>NC_138886.1:84104301-84616973 GCF_965194825.1 Balaenoptera physalus | reverse complement strand
GATTATCAGGGTGTAATTATCTAAGTGCTCCTTTTCTTTTTCTGTTCTGTTTCAGCACTGTTGTTCAGAGGGAAGGTGGTTTTGATACCCATGCAAGGTGGAAATTGAAGTGTACAATTCAGTTGTGTTAAATATATTCATACTGTTGTGCTGCACATGTCTGGAACTTTTTCGTCTTGCAACACTGAGACTCTACGCCCATTAAACCCTAGTCCGTCCCCTCCACCTACCCCTCCCCCCTCCTCCCCTCCCCCACCCTTGGCAGCCACCTTTCCACTTCATGTTTTCATGATTCCATCTGCTTTAGACACTGCCTGTGAGTAGAATCATACAGTACTTGCCCATCTGTGACTGGCTTAGCATGATGTCCTCGAGGTTCACCAGTGTTGTAGCATGTGACATTCTTTCTTTTTAAAGGCCATGTTCTATTCCATTGTATGTGTATGCCACATTTTCTTTATCCATTCATCCGTTGAGGGACACCTGGGTTGCTTCGATTCTTGACTAGTGCGAATAGTGCTGCTGTGAACATGGGTGCAGATATCTCTTCAAGATCCTGCTTTGTGTTCTTTTGAATATATACCCCAGAGTGGGACCGCTGTGTCTTAGGGCGATCTTTCGCCTTTTTAACTGAATGTGTGCAAACCTTTTCTGAGAGTGGCAGGACCTGCGAGCTGTGTGAATCTGATTCCCCGCTGGCCCACGCAGAATATCCATAAACACTCTTCTTGATGATCTCTCCCTGAGAGATTAACTGTACAGATAGTATCACTGTGACTTCTTTCCTGTTGTGCCAGGAAGTGTTCCCCATGCTCAGACCTCCTGAAATAAACACCAGAATCATTTGGCCAGATTTCACTGCTAGGCACGCACCCCTAGAAACACCTTCCTCCAGAAAGCTCCATTCAGGACAAAGAGTGAGGGCCGGACGGAGAGGTCCGAGAGGAAACAGAGGCACAGAAGGGTGAGGCGGCGTGGCTGTCATTGTCCTCCTTTACCCAGGAATGAGACAGCAGCCTGTCCCCAAGTTATGGCCAGCAGGTTGACAAAACCTTGTTGATTATGACACAATAAGAAACTTGCATGTTATGGCCCAGTACGCACCTCTGTGTGTGTGTCCAGGGAACATCTCTTACCTGTGTGACGCGTGCTGGTATTTAATGTTCTGGTCCCCTCTTCTTCAGGTGCATGTTTGCTGTTGCACCGGGTACGGTCACAGGATTGTTGTCCTGCTGGGGTTCACATCCCGCTTTGGCAAGTACGCAGTAAGGAAGAGTTCCGTGTCTGGGGCAGGCCTGCCGGGCTCGGGCTTGGGCTCTGCCTGTTTGCTCTTGAGAAGGCCACGTGACCTTGAGTCTCTAAAGCCAGCTGTGCCTCAGTTTCCTGTCCCCTACAGTGGGATCATATTGTGCGCCCTCACACAGCTGGTGTGAAGAGTCATGGGGCCATGAATGCGGGGCGCCCAGAGCGGCACTTGGCCCCAGGTGGTGACTCCGTGCCCACCGGCTGCTGGTTAACACCTAACCCCACACTCTTCTTACTTTTTACTGTTTTTCACTGTTATACCGAGGCCTGTGTTGCTTCTTCCTCCTCGGTTGTCAGCATTCCCAGCTTTGTGTAACTAACTGGGGGTGACCTCTCCATCCTTTGAGCTCGCAGGGTCTGGAGAGAAGGAAGGACGTCAGAAGTTAAAATGGATCAGGAAGCTTCGCAGGCGGAGCGGTAGCTGAGCCCCCGTTTCTTTTCCCCATCAGCCAGGATGGAATTCAGTTTGGCTTCTGACTGAGACAGGACTGTACCTGGGCTCCCCCAGAGAAAGGCCGGAGTTGCTGCTTCAGCCGGCACGGAGCTGAAACAGGGCCGGGGAAGCCGCCCGCCCCTTGCTCGGGTTGCAGGCTGGTGCTGGGACATGGTGCTGCCCCTCCCCAGGCCGCAGAGGGCTCACAGCCCGGGGTGGGAGGGGGGCTGCTCCCCACCTTTTCTCCCTCAGGCACATCTTGTCAGGGCGCTTCTGAGTTGTCAGGCTGCCAGTGTCTCATTATGTGATTATCTTCCTTGCAGGCAGTTTTAGTGAATAACATCACCACAAGCGAGAGGCTCATCAGAACCTTGCAAGGTGAGTTCCACTCCCCCCAGACATCAGGCCTGTTAGGAAAAACCCACCTTTCCTCTGTCCTTTTCTAGGGTCTCTTAGTGAACTCTAATGATGGGTGGTATTACAAGTAATTGGGTAATCTTTACTCTTTTTGCCTAACTATGTTTCCTTAAAGAGCTTTTCCTTTTATAAGTTTACTGAATACATTGCAAGCTGTTATGTAGAGAATTCAGATTCTCATTTTGTGATACATTGACATGTGTGTGTAATCTGTTTTATATATATATATATATATATATATATATGGTATATGTATGCTCTCTTTTCATTAGGTCACCCTGAAATCAGATTTCCTTCATGAAATTTATATAAAAATTATCCAGCCTAGTTTAATTCCATTTCCTAGCTACTCTTATTCAGTTTGGCAGCCAGGATTTTTCTCTGGGCCCTTCTGAAGCCGCCGGGGGAGGCAGGGATGGGGTGAAGCCCCTCTGTGAGGTGTGACCAGAAGGGTCACAGGGTCCAGTGCAGCCTTAGAACCTGGTGAAAGGAGCACTGGGGCCTCTGATCCTTGACCTGACCCTAGTCTCACCTTTGCCCCTAGTTAAACTCCATCAGCGCCCTCAGCCTCAGTTTCCACCTCTAAGGTGGGAAGGTCAGTCTAGAACTGGGCTGTCCAGAATTGTAGCCACAAACCCCCTGTGGCCAGCGAACATTTGAAATGTGGCTCATGGGACAGAAGAACTGGATTTTTAATTTTTGTTTAATTTTCGGCAATTTAAATTTAAAACTGATACTTGACTCAGTTACTGGGAAACTTAAGTATCTTTGGGACAACTTGGGTATACCACTATCCTTTTTAACTGTCAATTTTATGAAATCTAAATTCAGATCAAGAATTCCCGATTCCTGTTTAACATCTGAATTGAGATGTGCTATAAGTGTAAAATACACACCAGGTTTCAAAGACTTAGTATGAAAAAAAGAATATAAAATGTCTCATTCATGATTTTTTACATTAATCCTATGTTGCCATGGTAATATTTTGGATCTGTTGGGTTAAATGAAATATATTATTAAAATTAATTTCACCTGGTTTTATTTACTTTTTAAAAATGTGGTTGCTAGTAAATTTTAAGTGACCTGTGTGGCTTATAATATTATAGTTCTATTTGGCAGTGCTGGTCTAGAATTGCAGTTCCAGATCAGCTTCTAAGAATATTAATAGGGGAAACTCAGAGTTTCACTAAGTTTAAATGGGTTGCTTGACTGCCGGGGGCTTCTCAGAGCTGATGATCTGCTGGTCAGTCCTCAAGCAGGGCACAACAGCCTGCAGCCTTTGCTGTACTTAGTATTTTTAAACAGCTTTAATCAGGTGTAATTGACATACAGTAAACTACACATATTTAAATTGCACCGTGTGACATAAGTTTTGACGTAAACATACAGTTGAAGAAACCACCACAGAATCAACACAGTGAACATATCCATCACCCCAGGAAGTTTCTTTGTGCCCCTCGGTAATCCTCCCCAGGCCCCTCTGATCTGCTTTCCGTCCCTCTAGCTGAGTTAGTAATTTTTATAATTTTTGTATACATGGAATCAGACGGCATATACCCTTTTTCGTCTGCCTTCTTTCTCACGGCATAATTATTTTGAAATTCATCCGTTCTGTTGTGGCTGCCGTAGTTCATTCCTTTTTATTGCTGAGTAGTATTCCATCGCCCCATGCTCGGTTTGATTATAGAATTTTTTTTTTTTAAGTTAGGTCGGTTGAAGTATAATTTACACACGATAAAGTTTACCCATTTGCAGTGTACCTTTCTGTGTGTTTTGACACGTGCCCCGTCCCCTGGATACCAGAGTCAAGACACAGCTCGTGTCCGTCACTCCAGGAAGCCCCACCCACACCTGCCCTCGCCTCAGCCTCGGGCACCCAGCGACCAGTTGTCCACCCCTGTAGTTTTGTCTTTTCGAGCGTGGCATATAAATAAGTGCTTTTGAGAAGGATCCCTGTTGCTGTGTGTATCAGCAGTTCATCGAATCCTTCACTTTTATTTAATTTGATCTGCCCCCCCCTGCCCCCCAGAGAGCCTTGTAGGTCTAGGGTTGTGAGGACAGACCTTGGGGAAACTCAGGTGTCTGTCCAGGGCTGTGTTTCAGGCCCTCGTTGCTGCCCTCGACCCGTCCTGGTGTCCCCTTTGTGGCAGCTTTTCCTTCTACCCCCCAGCTTGGCTCTTGGTCAGTGAGCTGCTGCTTTTTTTCTACAGAGCTTTTCCGAGCCGAGTCATCAGGGCAGCAGTGATGTGGCTGATGGATTTCCTCAAAGAAAGCTGTTGTTTCCCAGATAGGAGGGTCAGGTGACTAAGTGCACATGGGGCCTCAGAGAATAACTGGCCTGTGACCAAATGACAGGGTGCTGGCAGGTAGCCTGGTAGCTGAGAACAGGGGGTTCAGCAGGAGTGGCTGCTTATCTGACTGGATGTCGAAATTAGTGTTTCACAGATTGAGGGATACGTCTTCTGGGGGCAGGAGACACAGTGGCGTGTGTGCCCTTGTGGGACAGTTCAGGGTTTATGATGTCTAGGAGAGAAATAGGTGGCTAGAACCTCCTGGTGCACTGTAAGGGTTGCAGGTCAAAAAGGAGATTTAGGAGAGATGTGTGAAAAGGAATCAAGGTGCTGGTTCCCATAGGATTGCACATCTTCTGGGCCGCTTCCAGGACTGGGGTGGGGAGGTTCCTGGGGAGGGGCCGTGCTCTCATCCCTTCCTCTTTCCCCTCCTAATTCTGTTGGTGCCACGGCCCATTGTGTTCCCGTGGTGGGTTTTGGTGTGTCTGCTGTTGTCAGGATGGCCATGCTGGTGCCCTGTGTGATTTCATGTCCTCCTCTCGGTTTAGACCAGTTGAAGGCCCTGCAGAAGAATTACGGCAGGCTGCAGCAGGATGTCCTTCAGTTTCAGAAGAACCAGACCAACCTGGAGAGGAAGTTCTCCTACGACCTGTAAGTGTGTCCACATCAAGTGTGCGCCCCTCGGGGGGCTGACGTGTTTTAAGCGGAGGGCCTTGGACGGGGTGCAGCATAATCTCCACTGGCCTTTTCTGTTATAGAGCATATAGGTCTCTGAGGAAAAGGTTCAGTCCTTTCTAGGAGTCATGTCCTTTAGACATACATAATGCATTTTATTTCTTAAGTGTCAGCAGTGCTTCGGAAAGCCCTGGAGAAGTGTTAGCCAGTGGGCGCCTCATACGAGAGGGCACAGGTCTCCGTAGCAAGAAATGACTTAACTCAATATACCTTAAATTATGTAACTGAGAACTCTGTGAAGCGCAGGTGTGCTGGTTAAATCAATAATCTAAAGCCTTTAAAAACGTGTTCCAAAAGTGCTCATAAGTGACCTAAGTCAAACTCATAGACTAAAAGGAGTTTGGTATAATATTAATATAATTTATCACTGGGTGTTGGCATTGTGGGCATTTTGTTTTCTTGAGACTTTTAAGTGTCTTTCAAATTTTTGCAGTGAGAATGGAGTCCTTTTATTTTTTTTAGCTTTATTGAGGTATGATTGACAAATAATCATTGCATGTATTTAAGGCATAAAAACATGATGTTTTGATATACCTATACATTGTGAAATGATACCCCCAATCAAGCTAATTAGCCATCCATAGTCTCCCATCTTTACCTTTTTTTGTGTCTATGGTGAGAACACTTGAGATCCACTCTCTTAGCAAATTGCAAGTAACACATTGCAAAAACACATTATTATTAACTGTAGTCACCATGCTGTACATTAGATCTCTAGCATACGGTTAGGACAATCTGTTTTAAGCTGATGACTTTAGTCACATACAAAAACTCTACATATCGGAGTCCTTCTGTGGTCAAAACAAAACAATAAACTTTTTAAAAGTTTGGCTAAACCCATTAGTAAGATAGTAAAAACCAGTTTAGAGGGTAGCGAATAAAGTTGTAGTCTATGTATTTTTCTCCCCTTTTTTCTTCATAGAAACAGTATAACTCAAGCACAGGAACTTTGGGATTCTGAGACAACCAGCTGCCCTAACTCCACCCTCTTTTTTTCTTTGACTTACTTCTATTTAGTCCATGCCCAAGTTCATACAGAGTTTTTACATAATTGTAGTTGCCATTAAATTTTTTAATCATTTTTTTACTTTCTTGCATTATGTGTATATAAAAATCCATTTTGTTTCAGTATATTAAATACTCCATAATGTGGAGGTACCAAATTCAATTCACCATTTCCCAGTTGGATATTTAGGTTAATTCTAAGTTTTGGTTATTATACATTGGCCTGACATCAATACATATAACTTTTAAAAGTTATTATTTTGGATTATTTCCTTCTAAAAAAGACTGGATTGTAGGTTTAGTGTGTCAGTTGGTATAAATCGCCAAATTGCCTTCTGAAAGGATTTTAGCCATCTGGTCAACAGCAGTGTTGGTGACCTCACACCCACTCATAAGGATTCTGATGTCCTTCCACTCACCATAATATCTTTCTGATCACTTTAAAACTAAATACTACTAAAACCAGGAAGCCTCAAATACATAAATATGCAAAGGACATGTGCAAACAATGCAAAGGAAATGTCATTAGAAAACATGCATATGGAACCTTCTTCAGCTAGGCCAGTGGCTCTCAGTGGGTGGCAGTTTTGCTACCAGGAGACCTTGGGCAATGTCCCAAGAAATTTTTGGTTGTCACAACTCAGAGGAGGTGTTACTGGCACATCGTGGGTAGAGGACAGAGATGCTGCTACATCCTGCAAAGCACAGGGCTGCTCCCACAACAGAGTGTTTATCTGGCCCAGGGCACCAACAGTGCCGAGTTGAGAAACCCTGAGTTAGGCTGGTAGTCACTGGAAAGCATTCAGACCAAAGTGAAGTGCTCCAGTCTTCTTATTCATCCTTGAAAGATACCTTAACACACATATTTCCCTTCCATTGATTGAAATACAAGAAGCCGTTAATGGCCTCACTTGATAAATGCTGACCCAGAAGATTTTGACCTAGCTGGAAATCGGCCAGGGCCCAGTGACAAGGAGGGCAGCTCTGCTCCCATGTAGGAGTGTTCAGACAGGCAGTGAGCAGAATACTCAAGCCTGGTGGCCATGCGTGCAGGATGCACTCTTTTTCTCTTAGGAAGTTGATAGGTAAATTGAAAAAGCTGACTGACTGCATCTATTTTACTAGTTGTGCCCAAAACCTTGTACCAGATATAGGATGCTTCCCATCCTATATCTAATGTTTATAAAATGTTGAAAGCTGGAATGAGTTAGGTTTTCTTAACTTTCTCTGGATTATAGACCCCTTTTTGAGAATTCGATGAAAGGTGTAGACTCCTTGTTAGCAATTTTATAAATGGGTATATACACAAAGTTGCATGTTCAGTTTGAGGGACCACTGAAGCATACCTGCATGCCCTCTTCATTATGTTTCCTTAGGCTCCTCTTGGCTGCGACAGTTTCTCAGGCTTTACTTATTTTTTATGGTTTGGATTATTTTTTATTAGTTTTGAGGAGTACTGGTCAGGTATTTTGTAGAATGTCCTTCAGGGATTTATCAGATGTTTTTCTCGTGGTGAAACTGGGGCAACACATTTTTGAGAGGAAGGTCACAGAGGTGAAGTGCCATTCTCATGGCTTCACATCAAGGGTACATGCTATCAGGATGACTTAATCACTGTTGATCACCTGATTGAGGTAATGTTTATCATGTTTTTTCACTATAAAGTTACTCTGTTTTTTTCTCCCTTTATGCTCTAATCTTTGGAAGAAATTCACTATGCTTAGGCTACGCTTAAAGATTGGGAAGCTATGCTCCACTTCCCTAAGGATGGAGTGTCTACACAGATTATTTGGAATTTTCCTGCACAGGAGATTTGACTCTTCTTCTTATCTATCTGTCTAATTATTTATATCAGTACGGATTCATGAATATTTTGGGTTATAATCTAATACTATCTTATTTATTTTTTCTTTTGCTTACATTTTTCCAGCTTTTGCCATTGGGATCTCTTTCAGTTGATTCCTTTATCCAATTGACATATCCCTGATATTGTGGGTTTGGCCCCCCGCCACTTTTAAAATTACTTTTTTATACTCTGGCACCAAAAGATGCTCCAGACTCATTTTCATATACTTCCTGTCCCAATCAACCAATCAACCATTTCTCCAAGGAGCCCTTGTTCTTTTTATTGGAGAATGGTATTAGAAACCAAGATCTGGGGTACTAGGTGTGTTTGTTGCTACTAGGGTGTCATTGCTGCTAGGCTCTCTGAGATGACAGAGCAAAGAGATATATGTGTGTGTATACTAACTTGTGTTATATATAGATACTGATAAATATTTCTATATGTATTCATCTATATCTAAATTAAACTAAACATGAATTTGTACTGCTGTCCCCAACTCTAATCCATTTACATTAACATAATAGTATGTAATTGGTTATGTTCTCAACCTGGGACGCCATTCAATTATTTTATCAATGTTTTGTGACTCAAAACATTTTTTAAAATTTATTTTCTTTTACTTTTTTGGCTGCATTGGTTCTTAGTTGCAGCATGTGGGATCTTCATTGAGGCATGTGGGATCTTTCATTGCAGCGTGGGCTCTTTGTTGTGGTGCACAGGCTTCTCTCTAGTTGTGGCATGTGGATTTTCTCTCTCTAGTTGTGGCGCGCGGGCTCCAGGGCACGTGGGCTCTGTAGTTTGCAGCACGTGGGCTCTCTTGTTGAGGTGCGTGGGCTTAGTTGCCCTATGGCATGTGGGATCTTAGTTCCCTGACCAGGGATCGAACCTGTGTCCCCTGCATTGGAAGATGGATTCTTTACCACTGGACCACCAGGGAAGTCACTGTGACTCAAAAAATTTTGAAACTGCCTGTGGCAAGACCGGTCAGTGCTTATCCAAATCCATTCATCTTTTTGCCCAGCAAAAATACTGGGCAAATTCCTTGCAGTTAGGTATGGCCAAGTGACTAAGTTCTGGCCAGTGGGGAAAGGAAATCATGGGGTGGGACTTACAGGAAGGCTTCTGAGAATAAGGACAGTCCACTGCACATCCCTTTGCTTTACCTTTTCTCCTCCCTCCTTCCTGCTGCCTTGGCTTCACACAAGATGGCTGGGCCACTCGCAGCTATCCTGGATCATGAGGTAATCATGGGGATAGAAACCAGTGTTAGGATATTGAAACAGCAAGAGAAGCCTGAATTTTTGATGACTCAGAGCTGCCATACTAACCCTGGATTTCTTTTATGTGAGGAAAAAATAAACTGCTATTTTTTGGCCTTTTTGTTTCACCTAGCCAAACCTGATGCTAACTTATATACTTTTGAAAATGCCTTTAAATATTGTTGTTTCTTAAACTGGATCATTTTCATCAATGCTCATCTATTACCCCCAAAAAAGACTTCTTAGGAAAGGCCATTTAGAATTGAGTCCTAAACAATAAGGAGTAGAGAAAGGAGATTAGGAGATGTTAGGAAAAGAGAACCTGGGGAGCCCAGAGTGATCTGGGCAAGGCAGATAGTATCATATGGTCATGGAGGGGAGTGAGTAAGAGTAGTATCTTGAGGATGGGCGTGAAAGTGACTAGTTATGTGGACCTTGCTAGGAAAATCTTCTCTTTCACAGATTCTGATGACGTGAATGTTAGGCCTTTTGTAATAGTCACACAGGTCCATGAAGCTGTGTCCTTTCTCTTTCCCCAGTCTATTTTCTCTCTGTGTTTAGGTTGGGTAATGTCTATTGTTCTGTCTTCCAGTTCATTGATTCTTTCCTTCTCTGAGTTTAAAAATTTTGGTTATTGCATTAAATTTCCATTTGGTTCTTCTTTATAGCGTCCCTTTCTTTGCTAAAACTTGCTGTTTCTTTGCTGAGACTATTTAGTTTTTCATTTCTGTCAAGCATGTTTTAATTACTCATTGAAACATTTTTCTGGTGGCTGCTTTAAAGTCTTTGTCAGATCATTTTAACTTCTCTGTCATGTTGATTTGGTATCTATTGATTGTCTCTTTTTGTTCAATTTAAGATCTTCCTGGTTCTTCATATGATGAACGATCTTTGATTGAAACCTCTGGGCAGTGGTGGTGAAAGCCCTGGCTCTTCATTGACGTCCTCTGACGCCACCACCTGGGGAGAGGGAGGGGGACCTCATTAGTGTCAGATGGGGATGGAAATGCAGGCTTCCCATGTAATCTCCAATGACACCACTGTGTTGTTCTAGATCCTAAGGTCCCTAGCCAGTCTGCCTTCGTCTCTCCATCTTTCAGAGTCTTCTTATGTTTTATTTATTTATTTATTGTTTTAAATGTTTAATTCTCATGGCAGACAATGTTAGTCCCCTACCCCACCCTACTTACTCTTCTTTTTTTTTTTTTGGCTGCACCATACGGCATGTGGGATCTTAGATCCTGGACCAGGGATTGATCCTGCACCCCTTGCATTGGAAGTGCGGAGTCTTAACCACTGGACCGCCAGGGAAGTCCCTGTTTGTTTTAAATGTAATGTCCAGAGTTCTAGTTGTGATTAGTGGAGGAAGAGTGAAAAATACATCTATCCCATCTTCCTGGAGTAGAAGTCCAATTCAGACTGGGCACTACCCAGAGGTAGCACAAACCCCACATGTTACGGGGCTCAGTCCCACAAGACTGCCCCTACTTTGGATGCTAGTCATAAGTTCTCGGTGGCCCCAGGCCACCTGTTCTTTTTGCCTGGGTAGCTACAAATTCAGGCCTTCCCCAAACCCCTCAGGAACAATAATTCTCTAGAACTCAGGAAAGTTGTAAACTTACAATTGCAGTTTTATTATAAAGGATACAACTCAGGAATAGCTAAACGGTAGAGACTCATAAGGCAAGGTTTGGGGTGGAGGTAGGGGGCAGGCAGGAACTTCTGTTGGCGTTGGGGTGCCACCTTTCTGGTTCACAGATATGTTCACCAAACAGGAAGCTCGCCAAGCCTCAGAGTCCAGGGTGTTTATCTGAGGTTTTATTACATAGGCGTGACCGACTGAGTCATTGGCCATGTGTTTGATCTCAGTCTCTAGTCTCTCCCTGCTTCCTGAAAAATGGGGCTGTAAGTTCCAACCCTCTAATCATATGGTTGGTTCCCCTGGCCACCAGCCCCCATCCTAAAGCTATGTTGGCTCCTCCCAGTAAGTCAACTCATTAGCATGAACTCAGGTATGGTCTGCAGGGGCCCGTTATGTATAACAGAAGACACTCCTGTTACTCAGGAAATTCCAAGTGTTTTAGGAGCTCTGTGCAATAGTTGGGGACAAAGACCACCTTTTTTTTTTTTTATTATTATGCCACAGATTATATTTTAAAAATTTGTTTTTTCTAACCAGTGAAGTTCACTTATTTTACAATGTGACATATTTTTTTGTAACTTTCAATTAACTCCAGTTTTCTTGTCATTTAATAACTGAAAACACATTTGTTGCCCTGCCCGTGTCTTCTTCAGATAAAGTGCGGGAAGCAGGAAAGAGACGAGCTGTGTCTCACTGGGAAGTGGATTTCACTGTCACAGCAGGGGCAGACTTGCTGTATAGACGCATCTCTAAATAGCTGTCCTTTCATTTGCTTGCTTTCACCTTCACAGGAACCAGTGCATCAGTCAGATGAAAGAAGTGAAGGAGCAGTGTGAAGAGCGAATAGAAGAAGTCACCAAAAAGGGAAATGAGGCTGTAGCTTCCAGAGACCTGAGTGAACAAAAGGACCAAAGCCAGCAGGTAATCCTGGCTTTTTTCTGCCGAGGATCTCCCAGAGGTCTTCCTACCCTCTCTTCAGGCATCTTCTTCCTTCATCTGCTCTCTGACTCGCTCTAGGTCCCTGACACACAATAGCCTGGTCCCGGGATGCAGGGTCTCTGGCCGAGCATGCTGGCCTCCAGACCTGGTCCCTGTGCTCCGGGTCATAAGGCGATTGCTTCATTTAAAGCTCACAGCCACCCTGGGAGAGAGTTGTTGTTGTTGTTTGCTTGTTTGGAGAGCTCTGAGGCCCATGGAGGCGGTTAGGAACTGTCCCAAGGTCACAGTACCGGGTCAGTGATGGAGCTGATCAGAGCCCATGCTATCAGGCTGCTTCTTGTGAAAGCACAGCCCATGCAAATGCTGCTCACAGCCTTCTGGGGATCTTGGTTTGTTTTAAATGCAGCACTTTTATTGAGATATAATTCACGTACCATATAGTTCACCTATATAATATTTATAATTCAGTGGGTTTTAGTATATTCACAAAGTTGTGCAGTCATCATCACAGTCGATTTTAGAACATTTTCATTACCCCAAAAGAAATCCCATACCCATTAGCTCACTCCCCTTTTACCCCCAGTCTCTGGAGCCTGAGACAACCTCTGATCTATTTTCTCTGCAGATTTGCCTTATCTGGATATTTCCTATCAATGGAATCATACTGGTTTTCACATAGCATAATGCTTTCAGGATTCATCCATGTTGTAGCATATATGAGTACTTCCTTTTTATGGCTGAATAATATTCCATTGTATGACTATACCACATTTTGTTTATTCATTTGTCAGTTGATGGGCATTTGGGTTATTTCCACTTCTTGGCTACTGTGAATAATGCTGCTGTGAACATTCATGCACACACATTTTTGTGTGAACATAAGCTTTCATTTCTCTTAGGTATACTGTATACCTAGGAGTAGCATTGCTGGGTCGTATGGTAACTCAACTCTCCTTAATGTATTGAGAAACTGCCATACTGTTTCTGAAAGTGATCATACTCTTTTACATTCCTACCAGCAGTATATGAGAGTACCAGTTTCTCTACATCCTTGCCAACTCTTGTTATTATCTGTCTTTTTCACTATAACCATCCTAGTAGGTGTGCAGTGGTATCTCATTGTGGTTTTGATTTGCATTTCCCTAATAACTGATGATTTTGAGCATCTTTTCATGTGCTGTATTGGCTGTTGGTATATCCTCTTTGGAGAAATGTCTGTTTGTATCCTTTGTCCATTTTGAAATTGAGTTATTTTTATTATTTAGTTGTAAGAGTTTTTTATATATTCATATAAAGATATTGGATATATGATTTGCACATATTTTTTCCCATTCTTTGAGTTGTCTTTTCACTTTCTTGATAGTGTTCATTGAAGCACAAAAAAGTTTTTAATTTTCATTATGTCTAGTTTATTTTTTCTTTTGTTGCTTGTTCTATTGGTATCATGTCTAAAACTGCTTTGCCTAATCCAGCATCCTGAGGATTTACACCTGTATTTTCTTCTGAGACTTTTATAGTCGTTAGTATTTAGTTCTTACATTTAGTCCTATGATTTATTTTGAGTTAATTTTTGTGTATGGTGTGAGCTAATGGTCCAACTTTATTATTTTGCATGTGGATATCCAGTTGTCTCAACACCATTTGTTGAAAAAAAACTATTCTTTTCCCCACTGAGTTGCCTTGGCATCCTTGTCAAAAAATCAGTTTACTGTAAATATGAGGGTTTATTTTTAGACTCTCGGTTCTGTTCCATTGATCTCTTTTTCTGTCCTTATGTCCATACTACACAGTCTTGATTACTGTATCTTTGTAGTAAGCTTTGAAATCAGCAGCTTTAACTGCTCCAACTTTGTTCTTCTTTGTCAAGATTGTTTTGGCTATTCTGCACTGGTTGACTTTCTGTATGAATTTTTGGATCCGCTTGTCAATGTCTTCAACAGAGCCAGGTGGGATTCTGACAGAGATTACATTCAGTCTGTACGTCAGTTTGGGAAATGTTGCCATCTTAACAACATCCAGTCTTCTGTTGTGTGAATGTGGGATGTCTTTCCACTTAAGTCCTTTAAAAGTCTTTTTCAATAATATTTTGTAATTTTCAGAAGTCTTGCACTTCTTTTGTTCAATTTATTTCTAAGTATTTTTTGATGCTATTATAAATGGAATTGTTTTCTTAATTTCATTTTCGAACTGCTTATTGCTAGTGTGTAGAAATACAATTCATTTTTTATATTGATCTTGTATCTTTCAACCTTGCTGAACTTGTTTATTAGTTTGAATAGTATTTTTTTTGATTCCTTAGGATTTTCTGTATTAAGATTATGTCATCTAAAAATAGTTTTACATTTTCCTTTCTGATCTGGATGCCTTTTATTTCTTCTTATTGCTTAATATCCCTGGCTAGAACCTCCAGTATAATGTTAAATAGAAGTGGTGAGGATAGACATCTTTGCCTTGTTCTTGATCACAGAGGGAAAGGATTAAGTCTTTCACCATTAAGTCTGATGTTAGCTGTGCAGGCATACCTCGTTTTATTGTGCTTCACAGATATTTGTGTTTTCTTACAAATTGAAGGATTGTGGTAACCCTGTGTTGAGCAAATATTGGCTCCATTTTTTCCGGTTTGCTCACTTCATGTCTCTGTGTCACATTTTGGTAATTCTCACTATGTTTCAAACTTTTTCATTATTACGTTTGTTACAGTAATCTGTGATCAGGGGTCTTTGATGTTACTGTTGTAATTGTTTTGGCCTTTTTTAAGCAATAAAGTATTTTTTAATTAAGGTAGTACATTTTTTGGACATAATGCTATTGCATACTTAATAGACTACAGTATAATGTAAACATAACTTTTATATGCACTGGGAAACCAAAAAATTGGCGTTACTCGCTTTATTGCAATATTCACTTTATTGCAGTGGTCTGGAACCAAACCTGTGATGTCTTCAAGGTATGCCTGTATATTTTTCATAGGTGCACATTATCAAGTTGAGGTAGTTCCCCTCTGTTCTTAATTTGTTGAGTGTTTTTATCAAGAAGAGCTGTTGGATTTTGCCAGTGTTTTTTCTGCATAGAGATGATGTGTTTTTGTCCTTTATGCTATTGACATGGTATTACATTAATTGATTTTTAGATGTTAAACTAACCTTGCATTGCTGGGAGAAATCCTACTTGGCCATGGTGTATAATCCTTTTGTATGTTGCTTGATTTGATTTGCTAGTATTTTGTTGATGATTTGGGGGTCTATATTCATATTAGGTCTATAGTTTTATTTTTTTGTAATGTCTTTCTCTGGCTTTGGTATCAGGGTAATTACTGGGCTCATAGAATGAGTTGGGAAGTAGTCCTTCCTCTTCTGTTTTTTGGAAGAGTTTGTGAAGATTTAGAATTAAATGTTTGGTAGAATTCACCAGTGAAGCCATCTGGAACTGGGCTTTTGGGGGGGCGGGGATTTTTAAATTACTACTTCAGTCTCTTGTTATAAGTCTGCTCCGATTTTCTACTTCTTCTTGAATCAGCTTTGGTAGTGTGTGTCTTCCTAGGAACTTGTCTGTTTCAGCTAAGTTACCAAACTTGTTGGCAAACAATTGTTCTTAGTATTTCCTTATAATAAAACTTTTTTATTTGTGTAAGGTTGGTAGTGTTATCCTGTTTCATTTTTGATTTTAGTAATTTGAGTTTTTTAAATTCTCAGTTCATCTAGCTAAAAGCATTGTCAATTTTTTTCATCTTTCAAAGAACTAACTTTTGGTTTCATTGATTTTATTTTCTTTTCCATATGTCATTAGTTCCTGATCTAATCTTTATTATGTCCTTCCTTGCTTTAGGTTTAGTTTGCTCTCTTTTTTCAAGTACTTAAGGTGAGAGATTAGGTTATTAATTTGAGATCTTTTTTCTTGAGATAGGCCTGTAAATGTCCCCTTATAGTACTGCTTTAACTGCCTTCCAGAAGTTTGATGTGTTGTGTTTTTAATTTTTCTCAAGGTATTTTCTAATTTTCCTTGTGATTTCTTTGGCCCATGGGTTATTTAGGAGTATGTTATCTAATTGCCACATATTTGTGAATTTCTCAAAAAATTTCATTCCTGTTATTGATTTATAATTTCATTCCATTGTGACCGGAGACCATATATTGTATGATTTCAACATTTAAAATCTGTTGAGGTTTGTTTTGTGTCCTAGCATCTGTCTGTCCTGGAGAATAGTCAGTGTGCACTTGAGAAGAATGTGTATTTTGCTCTAGTTGGGTTGGGTGCTCTGTAGATGTCTGTTCAGGTGGTTTGTCATGTTGTTCAAGTCTTCTCTTTCCTTATTGATCTTCTGCTTACTTGTTAATACATTATTAAAAGGTTTCTCTGGGAGATGTGGACCCAGCCTCAGATCTTCTGCTTTATGCCAGGTGGTAGGGCATGCCCGGGGTAGAGTGTGGCATTTCTCAGGGTTTCCATGTTCTTATTCATCAGAAGGACGTAGTGGTCCATTGCATTGCTCAGCGTTGTTGAAGGTTTATGGTCATGGAGCCCCTGGCTGCCTGTGGTCCTGTTTCAGCTCCGAGCCCCCAGTGAGCCCCAGCCCAGGCCGCAGGAAGCAGGCCTGCCCCAGGCAGAGGTGCCACAAGCAAGAGGGAACATGCCCAGCAACAGCGAGCCCCAGACACCAGTCCCCAGTTCTGAGGCGGCTTTGGATTTGAAGAAACAAGGCGAGAAAGGTAAGTGAAGCTTGGCAATAACACGTTTAAGCCCTCTTCAGGGTCCCGTGCCAATAGAAAGCATAGCAGCGGGTCATGCCCTCCACTCCACACAAATACACAGGGCAGAGTGTGCTGCTGGCGGCCGGTGGGGACTCGGTAACGGGGCTGCAGGTGGCAGGTGAGTGTCTCTCTGGCACCTGGACTTGGGGCCACGGGCTTTTTCTCTGCCTTGCTGATGTCTCACATTGTAAACTAAGTGCCTAGTTCTTTGGCAGCTCTGTAAAGGAAGGTCCAGGCAGAGCCTTTATTCAGGACGGTGGTGGGACTGTGGGATTAAGGGGACGTGGCTGAGTCCTAGGCAGCTGCCGTTGGCTCCCAAGCACTCGTCTTAAACAGGACGATCAGATAACCTCAGCAGTGCAGCCTCCTCCACTTGCAGGGTGTCTCTGCGAGCCAGATAACTTAGTCTGAATTTTTTTTCTAAGCCATTTCCTCTTCCTGGTGGTTCTGAAGATGAGCTGCGGGCATAGAGAGGCCTGGAGTCTGCTGAGGCCACAAAAGAAATGATCCACCTGCCCCGTCAGTCCACAGCCCTTGGGAAGGCTCTGGGAATTGAGTGGTACGAGGGTTTCTGGTTTTGTCTTAATTAATTGCTAGTGAGGTCACAGCTAACTATGTTCTGTGCACAGAGGGAACCAAGGAGATGCAGGTCGCCAGCAAGGAGGAGCTTCAGAGGGACAGCCTGGGGCTGCCGAAGGAGCCAGGGCGAGAGCAGAATGCGGAAGAAGACAGACGTGTGGGCGGAAAAGGCCATGTAGAACCCGGAGAAGTGGGCCACACCCCACAGGTGCCAGCTGCCCTGTTGGCAAGCCAGGAGAATCAGGAGATGGAGGGCCCTGAGCGGGACCAGCTCGTCATCCCCGACGGGCAAGAGGAGGAGCAGGAGGCCGACGAGGAAGGTGGGTGAGATTGTCTACCTGGCACCAGCCTCCTCAGTCTCCTTCCTGACGCAGGATGGGCAGCCATGAGGATTACCAAACAGCAGGTCACCGTTTGGTGGTTCGTTTTGTTTGTTTTGTACGCGCTATCCAGCAGGAGGCAGGACAGAAGAGCCGTCACTCCCAGCACTTGGAACTTTTAGAAATAATATTCACAGGGAGCCTAGGGGGCTTTCCAGGTGGAAGACCTTGGGATGGGAGCTGAGCGTCGAGTACACATAGGTCTCCTGCCAGGTGGACCCCGCGCCTCATCTTTGTTGCTCCACTTCCGCATGCGGTTTCACCAGCAGTGCCTGGCAAGCAGATGGAGGAAGGAGGGACGGAAGGATTGGCTAGATGGAGTTTCACGCACGTTTGAGCCTTGCAGAAAAGTGACATGGGAATCCCACCTTTCTGGTTTGGTTGACTTTTCTCTTGTTTAAAGAAAAGTGTGGGAAACTGAGATTAGCAGAATATTCTGGGGTGTATTTTGGTCCCTGAAAGATGGGGAAAATTTCAATCCTAGCTAAGCCAGGAGTGCTTAGACAGAAGACACCTGTGTTCTGAGCCTGAGCAAGTGACAGAAGTTGGGGAATGTACTTATTTGCAGAAGTTACCCTGATTCCATTTAAATCTTAGTTTTCACTCAAGCTTCTGACAACTGTGTTCTCACAAGTTTTCAGTTAAAGAATTGGGGGAAAAAAAGAAAAAGGGAAACTCTGGTGGCTGATCAGATTGGCATTCAAGTTTCAGACCATTCAGTAGCTGGTCATCAAGTGCAACCGCTACCAGTAGGCCTGAGATACTGCTGGGGCTGTGTGTCACACCCTGTCCTGGGTCAGCTGTAATGGTCTGATTAGTAGGATAAAGCTACAGGAAACGCAAGCCCGGCCTTTGTTTCCACTTCAGGCAGTGAGTGCAGGGAAATAGAACTAGAGCTGTCTTTTCCAGGCACACTTTTTTAACAAAAGATTTTATTTACCTACCTATATACAGATATAAAATGTTTACATTAAACTCTGTGAGTATGTTTCTTGAATGCATTCTGTCCCGATCTTCTTTTCTGGTTGCTGTTCTCTCCAGGGATGAATGCAGTGATGAATGGTCTAATTCTGTGAAAATTTTATCCTTTGGCTCACAGTAGCCACTCCATTTCCTTCTCTCAGGGCAATGAACCATTCTAAGGAGATGGCTGCCATTAACCAGCAACCCGTAGTTTCCGAAAACAGTGGTGCCTTCCTTTAACCTTGAGTTGATTGTCTCTTTAAAAAACTGGGATTTTGGTTTGGTGAGCTAGTTACCCCGTTTCCAGCCTGGAATATAGCCCTTTATTTAGGGCCATATTTTGTATAGATTCAGAATTGGAGTGGGGCATACATAAGCAGAGAACGCCTGCATGGTATTCGCACTGGAAGCAAGCACGTGCGTCCCTGTCATTTCCTGAGAGGAAGCAAAAAGATCTGATTGTTAAACCAGGATTGGGATAACCCCAGTACCTGGGCTCTGGTGTTCCCATGGCATCGAGAGAGAAATGATGTAGCTTATGTTTTATGGCTCTGCTAATTTTATAGGGAGAAACCAGCAAAAACTGGGAGCAGATGATGACTACAACATGGATGAAAATGAGGCAGAATCTGAAACAGACAAGCAGGCAGCCCTTGCCGGGAATGACAGAAACGGAAATGGTAATTAACGGTGGTGGGTGGGGTCGCCTTTCATTTCTGCTTTGTGGTCCTTCACTTTTGCAGTGACTGTACACCGAAACCCAACAATAATAGTGTAAACGATCCATCATTAGAAGACTTTGTTTTCTTCAGAAGCCTTCGAGTGTAGGGGCAGTAGAGGGAGGTGAAGGGTTGAAAAGGCCACGACGAAGACATGTCAGAAAGTCTGCATATATGATGTGAGGCTCAAGCCCTCAGGAATCAGTGAGGATTTGTCTTCGGTGACATTTAGGGATTTCCCAACAAAATGGTAGTTCACTGCTTCGTTACTCCACAGCACCAGTTGAAAAGCCCCGATACACGCACAGAGCTTCCAGGCAGCTGTTTATAGTAGCACTTCGTGTTATTGTTATTTTGAATTTTTGAGGAGTCCAGGCCAGCAGGATGATCAGATTCTGGATCTGTCTGCCTCTTGTGACTGGATTCAGGTTGAACATTTTATAGGTGCAGTTGTGTTCCTCTGGTTCCCCACCAGGAGGCACGGAATGGCAGGTTGATCCTTGGTTAAGGTGGTGCCCACCAGGTCTCTCCGTTGCAAAGGTCCATATTCCGTGTGTAATACATTGTCTAGAGGGGGATGCTTTGAAATAGTGTGGCTTTGCCATCCATTGAAAACCGTCGTCTAAATGATAACTCCTCACATTTATTAACTGCCGTTCTTTAAGGACCCCCTCACCCCTGATGTGTACACATGTGAGCGCACACACACACACACACACACACACACACACACACACTCTCTCTCTCTGTGTCTTCCCCCCTTGTTTTAGTATCACTGTAGACTCAAGGTTTCCTTTTTTGAAATTCGTTTTTCCATCAGGCTCTTGGTGTTTCTTTCTGTTTTTAAGAGCTCTCTATATGCTGGGGAGGTTGGCCTTTATCTGTGATTTAAGTTGCAAATACTGCCTGGCAGTGTGTCTTGGGTTTTGCTTATGGTTTTTTGCCATGTGAAAGTTTCAAAAATTTTTGTCTTTTCTTTTATTGCCTCTAGATATTGAGTCACAGTTTTCTCATCTAGACTTGAAAGGAATTTGCCCATGTTTTTGTTCAGTATGCTTTCAAATTTTTTTGGTTCCATTATGAAATAAAACAGATTCACAAAACCACACATAACAAGTGAGTTTTTAGAAGGTAAACACGTTGTAACCGCCCCCTGCCTCGCTGGTCGAGAAACAGAACTTGGGGGGCCCTCCTGAGGCTCCTTCTCTGTTGCTCGTCCTGTCCCAGCACCTCCCCTCCCTGTACTAGAAATGCCTATCCTGACCTTTCCAGTCAGCATTTGCTTGAATTTCTTTATGGGTTTATCACTCAAGTGGGCATCCCTGGACAGCATAGTTTAGTCTTGCCCGTTTTCTTAAATTTGATATGTCTTTAAGTCTCTGAGTCTCCAGGTTCCCCCTCCATTCCTTTCTCTTTTTTGTTTACAGTCTGTTTAAGAGCCATAGCTGTTTGACCTGGAATTTCCCACAATCTGGATACTGTTGATTGTGTATTCATGGTTTGGTGTAGTGTATTCTTCTTTCCTCCCTATTTCCTGCAGATCACCAGCTGATATCTAGGTGGTATTTTAATTCAACTCTTCCTATTTCATTTGTTAATTGGACTATTTTATAAACAGATGTCAGTGGTATTGTTCATATAGCATAGGCAGGATAAATGCTTCTCCTAAGCATTGGTAGTAATTTACTGTGAAATTTACCAATTTTCACAGTAAGGAATTATTTCCTCTCATCTTCTGAAGGTGACCATTTAAAAAATATAAACTTGAGGATTTAAACCTTTTTGACAGGTTTCACTCAGTTGCATTTATTATCCTTTTTGAAGTTCACATTGTCCCATCTTCTTTGGCTAGTGGGGTCTTCCCCACTTTCATCAGAACCTTTTGGTTCTTTTGTCCCTGTCCTGCTCAGCCACTGCTTCACTCCAGTGCTTTTTCTCTGTGAGGGGCTCTACCTAGGAAGGACCCAGAAAGGAGCCAGTTTCAGAGGGAGCCTCCACCAGCTCCTTTGTCTTACCATGGACACTCTGTGGTCACTTGCTATGGTAGTAGCAGAAACACTGCCACTTCCAGCTGCAGTTCTCCCACTGGCCCAGGTACTTCCTGGTGTAAACCTGTTGGCTGTTAGGGGTTCTGTTGTTCTCAGGTCCATCTGATGCTCCGTTGCTTCCCTGTTTTCTTTCGATGCCCCGATCATATGGGTGGCTGTCCATGGTTTGTTTTTAACCGCTTGTATTTTGGGGGTCTGCGGGACTCCTTGTCATCTAGTTTTGTTCTAAATGTTCTCCAGTTTTTGAGTTTTTAAATTTAGTTGCTTTATGTAGGGACTCTGAGAGGTTCAAAAACTACACCACTGTTTCTACCATCTTTCCAGAATCCTCCTCTGCTTTCATATTTTACATTTCGATCTCTTGATTCATTTGAATCATTTCAGATGTATTCAGGTGAATGGCACAAGGTGTGGGTCCAATTTTCGTTTTCCAAAGATGTTTACAATTGGCCCAACACCATCTTAATTCACCGCCTCAGAGTTAGTGATCTGAGGTGCTACCATCATCAAAGACTAAATTTTTTATGTACTTGGTCCTAATTTCTGGATTTTCTATTTTTGTTCCATTGGTTTGTCTCTTGATTTGCAGTGTACCACATTACTCTTAACAGCTTTTTAAAAAAACATATGTGGCAAGTTGAGTTCTTCTAGAAAATCCCAGCCAACATCTTTGTCATTTTTTATTCCTTCTTGAATTCAGATTAGAAGTATATTAGTTCTTCTCAGTCTATTCGTGTCTCTTACCCTCTTTTTCATATTTCGCATTTCTGCCTTTCTGATCTGTGTTGAGAATTATTTCCTCAGAAATATCTTCCAGTTCAAAAATTTTTCCTGCAGCTATGCCTTATCTGTTCTTTAACTTTTCATTTCTAAACTTTATACTTGGCCATTCCTTATGGGCCCTTATTCCTTGCTCATGTTTTCAAACACCTTTTATTTCTCTAACTATATCAGGGTTGTTTCATATTTCATATTTTCCAATTGCAATATCTGAAAACTTTGTGGGTGTTTCTATTTTGTTTCTGCAGGCTCTCCTCGACCCCTTGTTTCCTTGTTGTGTTTTGTGCTTCTTAACTGTGAGCTACTGCTTTCCTTGGAACTCTACCTGTGGGAAGTCTTTGAGGACTGAGTCACAGTTGTATTGGATTAGAGACGGTCGCTTGCCTCTGCCCGTCTCAAGGAGGGTACTACAAACTCACAACCCCTTCAGTAAAGTAGATTGTCATCTTCAGGGTTTTTTTTTTTTTGGACCACATGGAAAAAATGTGAGTTCAAAGTATATACCTGTACAGTCATCTCATGCAGTTAGGAATCCCCCACTCCACACACTAGGCTTTCTTGCTGTCCCCCTTTCATTGCAAGTTTATTTCCTATTACCTTTAAGCCAAGGATGTGAACCTTTGGGGTTTCAGCTTTATATAGGCATCCCCTTCTTGACTCCCCACCTTGAGGGGAGCCCTTGTCTTTAGGGCCTGTCCTCCTGCACCTTTTGAAGCTGTGAAGGGAGAAGCCCAGAGTCTTCAGGCTTCAGCAGAAGTCCTCAGGGCAAAAGCTGGCATTGATGCTTATTACCTTCAGGAGTTGACACTTCCACTTCAGTTTTGGCCTCACAGATTCCTCCTTTTAGTGTCATTCATAGGCAATGCATTTTAATGTTTTATTAAAATTTTTTTTCACTTTTCATCTTGAAATAATTTAGACTTAAAAAAAAAAAAAAAACTAGTAAGAATTTCCATATATCCTCCATCCAGGTCCCCCAAATGTTAACATCTTATGTAACTACAGTACAGTTATCAAAATGAAGAAATTAATACTGATATAATGCTATTATCTATAGACATTATTCAAATTTCTTGAATTGTCCAACTAATATCCCTTTTCTGGTCCAAGATCTAATCCAGGATCATACACTGCATTTAGCATTGTACTTAGTGTCTTTTAACTTAAGTGTTCTTAGTGACAGAACCTTCTGTCTTTATCATTTGTATCATTGATAATTTTTGAAGTGTTCTGGCCAGTTGTTTGGTAGAAAGTTGTTTGATTCAACAATGCATCCTTAAAAAATAGCTTTCATATTTTATCCCGTATGTCACTCACTACAGTTGGTTGTTTGGGGTTTCTGAAACTGGAAGTCTCAAGTTGATTTTTAAATTATTTTCATAGACTCTTTAGGTAATTTTTTCTTTAATGCAAAAGATGAACACATTAGGAGTCAGAATTTTAAACAGATACAAGTTAGATGTGTGACTTTGCAGTGAAGCCTTGGGATCGTTCATACCTTATACCCAGGCGTCCTTGTAAGGATTTGACCTTGTACCTGCTAAGACTTTAAACAAATTGAGGAGTGAGGCAAAGGAAAGAAGCTAAATGTTCTGTAAGCTCTTTTAAGAAAGAATTTTAAGTTGAAATCATTTTAAAATTATGTCATCAAGATAGTTTAAGATCCTGCTTGCTCCAGGGAGAATTAGAAGAAAGAGGCGTTAGCTCCAACTTTATTAGAGAACTTAAGGCAGCCGTTTATTTAATAAAATTGTCAACCGTTTAATGTGCAGTAGTTGTAAATGAGGATCTTGCTTTTAGGTTTTATTTGTGATGTGCCTTTTTATGTCCTTTGTGTATCAAAGGACAGAGTGAGGAGGCTGGAAGCCACGTCTAGACACCAGCTCTGTAGTGAGAGCTTCGGCGTCACGAAAGCTGACCTAAGTTGCGAATGGCTTTTAGGAGGCAGTGTGCTTGCTGCCCGAGGTGCGGGAACAGAGATTCAGGCGGCCCACAAGGTTCACGATCATGTCAGAAGTTCCATGAGAGTACGTTTTATATTGTCCATTTGACAGGACGTTATTTCACTCTTTCACACAATTACGGAGTTTTTAGATGGTTTAGCTATCTTCTCCTTGAATAGCAGTGCACTTCCATGTTGTAATGTTACTGTGGGAGATACAGTCCTCTTTATGACACAGCTTCTAGACATTTATGTCCAATGGGACCTGCCTGGGCTGGGTTTCTCAAAATGTTTAATACTAGAACATTATGTTGTTGTTTTCCTTTTTTAGTTCTTAACGCTGAAAATCAGAAAGGAGGCAAAATAAATTTACTAGAACAGCGAGAAAAGAGGAATCATACACTCTGAATCAAACTGGAATCACATACTTTGTGTCAGAATTGAACAGAGGTCACTACAAAATATTCATGAGGGATTGAATACTGTGAAATGTACTAAAATATCTAAAGATGATTATTGTGGAGTTTTAGTTTGTATTCACTATGTAGGAAAATGAGATTGTCTTTGAGACACTTTTGAAGTGTCTGTATTGAGATGTCAAAATTGTCGAAATTTGTTGGCTAATAGGTATTTCATGAGAAGATCAACACCAGAAATAGAACACAGGTTCTCCGTCAAGTACGGCAGCAGTAGGATTCTACTGTGGAAGTAACTTCTGACGTGAAGGAGACCCACCGCACTTACAGAGCTCCTTGTCCTCAGTTCCCTCTGGAGTCATTCTCTTCTCCACATGCTGCGCTGAGTGACGGGTACCAGCCCCTGGTATTTCTCCTCGGTGGGCACTGAATGATTTTTGGTTTATCCTCCTGTACCCACCTCTGGTTCTGACAATCAGTGGCCTAGAGCACTGAGTGTTAACACAAACATCACTAGCAACGGTGTTAAACAAGTCTAAACACAAAGGTGTTTTGTGCGATAATTTTTTAAAAGATTACTTGTATAATAACCCTTGTCATTAATGTACAAAATGCTTTTAAGTGACTTGTAATTTGAATACTTGTGATCTATACTTGCCTTGCTTAATATGTGTGGGCAAAGCAAAATCTTGTGTAATAGTCCTTAGACTTTTGTGGGTTAGACTTCTGACACAGCAGGGGCCAAAGCAGAGCTGACCCTGGCTGCCTGCGGCAGAACAGTGAGGGCAGCACAGTACTGTGGGGAGAACTGCCTACTTTGCTACTAGAAGAAAAGAAGAGAAAGCTGATGTTGAAGGACATATATACATCATTACAAATTTGGAAAGATTAGAAAGTCAAGAGAAATGCAATAGTTGTTCGTGTCAGTTTACACATTTAGCATGTGGTAAAGGACTATCACAAAACTGATTTAAAAATCAAGTTAATCTGAAAACGACTAATCATAATTTACATTAATAGTGACGTCAGGTTTGACTTGAGTTGGTTCTTAACATTTTAAGGTAAATAGGTTCTTGCCGGGCTTGTGAATGACTGGCAAAGTCACACTAATGACCTTTAGTGAGGCTCTCTAAAGGGTAGGTGGGTGGTGATGCTTTATTAAAATACATTTTGAGTCATGGGATTTGAGATGCAGGGGCCTCAGGTCATTGGACATAACTAACTAACTCCCTTGTTTACAAAGAAGAAACTGGGGCCCGGAGGAGTTCTGAAGCTTCTCCAGGCCAGCAGCCCGTGAGCTGGAGTGCCTGCGTCACGGCCAGCTGTGGACTCCGGGTGCCACTGGCAGTCACTGAGGGCAGGACCTGGTTTGCATTCAGGTTAAGATCTCCAACTTGAATGCTGTGTGATATTCTCCTACCTAATCACTAAGATTAAACTTTCTACCCAGAAAAGGCAACTGAAGAAGGGTATGAAAGTAGCTTTATAAGATACTTATCTAAGTCCTTGTCCAACCTCCCTCTGTGTCTTAGTCTTAGGGTTGATATTCTCTCTTGCTTAGCCTTTATTCATCTCATGTTTAATCAGTGTGCCTAGAGTTGCTGAGAAATAAAATACTGTTAGTTCAACTTTTAAAACTGCTTTCAGTTTTCCCTTCATCCCCTGCTGGATCCCTAAGGAATCAGCTTGTAAACTGTGGATTAAGCATGGTGGTTTGCCTTATTAATTCAACCTTTTGTGGAATGAGATGTCATTGTAAATTTAAAAAATCATGATTTCATCTCCTGTACAGAGGCACCAAAAGGCCATTTGTTCAGGAGGTGTGTACTTTAGCTATTTCTTCAAGCAGTCATGCTTTATTACTGTTGACTTCCCTTGGGATCACAGACACCTCTTCCAAGGAATCATCTAGAGGTGTCACGGTTATTTAAAAAACAAACAAACCTGTGTAATAAGCATCAAATAGATATCAGACCCCCAACCTTGGTCTTTTGGGTTCATCCAAAATTAAACCAGCAAGGTAGTCCAATTTTTAATAGGTATAAACTCTTATTTGATTCACACCCTCCTCTATACTGTCAGATGGTGTGTAGACAGGAGTGATGATTCATTTGATCTTTTTTCCTGCAGGTGGGACTGCAGATGAAAATTCCCTAAGCAATTTTGGACTAGATTTCATGAATTATCTAATCACCACACATAGTATACCTTTGTGTGATAGAATTTGAGAAATAAACCATATCTGTTAAGTCAGTATGCTGTCATTAAATAACTAGATTGATAACTAGCCTGATAGTTTTAATTGGTAATAGGTGGCTATCTATTCATAGTAGAACTTGGAATGGTGTAAGAGAATTGTGATTTCAGGGTGCTTTAAGGTCCAGGGGGGAATTGGTCTATTCCCACTATGTATTTTAGCCTAAAAGATTATTATAAATAATAAATGATAGTTTATAGGACACTCAACCAACTTCTAACACTTGTCTTTGAAGTAAGTTTGAAAACAAATATATACATTTTAAAGTTTCCATTAACTGTGGGTTATATTAACATTTTTTCACATAGTTAGCTTAGACTGAAAATGTTCATTAGTGTTAGAAAGTTGGGGAAATGGCTTATCTCGTGTATTTAAATGTTTGTATGTTTGTGTACTATTTCAGCTCAGAGGGCAACACTTTTTTAAAAAGTGTACTAACTAAGCCACTGTTCCATAACAGCTGGTTTGTAAAGGATTACGCAGTAGTTGTCTTGCCATGCACTTAAAAAAAAAACAAAAACAAAGAAACAAAAATACTAAACTAAAACGCTTCTATCCTTGTTGGTGCGCCTGTGAAACACATCTCTGGGAAAGTTAGTTACATGACTTGAAATATTCTCATCTGTAAACTATATATAAACTTAAGGTGACATTTTTATAAACCAGGACCCTAACCAAGACAAATGCCTACTTCTTATCCTTACTCCTTAGAATAAAATTAAATGTTCTAGGGACTTCCCTGCTGGTCCAGTGGTTAAGACTTCGCCTTCCAATTTAGGGGGTGCGGGTTCAATCCCTGGTCGGGGAGCTAAGCTCCCACGTGCCTCGCAGCCAAAAAACCAAAACATCATAAAACAGAAGCAATATTGTAACAAATTCAATAAAGACTTTAAAAATGGTCCACATCAAAAAAAAAAAACTTAAAAAAAAAAATGTTCTAAAGTAGAATAAAAATCCTGAGTCAAGTGACATAGGCTTACACTTCATACCCCCTACAGAGATTCTAATACTGTGGGAGTGCTTGGTAAATATTTGACTATTTAAAGTCCAAGTAAATGATTGTGACTGATCAGTGTTTTACCTTTTAGAACCTTTATAAACAGATTTAGATGAACAAATGCCTTTTTAGAATGAATGTTAATAAACACATGGGAATTAGGATAAAAACTCAAGGCTTATTAAGAGGTAAGCCGGAGTCTCTGTGGAAGAGCTCCTGATGTTAGAGCTTGCTTTTTACTAATTTGTCTCTCTTAAAGCTGTAGTGAAATGCAATGGAACCTCCAGTATAATGTGACATGTCTGCCTTTATCCAGAAATCAAACCTTCACCTGAATATTTTAACTCAGTCCAAAAAAGCTGCTGCATTATCAACATTTAACATCTGAGCATCATTTAAAAGAGTAGTTCTGTGACCTTAACCAGCAGTCTACAACTGCCAGTTTTTTCCCTGTGAAGGATATCTTGGTATAATAACATCCTTGCTCTCGTTTTTTGAGATGGGTTCATTCAGAAGTTATTTGGGAAGTCAACAGATAACACATCTGTGGTCAAAACAAAGCACCACACTTTCCTTTAAACTTGGCTTAATGTCTGAATTCTAAACAGAAGGTTGCAGGTATTTTATCTTTATCTTTGCAGTAGTTTAGAAATTCAGAGTTTTACATAACTTTATGTGATCCTGGAAAAGCTGATACATTCTCTTTTTAAATAGAAGGAATAGAAGGCAATGTTAGCAGAGGACTACAGAAAAAAGTCACAGTGTAAGTGAATGCAACTTCTTCACTTCACTGGAAGCAAACTGTTTAGGGGTAAAGCTGCCAGACTTCAACTTGCCACCTCCAAGTTCCTACTTCCAAATTCCTCTGCACTCTTAGTGTCCTGTGTTCTCACCATCAAGTGTCTCTGCTATTAAAGGGAGCCCCGGAGGCCTTGTTTTACCTTCTCTATTCAGTTTTCCAACAAATTGCCTCCAGGATGTCTTTTACATTTTTAAAAGATCCACATCCCATTAATTGAGTGAGCAGGTTCTGGAACAATGAAGGCCTTTTTCTCAAGTTTATACTACAGCTGGGAAGACAGAAACAATTAACTATTTAAATTACAACTGAAAATGCTAAGCACTTTTAAAGGGTTTGGCCTAAACCAGGAGATGGAGACACCTGCTCTGAAGATGTCACATTTCAGCTGAAAGGATAAAGGGAAGCTATCTAAGAGAAGAGGCTTGCTGGTCAGAGGAAAAGCAACAGAGCTGCAGCTTGAGAAGCCAAGGGGAGAGGGCAGAAATGGAGTGGCCAAATTGGGCATTGGTGGGTGACCAAGACTATATCATTAACCAGAGAACAGTGGATCTTTCACGATCATACCAGCTCCTCCGAGAACAGGGCGGGGCAAGGATGACTGTGGGGAAATCAGTTCTTCGCAATGACTCTGTCTCCATTACTTCATCCCACGCACTCACACCTCAGCTTACTCTCCAGACTCTGCCCCGCCTCTTCAAGAAAGGTCTCCCTGCTGTCGCCAGCAACCTCTGTCAAATCCAGTGGGCCCATTTTGGTCCTTATCTTAGGCCTTTCAGTTGTCTGTGGCCCTGCACTATTTTCTGGCTAAATCTCCTTTGCAGGCTTTTGCATAGCTGGAGCGGAACTCCCTTAAACTTTGCTGAACAGGGTGCCCTTTGACCAATAACTGAGGTAATGTTTTAGAAAAGTCAAGAGTCTTATGAAAATAGTGACATAAAAACTTTGCCAGAAGGTGGCATGGCAGGATTTTAAGGTGCTCACTTATGTTTCACCTACCCGCTCCCCCCACCCCCGTTCCCTGGCCCACTCTTAGAACTTGGCTGTCCCAACTCTATTCCTTGGGACCAATCTCAGGCCCTTCTACATGCTCCCTGAGCAACTGCAACCCCCAGTCCAGGCTTTAGTTTACATCTTTGCAGCCACTTAGTCCTCAGTTCATGTCTACCCAAGAATGCACCTTTCAGCTCCACACCAGACTACTTGCTGTCTTCACTAGGATGTCTTTCAACGACATCTCAACAGGGACTTCCCTGGTGGTCCAGTGGTTAGGACTCCACGCTTCCACTGCTGGGGGGCCTGGGTTTAACCCCTGGTTGGGGAACTAAAATATCACAAGCCACGCGGCCAAAAAAAGAAAAAAAAAAAGACATCTCAACATCTAAAACAATCTTTATCCCCAAGCCTCGTCTCCTATTTTGCCTATATAAGCAAATGGCACCACTCCATCTAGTTACCAAAGCCATAAAACCTACAAATCATCACCCTTGATTCCCACAAACTCACCCAATCATTACCAAGTCCTGTACCTCCTTTATCTTTTGATTCTCTTCACTTTCCTCTATTCCCTCTGCCACTACTTTAATTAAGACCAACCATCATTTCCTCTCACCTGAGGAGCTTCCCTGCCTGCAGCCTTGTCCCCTTTTGAACCAGCAGTCTTGAGCAAGCAGATCTGATTTGATCCTGTTGTTTCCCCGAGTCAAACCTTTTAGTGGTATCCACCAACATCAGACAGTCAAATTCGTTCACCTGGCTTCCCAGGTTCTGGAGGACCGGCCTCCCCTCACTTCTCAAGCTCATCCCTCCAGCCCCTTGTCCCGCTGTATACTTTAGTCAAACTGCCACCTTCTCATCTCAGGCTTGTGCACATCTGTGTCCCTGTCTAGGACCCCTTTACCAGCTAATAATGCCTCTTTATTAATCTTTGGGACCCAGATGAGATGGAGACTTTCTCCGTAAATCTTTTATGTGAGGTGATTCTCCTACACCAGCATACTGCATTTTCCCCAGGATAAAGACCTGTCTGCTTTTCTGCATTCTTAAGGTTGTCACATCTGTGAGGGGAGAGGTGGTCTTATTTCCCCCATCATTTTTTTTAGCACCTCGAATGGCAGATATTTTAAAAGTTCTAAAAAATGTAACTTTCAGCTTTTCTGATTAGAAACCTGCAGTTAAAACTTAGGAACACTCTTTGCTCTTAAGAAGACCCACTCCTGAAAAAACAGCCTTAGGTGCTCTCTAATTAGGCAGAACACTTGCTCAGTAACTTTCATTTACATTAACTGACCTAATTAGACATCATTTAAAAAATGCCAGAGTGCCCTCTTAATCCAACAGTCCCTGGTGGCCCTGACCCGCATTCTTCTAGCTTGCCTCAGGCTCTTGGCAGTTTGCAAAATCTTGCTGTTTTTTATCCTCTGTGCATTTTCTTTTGATTCTTTCTTCTACTGCCTCTTTTCTACCATTTCTGTCATTTTTGTTTGAAGTGTTCAGAAATTACCAGCCAGAATGTGTTTCCTTCTCAAAAAACTAACCACATAGCTAACAACAGGTGTATTCTTTATCTCTTCATTGCTCAAGTTTCTACTGTACAGCCTACTTTATTTTTAAAGACTTCTGGATTCTGAGATTTCAGGATGCCTACTGGCTGTTCCTGGATGACACATGTGTCGCCAGTTTACTTCAACGGCCACGAAGGAGGGGCTCAGGAAAGTTCTTACTCTATAGTCGGCAAGATTCGCTCAGGTTAGCTGCTTGCAAATATTTCCAGAAATAAAGTTTCAATAATCACATTTGCAAGAAAGGTGTCAAATAAGAATTAGGATATTTGAAACTCAGAAACCACAGAGCAAATATAAAATGGGTGCTAGTCTTAAGCCAAGCCAAAAGTCAATTTAAGTTAGGCACAGGGTAGCTCATTCTGCTAATAGTATTGCTTCCTGTGGAGGAGAAGGAAAGGCCCCCAGAGGCCGTGGCAGCTTGACACAGAACAGCAGAGCAGAGACGGGAAGAGGAACTGGCAGCAAAGGAAGAAGGGTGAAGCCACTGGCACTGGGCATTTGTAGGTATAGGTGATTTAAGTCAATTTTCAAAGCCAGAGGGTGCTGGAAAGACCCTGATTGAAAATGTCTGATGGGTTAAACTGTGAAGTAGTAAAGAAAAAGGAGCATGCCGTGTTGAAACCTAACTCTAAAAGTGAACAAATCTATACAGTCTTATCTTTTGAATAATGTCACTAGCAAACATGATGTGTAATCTTTTAAAAGTGCCAAATGTAACAGTTAAAGGATTTTTAAAAAAATGTATATTCTGACAGGTATATAATTTAAGATACCATGACACATAAAATCACAATCCCCATGTAATTTAGTCTCCCTATGTAGCTAGGAGGCCCCCCCAGAATCCCTTTTAAATGTATTTTGCCCAAATCCCATGTGAGTGTTTAAAAAAATCCCTTAATTTGAAACTTCTTTTGGATAATTTGTTTGAACTACTCAAACATTAAGAGTAATAAACACCTTCAATTCTTAACACGTATCAACAAAGTGCTATTGTTTTTCATCTCCAGTAGTACATTTTTTGTCAAGAAATTTATTAACCTTTACAAACACTATTTTCACTCAATCATTCATAAAAAATGATTTCTGAGTAAATCTGTAATAAAACCATATAACGTTCATCAATGCATTCAATAAGACCAGTTTCATCCATGGAACATAATAAACCACTTTAAAACAGCAGTTTTCATTCACGTCATGTAAGGCTGTCAAATTAAAAGTATTCCTTATAATGGGTTGTTACCCAAGAAATCCATCTCACTGCATGTTATGTGGTAAGACTGATGGATAGATCCTCTAAGAGTAGAATCTGAAAGTAGACTCCACCTCTTTGGTCACCTTTTCAGTCTCTCTTTCAAACAAGTTTCACAACAGGAAAATATTTGTGAGCAGAGAAATCAAATTCAGGAGGAACCTGTAAAGAAAACAAAGTCAATTAATGTATCTTATACATATTCAGACAGTAAACAAAACAAAGACTATTATAATTTTAGAGTTTCTCATGTTTTTAGAGACAAGGCAGCACAAAAGAGATTTAGAAGAAAATGATGTAGCTTATCTCAGGGTTTATGAAGGTCATTAGAAAACATTCTGAGCAGTGGTTTTCTAACTTCAGAGAATAGTTAGCAAAGGAAAATGGACTTAAATTACAGGAAAAGGTCATGGGCCAGCAATTTTTTTTTTAGTTCCAGGGTCGCTGATACTCCTGAGCAATGAAATGAATCACTGCTAAAGCAAAGCAGGAGATAAGGAAGAGAGATCATAGAAAAGCAATGGGAGTAAACAAATAGACGTATGTATATAATGGGCAAATGCCACCAAAAATGCCTCGGTGGTTGGCCTCTTACTTCTGCACCGAATGTTGATACAGCACTAATGATACAACAGCATTACCAACGGAAGCTTACAGAATCTTCCATGTCCTGAGCCATTAAAGTCTTTAATTATTGAAGCATTCACTTTTCTAAAGGCAGATGACTTTTTAAATAACTCTCCCATAAATTTGTTTATACATATTTTCTTTTATTACCTTAAGTCACTCAGTAATTTACATGGAAGCGCAGACTTTAGAGATTTTAAGTCAACAAAATCTTTAAGTTTCAAGGAAAAACGGCAAGCTCTAATTTATTTTCTGCCACTGAATCTCTTTTAGAATAGTTTCTATGAGCGTTTTGACTTTTTTGTAATATTTATTCATCTTACTGAAAAACAAAATGAAGTTTTACAATAAATTAAGACCATTTATTTTCCCTACAATATACTTACCTTAGATTCCTTTTTGTGTCCTCCTGCCAATAACTTCACAACCACAAAGTTGGGTTTGGCAACCTTTAAAATTCTATTGACCTAAACAATGAGCAACATTAAGCTATCAAAACATAAAATTCATAGTCAAAATGTATTGATATATAGATAATAAGAGGAAATTGGCACGATGTAAGTGTTGATATTTTATTAAAATAAAGGCAATTTAAAAACATGAACACCATCATACGTCTTTTAGTAACACAGAACTCTAGTAGTCAACCAGGAAAACTTGAAAGGGCTACTGTATCTCGTTTTCATTAAAACAAAAGAACATTACGTTGCAAAGTCCTACAAAGACAATACAATATAGTGTTTGGGGCATGGACTCTGGAGTTAAGCTGTCCGTTTTCAAATTCCAGCTTTGCCACTTACTAGCTATGAAACTTCTGGAAGTTTTCTAACCTCTCTGTTCCTTAGTTTCTTCATCTGTAAAAATAGGGATAATAATTTACCTATCCCACAAAGATTTGTTCTGAGGATTAAGTGAGTTAATACATATTATGAGCTGAGACCCACACCTGGCAGGTAATAAGTGTCCTTTAAGTGTTGACTGTTACTTCTGACAACCATTTGTCTAAAAGACTTTGCCTGAACACATGAATAACAATGGAATGGAATATTCACTTCTCTTAAGAGGAAGTAATGGGCAACTTGAAGGAAAACAAGTTCCCACTGCCCTCTTCTTAGTGACCTCACTTGACACGTCACCACGAGTTCAGGAACTGCTTCTCCTCAGCTCCAGATCACACATCCACTTACCTACATGACTACTCCATTTGGACATCCAAAAGCCATGTCCAAAACTGAGCTCCTGACCTTCCCAGCCCTGCCTCCCCTGTGCTCCAGCCTGCAGTCTTCCCTACATGACTCAATCCACCCTGGTGGTGCTCAGGCCAAAACCCTCAAAACCATCCTTGACTCTCTTTCTCTTACCCCACATCCAATCCATCACCATCAATCAATCCCATTGGCTAGACCTTAAAATTCACAGAGGACGCAATCACTTCTGATCCACTGGCACCACCACCTTTCAACTGGATCATAGCTATGGCCTCTAACTGGCTCCCCTGCTTCCACCCTTGGTCCCACCACAGTCTCTTTTCAGCACAGTGGCCAGAGTGATCCTTTAGAACAAAAATCAGATCTGGTCACACCTCTGCTCAAAACTCTCCAACAGCTCACCCCGTTGTTAACCTCACTCCAACACAAAGCCCTTGGCTGTTCTTCAAATACAACAGGGCACACTCCGACCTCTGCACCTTTACACATGTTGGATCCCTCTGCCTAGAAGGCTCCATCCCCAGATGGCCACGTGACTTGCTTCTTCACCTTCTTCCAGGACTTGCCCAGAGGCCAACTTATTTTAAAATGTCTAATCCCCTCCACCTGCCTCCTTCTTGTAGCATTCACTACCCCTATTCCCAGGTTGATTTTTCTTCATAGTACTTATGATCTTCTAATACACTATATAACTTATTTATTTATTTACTGCTTGCCTCCCCTGCCCCGAGGAGGGCCCAGATTTCTGTTTTTTCCTTGCTGGAACCTACCATAGTGCTTAGGACATAGTAGGCACTCAACAATATTAGTTGAGTTAAATAAATGAAGTCCACTAAAAGAAATATTCCATCTATTACAGGCACCTTCCTCTAATTTTTACACTCTCCCCTTTTATTTTCTTTCATTACATGACTATATATGATTTTTTTAAAAAGTCATCTCTCTCCTACCCCTCTTCCCTAAGGCACTTAGCAACCCTAAGAAGCAAACACTGTTATTAATTCTTATGTATCTTTCCAGAGATACGTTATATTCATATAATATTGGCACACATACATGTGGTCTTCCTTTGTTCCTCTTGACTGAAATGGCAGCATACTATACATACAGATTTTAAGCTTGCTTTTTAACTTCTTATATTCTGAAGAACATTCCATTACAGTAAATAAATATCTTCCTTGTCCTTTTTAGGGCTGCACGGTACTCTACTGCATAATGAAAAATCATGTAACAGTTCCTTTTGATGGACACTAAAGTTTCCTCATTTTTTTACTATTACAAATCCTGCTGTAATAAATACTCTTGTATATTCATCATTTCCCACATGTGCACATGTTATCTATAAGATAAATCCCAAGAAGCAGAATTTCTGGGCCTAAGGACATGTGATTTTTGACAGATTGCTAAAATACCCTTCCATGGAGTTTGTACCAAGATATACTCCACAAAATGGTCTGTGTGTTACAGGTAACTCTCATTTACAGAATAAATGCATTTCAGTAAAATTAGGTATAAATTATGAAACTAACAAAAGGCTGAAACAGTATTTTATATTTTACAAGTTCTAAACTCTAGAATGATACTCAAAATAGTCTTCAAAACAATAGTCTTTATTTTAAGTGGAATACAGTTGTTTTTACTTCCTGTGATAATTGACCAGATCATTTTTTAGATTTAAGATTTATATAATTATATTTTAATACAGTAAACTATAAATTAAAAATTTTTAATCATAACAACTGAACTGTGGATCAATCTGGATCTTATTTCTATTCTTTCTGCTTACTTTATGGTTCTAAGTCTTAATTTCTCTTTGCATTGATTTCTAAATGTACACAAAGGAGATATTTACATCACTTCTTTCATCAAATAATTTTAAGTCTGACAAGGTTAGGTTAGCAAAGCTATTTGAAATCCTTAGCAGAAACATGACAGGCTTCATTTATTAATACTGTAAGGTTCGTTTTATAATTAAACTGTCATCCAGTAGTAAGATAGGTAGTTCCTGCCAAGCTTTTCCTCTAGAATTACTGTGACTGCAGTCTTACCTCATGGTCTGGGTTTGGGATATTTTCCAATATCATTTTTGCCTGCTGAAAGTGCTTACTAGCTGCCACATACAGTTCTGGAGACTGAGGAGGAGGGCTATATTTATTGAGGTCAGACATTTCCTAAAAAAAAGAAATACTATTATTTAAAACATGCTTAATATGAAAAAACTCTAAAATACCTTTTTTTTTTTGATTAATTAATTAATTTATTTATTTTTAGCTGTGTTGGGTCTTCGTTTCTGTGCGAGGGCTTTCTCTAGTTGTGGCAAGTGGTGGCCACTCTTCATCGCAGTGTGCGGGCCTCTCACTATTGTGGCCTCTCTTGTTGCGGAGCACAGGCTCCAGATGCGCAGGCTCGGTAGTTGTGGCTCACGGGCCTAGTTGCTCCGCGGCATGTGGGATCTTCCCAGACCAGGGCTCGAACCCGTGTCCCCTGCATTAGCAGGCAGATTCTCAACCACTGCGCCACCAGGGAAGCCCTAAAATACCTTTTTTAAATTAAAGAATTCTACATTGATTATCCATTCACATACGGACACTAAAGCAAACACCTGGCATGTCCCTATTTTTTTCCTATTCAATTTTCAATCTTCATATACCACACCTCATATTATTCTCATATTTAAATAACTGTTAATGTGATGAGTATATCCAAAGTCAAATAATTTTCATACTATTTAAAACTGCTATTTTATCACTTAATCCCATTGATCCAATAAGTTTGACTTGACTATTTTAACAAAATGGCTAGGTATGAACAGCCCACCACCAGGGAGATCTAAGACTAAATATTTTACAATTATTTTAAGGAGCAGGTTCACCTTGAACTGCAGATAGTGCACTGGTGGTGGTGTCATTACACTGTTGAATGGAGCAAATCTGTGCTCATATCGAACTTGTTCACTATCGAGCTCAAACTTGGGTTTTCGTACTTTGCCATCCATGTCAAATGCTACCATAGTCTACAGGAAAAAGAGAGAAAAACACATGGTATTAATATGAAAATGTGAACATCCTCATTAATACAGAATAGAAAACAAGAAACAGCTATTTACACATAGTTAATCAAAACAAGGCTCAGAAATCAGAAACAGGAAGAGAAAAACTGGCTTTAGTATTCATTTTGATATCCTGACCCACCTTTTATACAAAAAATGTTCAAGTTCCAGTGTCTAATATATTACTAATTTTCCTAGTGAAATGATACCACATGCACATTACTCTTCCTAATGCTTTTATAATAGCTTTAAAATCTTCAAGTAAAAGCTCCTGAAGAAAAAGTAGAATATAAGTTTTATAAGAAAAGCATTGGTCCTGTTTTTCAAACAGAAGTCCATATTCTGTTTTATGTATTTTAATGTAAGTTGCCTTAAATCATTTCTTGAATTGCCAAGCACAACTTAAGAGTTACTAATTCCTGAAAATGCCTGCTTTGCTTAAGCCATTTACTGTGGAGCTTGCCCCATTCCTAATACACTTCTTAAAAAAATCCAGACCCCATCTCTTCCAAGAAACCTTTCCTGATCATCAATCAGAAGTAAACTCTTCCTTCTCTTAGTACCTATGACACATATATGTCACCTGGCCTGTCATTAACTAGGCACGTGATACAAGGATCACATCTGATTAGACTTGGTATGCTGCAATGTAGCCAGTACAAGATATCTGACACATGACAAGGGTTCAATATTTGTTAAATTAATATAAACCACTAGACTTGGAAAAACGGTAATTTTCAAGCAGATAGTAAAAATAAAGGTGAAATTAGAACCTGGAAAGAATCACAGAACAGAGTTCATTTTATTGGGTTGGCCAAAAAGTGCCTTCGGTTTTCAAGAAAAAATAAAAGACACATTTTTCATTTTCACCAAGAACTTCATTGAACAACATATTCACCCTTTTTGTTCCACTACCTTCTGCATTTTTCAGGCAACTTCATAATTCCATCTTCCCAAAACTTTTTATCTTTTTGAGCAAAGAACTGTTCCAGGTGCCTTTCACAGTCTTCCAGGGAATTGAAATTTTTTCCATTAAGAGAATTTTGTAAAGACCGAAATAAATAGAAATCCAAAGGTGCAATGTCTGGTGAATAAGGTGGATGAATCAGAACTTCCCAGCCAAGCTGTACCAGTTTTTGCCTGGTCATCAAAGAAACATGCAGTCTTGCATTATCCTGATGGAAGATTATGCATTTTCTGTTGACTAATTCTGGACACTTTTCGTCGAGTGCTGCTTTCAGTTGGTCTAACTGGGAGCAGTACTTGTTGAAATTAATCGTTTGGTTTTCTGGAAGGAGCTCATAATAGAGATTTCCCTTCCAATCCCACCGAATACACAACATCACCTTCTTTGGATGAAGACCGGCCTTTGGTGTGGTTGGCGGTGGTTCATTTCACTTGCCCCACGATCTCTTCTGTTCCACATTATTGTACAGTATCCACTTTTCACTGTCCATCACCATTTGTTTTAAAAACAACGCTTTCATTACGTTTAAGTAGAGAATCGCATGCACAAATACGGTCAAGAAGGTTTTTTTCGCTAAACTTATGTGGAACCCAAACATCAAAGCGATTCATATAACCAAGCTGGTACAAATGATTTTCAGCGCTTAATTTGGATATTTTGAGTATGTCGGCTATCTCCCGCGTGGTATAACGTTGACTGCTCTCAATTAATGTCTCAATTTGATCGCTATCAACTCCAAGCGGTCTACCCAACCGTGGAGCGTCCTCCAGCACAAAACTTCGCAAACCACTGGTGACATGTTCGATCAGTCACAGCACCTTCTCCATACGCTGCACAAATCTTTTTTTGCGCTTCGACTGTGTTTTTACCTTTCTTGAAATAATAAAGCATAATATGCCGAAAATGTTGCTTTTCTTCCATTTCAATATTAAAATGGCTACACAAAAATTCACCAATTTTGATGTCTTTTTTTAATTGCACACTGAATATGACAGCTGTCACATACAATCTAACAAAATTGTTTCGAATGAAGTTAAAGACAACTAAGTGCTACCAGAGCCATCTTACAGAAAAAACTTAAGGAACCTTTTGGCCAACCCAAGAATTAAACAATGTAATAGCAATGTAGCAACTTACTTTAAACATTCCAGCACACATATTCTGATATGCCTGGCTCATTGTGATCTCTCGGCTCAATGGGCGAACTGTAATTAGAAAGAAAATCATCCAAACTCTTTCCCTCCTCCTCTTGCATTACTGCAGGAGAAATCTAAATTTAAAAAACCTTCTTTCTACCTCGTTTACCAAATTAAAATGTCAAATAGTTTGTTCCTACAGGCTAAATTTTATTTTATGGCCCAAATCTACAAATAATAAAATATAGCAGAAAGTTTAAACAATAACTGTGTTCCCAAATAGTTAATACCATAAGATTTTAGTATGAATTAATTGTAATTTCTTCTCAAGTCACAATACAGGGACTTCTTTTATAGGAATGCCATGGTGATACAAGTCATTTAATGACCCAGGCAAAGTGTTGAAATCTGAAGGGAACACAAAGCACTATTTTGTAACAATTGTAGCCTATCTGTACCCTCCCATGAGTGCTTAACCGGGGAGTCCCTTTGAAACATATCTTTCTCCTCACGGTCCTTGGGCAGTATGCCAAAGTGCTCTGTGATCATCTTTCTGTGCTGACTGTAACAGCACAACTCCAGATTTCCTTCCTGAGCTGTCAGCCTTCTGTCAAAGGAGTATCAAAAGTCTCCTGCTGTCTTGTTCCTTAACCTATCTTATTCCATGTGGCTACTTCTTCTTGTCCTAAGGTCCTTTGACACATGAAATAGCAAAGCAGTAAAAGAAAAGCAAAAAAAGGAACCAAAAGGTTTGTACCAATATTGTGACTCAGTTTCTACCCTTATACCTTCTGAAGAGAAGATGGGCGAGAATTAAAATATAATGACTAATTCACCCATTAAAATGCACAGGTAGCTCACTCCAATGTTACTTATTTCTTAAGTTTAAAAATAATTCACAGACTCATGCAGCTCAATATTAAAAAAAAGAAACAACCCAATCAAAAAATGGGCAGAAGACCTAAATAGACATTTCTCCAAAGAAGACATACAGATGGCCAAGAGGCACATGATAAGCTGCTCAACATCACTAATTATTAGAGAAATGCAAATCAAAACTACAATGAGGTATCGCCTCACACCGGTTAGAATGGGCATCATCAGAAAATCTACAAACAACAAATGCTGGAGAGGATGTGGAGAAAAGGGAACCCTCTTGCACTGTTGGTGGGAATGTAAATTGATACAGCCACTATGGAGAACAGTATGGAGGTTCCTTAAAAAACTAAAAATAGAATTACCCTATGACCCAGCAATCCCACTACTGGGCATATACCCAGAGAAAACCATAATTCAAAAAGACATATGCACCCCAATGTTCACTGCAGCACTATTTACAATAGCCAGGTCATGGAAGCAACCTAAATGCCCATCGACAGATGAATGGATAAAGAAGATGTGGTACATATATACAATGGAATACTACTCAGCCATAAAAAGGAACAAAATTGGGCCATTTGTAGAGACGTGGATGGACCTAGAGACTGTCATACAGAGTGAAGTAAGTCAGAAAGAGAAAAACAAATATCATATATTAACACATATTTATGGAATCTAGAAAAACGGTACAGATGAACCAGTTTGCAAGGCAGAAACAGAGACACAAATGTAGAGAACAAACGTATGGACACCAAGGGGGGAAACGGGGGGGTGGTGGTGGTGGGATGAACTGGGAGATTGGGATTGACATATATACACCAATATGTATAAAATAGATAATAAGGACCTGCTGTATAAAAATAAATAAAATTCAAAAAAAATTCACAGCACCTTTCTAACTTTTTTTTTTTTTTTACCTTTCTTCTTTTTTTTTGTTTTTTTACTACTACGGCCTTTCTGCTGCTCTTCCATTATCCTTTCCTCTGCCATCTGAGAGCCATCGGCACGACTTAATGTTGACATCAACCATGCATAAAGGAATTCAGAGAGATACCTTAATGGAAAGAAAATGTTAGTCAATGGCAGATGTATAAATGAGATAGCTTCGTCAATGCAAGTACTAGTATTAATAAAGAGATATTTTTTATAATGCTTTAAAAGTTTTTTTCCAAAAGCAAAATTATTCAGTTAGATAATTGATAGATTAGATCTTACAAGAAATGAGCATTACAAATGATTAACTTTCCCTTACTTGTTGCCACACAATATGGAAAATTTTGTTTAATTTCCTACAATGATATGAGTTTTACAACTTTTCTAAAGATTTCTGGTGGGGAGGGACAAATTAGTGGTATGGGATTAACAGATACAAACTACTATATATAAAGTAAGATAAGCAACAAGGATTTACTGCATAGCACAGGGAATTATACTCATTATCTTGTAATAACCTATAATGGAATAGAATCTGCAAAAGTACTGAATCATTTTGCTGTACACCAGAAACTAACACAATATTGTAAATCAACTATACTTCAATTAAAAAGAGATTTCTTGATAATTATTTATATATATGTAAATCAAATGAATGGCCATTAAATTGTTTTTACTATATCAATATAGGTCACATTTCTCCTAAACCTATTAAGTTAATGTCTTATTTTGTTATTAATTACAAAAGGAAACAAATACAGAAAAAATAAAAAATTATAAACATGCAAGCATATAATTTACTTGAGTTTACTCAATAAGGAAATATGATAGATTATTCCACCAGATACTAAATTTTCATAAGTTTAAACTAACAAACAATACGTTCTCTTAAGCCAGAGAAGCAGTTTAAATCTAGGATATGAATATATATTCTTTAAATAAAATTAAGGACCACTACTACATTAATGAAAATCAAAGATTTATAAGAACTTTTATTATGATCATGTTTGAGTGTATGACACCTACTCCCCAAATTTTTCAAACAGTTACAAGGCAGGTTACAATATTACAAAACACATAAAAAAAATAAAACATAAAAACATTAAAAAAAACATAAAAAAAGAACATTTTAAAGCAAAACAAGGGAATTCCCTGGCGGTCCAGTGGTTAGCAACTGGCGTATTCACCGCAGTGGCCCAGGTTCAATCCCTGGTCGGGGACTAAGATCCTGCAAGTCACGTGGCATGGGAAAAAAACAAAAAACCAAACAAATGAAAAGATACACCTGGAATGACTTAGGTACTGTATCTTAAAGCTAAACTGAGCACTACGCTTCCTGGCAGTTAAAGCAAACCAGTATATTTATATATATATATATATTTTTTTTTTTTGATTTAAAAAAGTATATAATTTCACATGGAGAGAAAATCATTCCTGGCAATGAATTTAAGAAAAGCATTCAATATAGTATAATTTTATAGGATAGAAATGAATTTTTTTCCCCCATCACACTACAAAATGAGGGTCTGTAACCTCTCTTAACTCAATGAGAAGACTTTTTTCTTTTTTTTTTTTTTCTGCCGTGCCATGCAGCATGTGGGATCTTAGTTCCCCGACCAGGGATCGAAGGCAGTGCCCCCTGCAATGGAAGCTCAGAGTCTTAACCACTGGACCACCAGGGAAGTCCCGAGAAGATTTCTGTACGGAACTAATGATACCTTTTACCTTTTAACTATCTAACCGAAGGACAGACAAGTAAAGGGGATAGCTGGCACAATTCAGGACTTTCCTTTCAAATATCAGATATTTCAATGAGCTTTTAAGTGCTTTATCAAAATTAATACACAGTTATATCTAAGGAGAGTCAGAGTGCTAATATTCTATACCAATTCTCAATTGTGATCTCAGGACCAGCAGCAGTCTCACCAGGAAAGCAGTTAGAAATGCAAATGATTCGGTGGGTCCTACTCTAGACCTAGTAAACCAGGAACTCTAGGAACAGAGCCCCAGCAAGTTGCTTTCCGAGTGATTATGATGCACGCTAAATTTAAGAAGCACTGTTTTCTACTGATTTTAAAAGGGTCCACATGCTTTAGGAATCACATTCATGAAGAACAACAACAGTGTATATCTTGTGAAAATACTGGAGCCCAATCTGTAATTTTGAAACTAAAAAGCAGTTAAAACTAACATGAAAGTAGACCAGAAGGGTACTTATAAGCAGAACTAAAATTTCTTTTGTTAACAAGAGAAGAAATGAATCTGCTCAAGTATTCAGGTAAATTTCTAATGGAGTATTTATCGGAATATCATTTGCCAATCCATCGTGCAAAAAAACATATAAAAATTGTATCTTGAGAAATCAAGAGCACAAAAGCTTCCAATTAGCTGTCTCAAACCACAACACTTGAGCATGTTCCCCTATAAAATGCCTCGTTTGAACAGGGGTGTCTAGTATGAATAATAAAAAAAAATCCCAAGTAGCTATAACAACACCTGTTGGTAAGAGTTGTTACCTGTTTTTCATAACCAAGAATTACCTGTTAAGAGCCCTAGCAGCCATGACCACAAAACCATGTTAAAAGCATAGAAAATAATTACTTTCCTGCCTCCACAGCAGTGACTCCAGGGAATATACAATATCTTAAATACCAAGTTAAATAATTTAAATATGAATTAAAAAGATGAACTAAGATCTAATTAGTTATATTAGATATATCTTAGATATATTAAGATCTAATATATTAAACTTAGCTGTTTGTGATGGGCAATAATAGGTCATTACTATTTTAAAATTACAACTAAATTACCATACTTTACTAGACTAAGAAAAAGATGCAAGATAACTGAATTCATTAGCTCTCAATTTTCTTATTTTATTTCTGTGACAGCTTTTTCACACCTAAAATATTCTCAAGCATCCTCTTACTAGGTTTATCTCATCTCCAACTGAAAGCAAAGAACTACTCTGCTGAAGATCATCTCTTATCAACTCCTTCAAAGCTCCTGAGACAAATCCTCAGGGCCATAGTTTGCAAGTTATACTCCCAATGATAATCTTAGCCATAATTTCTTCTCAGAAGAAAGATGTGGTTCAAATTTTGAAACTTATTTCAGTTAAGTACATTCCACAGCTAGTACACAGCATCACTGAAGTCAGTGCAAAATGTATGTTAATTTTTCTCTTTGGAAACAGACAAAAGCTCGTCAATTAATCCATTTACTTTGAAGCCACTTTTATTAGTGAATTTTAAATAAATATTACAATGGCTAGAAAAAATATATTTGTACATTGTTATGACACTTAAGATGTTTAAGATGATCTAGCTCTAATTTTCAATAGATATTTTTCAGTTGTCCCACAACTAAATTTCAAATACAGTAAATAAAAAAGTACCTTAAAGTTACACTCTACTTTACAGATACTCTCTCAGATGTTACGTATCCCACCCACCACCAATTTTAACTCCAATCATTCTCTTACCAATATATGTAATAGTACTCGTGCATGCTGTAGAGTTCCAATTCAAAGCCACTTAGAAGATACTGTATCATAATTCGAAGGTTATGGTAAAGGACCCAGGTACCTAAACAAGCCAAATGTTGCCTTTGGGGCTCCTGTTTCAACAGCATAGTGTGAAGGGCTGCATCAACCTTCTCTGCCTATCACAACAAAACGTCATAACATTAACTTTCTTTTTAAGGTAATGTGAGAATTACAAAAAAAACCCAGCTAAAAATAGCACATGAGCAGAAAATGTAAATCTCACCACCTCAAGAATTCATACTTTCAAATGTACCTTTGGTTAGGTCTACATTCAAACTTCTCATTTCTCAAAGGATCACATTTATCTACACATTTCCTAAATTAAAAAGATATCCATTTTATAGTACAAAAGTAAAAATAACTGACTTCATATCTTTAGTTATATTATTAATATGGTTCTGCTCACAAATTTACTTGAAGATTAATACATTTTTATTATAATGTAAACTTGCTCTAATTATAACTACAGCTCTACACATATTTTACAATTCATCCCGATTATCAAAAAAAATAATTTAAGATGTTTCAAGGTTTGGATTATTGTTTTGTTTTGTTCTGTAAACCCTTTCTTTGGTATACGTAACTGTTACATTTTAAGTCAAAAGGAAATTCACCATATTGAAAAATTAAATAGCCAAATTATTGTTCCAAAGAATTGTTTTTGAAAATCTGGTCAAGGTATATGAATTGCTTAATTTTGGAAGGAAGGGCAACTTGTTGGCTCTTACCTCATCCTGCAAGGTGGCAAATTCCTCAAGAATATGACCGAGCTTATCTCTCTGTCGAGCCCTGTTATGTCCATGGATCTGAATAAGACTACAGAATGGCTGCAATACACATACAATTTGTTAACCGTCAATATGAAATACGCTTATACTAAAGAAAATTAACATTCAAAAGTTAACAAGTTTTCAAAATCTTGTTTAAGGGAAAAAAATGTATATAAGAATCATGCTATGCATACTTTTTACATAGGTGTTTCTTTTTAAGAAACTCAATACTGGAATTTATCAATAGCTAGAGGAGTGGCTGTTTATGAAACTTGTTTTTGTATGGCAAACATATCTTCCTTCAATCTTTAGATATTTTCCCACAAATTAAAGAGGACAGTTTCTTTTTTGCTTATGTCAAGCCAAAAGCCAGTGTTCAAGGCTGCCACTTCTCTGCTGCTTTAAATATACCAGAATGCCTAATAATTAGATAAGGGCTAATACCTACAAACCCTGACTAAGGTTCTTTATTCCTATTCTTACCTACACAGTATTCTCATATAAAATATTGTAACATTTCATGAATCAGACAATAGGAACAGAAGTTTGTTCTGATTTAAGAAGTATGCATTTTAAGATTCTTTAAGGATAATAATGTTTTACATTTGCATACTTTGACAGATATCTCATTTAATTGATAAGTAGCCGATAAGAGGTATAGAGGCAGTATTAACATTTCACTTTTTAAAGATTGAGAAGTTTACAGAAAAGTAAAGTGATCTGCCTAATAACAATAAAATGTTAGTAATAAAAATAAAATCTGGTCTTTTATTGGTTTTCCTTTCATCAAACCATGCTGCCTTTATATCTATACAGATAGATAGATCTATCTATCTATCTATCTATCTATATATATATATACACACACACACACATAAATATTTAGTAACTGTAATTAGGCAAGAAAGAGCTGTCTATAAAGAGCTTATAATTAAATAAGAATGATTTATAATTAATTTAATCACCTACAAGGTTTTTATTTTTCCAAATTATTTGAGATTTGAAAAAAGTTCATGCTCTCATCTAAAAGTGATAATTTTAATTTTACTATAATCCTGTTCTCATTAAGGCAGTACAAAGATAAGTGCCTGGGGATGTTACCCATATTCTTTGTTTATAAGGTCAAAAATAAATAAAGTTTTTGTGTCCATTTAAAAAAAAAAAGTGAACTCCTTTCTTCCCAGATGGGGGTCATAGCTTATTCTTTTTCTGTGGTCCCCAAGGGTTACAGTGAAAGGGCATCAAAAGGTGCCTCAGTATCTAACAACCTTCCAGGAAGACTACAGGTTATGAAGCTATCCACTCGAGTGTAAGAAGAGACAGAAATTTCCTACGAATTTCAGGGAAGATGAATAAGAAATGTCAGATGAAAAAATAGCACAAATTAATGCTACTGAAGATACTGCACACCATGATTTTTAAGTGTCCACCATAATGATCCAAATTGTAGTTCTTACCCGAACACAGTGAGTAACAAAGGAATCAATACAGTCCTTAGCCTGGTGATTATTATATAGGCAGCACCTGTAAGATAATATAATATTTTTGTTATTAAAATGAAACTATTTGGCCTACATAAAGAAGTGGTGATTATTGTAGGTGCTACCAACACATAGGGAAAAGTGGAAAAATGAGAAAATGGAACCAAATACATTACTAAGTTGAAGACTGCTAACATTACAGTCTGGGAGGATCTGCTACCTGCCTGGCCCTGGAGGAAATACAGGGCTGAATAGTTGGAAAGATTTTTTTTTTCTCTCCCTGAGGTGGGACTGACAGTAGCCTTTGCACCTAAGGAGATGGGAAAAAGTAAACACTTTTCCTGGCGCACTGAAAGGAGCTGACAACTTGCTACTCCTAAGTGTTTGCCATAACTGAGCAATCTGACCAGAACCTCAAAGATAAACAGAGCCATGGTCATGCAACAGATAATGACAGAGCATGCAGCAGCCAGGGGAAAGAAAAGGCAGGACACCTGGAACAGGTGGCAGCAAAACAGAAGTGGAAGGCCACTTACTTTGGGCTGGAAGGCCCAAAGTAAGAAAATTACTTAAGATGACAAAAATAAAGCCCTTAAAAAAAAGACTTTCTGGATCTGAAAATTAGGATTTTCAAATTAAAAAATTTAGTAGGTGAAAGATGCTCATAGTAGCCTTGAAGTTCTAGGGAATAAAATAACTTTCTTACAACACAGCAAAAATAAGAGATAAATGTCATGAGGAATACAGGGGGAAAAAATCTACAAGATAGAGTATATAAGGAGCTCTTTAAAAAAAGAAAAAGAAAAAGAAAAAGAAACAGATGAAGGTGAGGCAATAATTAAATAAATAATAAAATAGGAAAAATGATCTGATTTGAAGACTTGAGGCTTTAATGACTGATTTCCAGATAGGAATAGTTGAAAATCACACATGAACATTCTGGTAAAACTCCTGAACTCCTAAAATAAAGAGAAACTCTACAATCCTCCAGAAGAAAGTGTCAAGTCACTCACAAAGGAAAAAAACATTGTAACATCTGTAACATTGGAATTTTTAAAACAGCAGGATAACATCTATAGGCTACCATGCAATGAACTTTCCTATATACACAGTCGATTCTTGGTATTTGTGATAGTTATGGTCTATAAACTTGCTGTGGACCCTGAATAGAGAATACTGAAACACTGCTGCTAGGGTAAAATACAGGGTTAGGTTCCTGCCAGCCTCTGGTCCCAACATTTTAATCAACTGATCAATGTATAACCTTGGTTTACGTGTATTTCTTTTTAAAGACACTATACGTAATGTACATTGTTAATTGATTAGCAATGAACTCACGCCTGAGCAAACCTTATCTAACACACATATAATCTCTCTGTAAGGCACACCACAGCCTTCTTGTGCCAGGAACACTAGAAAGCCCATCACTACACTTGGAGGCCATTAAACTACAAAATCACCAACAAAAAGCACAAAAACAGGGGTATCTAATAGAGTTTACAGTATAAGGCACAAGAAGACAAGAGTTGCCTTGTTTGACCTCAGCGTTGGGCGACTTGAATATTTTGCCACTCTGCACGTGTCCATGAATACAGCAGGAGCAGAGTGAATATTGATTTGAGGGTTAACAAATACATTTTAGCAAGTAGGCAAATTAACAAATACAGAATCTGCAAGTAATGAGGATCAAACTGTAGTTAAATCTAAATGGATAATGATAAGTGTGACAATGTGGAATCTAAGTGTTAAAGATCGTTAAATAGAAAAGACAAAATGCAAATTAAGAGGATGTAGACACTATTTCATATACGTCATATTGTCAAAAATTGAAAAGTCTGATAATGCCTAGACTATGGGGAAATTGGAATCCTTATACACTGTTGGCTGGCATACAAATTGGTTCAATTATTTTGGAAAGCAATTTGGCAAAACTAGTAAAGCTGAAGATGCACATGCCTATGATTGGCAATTAATTATATTTTTAAGTATATAGTCTATGTGCAAAAGGAGACATAATTCAAAGATGTTCACTACAGCACTGATTTCAACAGTGATAAATTAGAAACAAGGTAAATATCCAATTGTAGAGAAAAGCAAAATAAACTGCAGTACAGTTAAAGGACAGATTTTAACGAATAAAATAAATTTGCTGGATAAACTTGGTCGATTTCAAAATGCTAATGTTGAAGGAAAAAATCATGTGGCAAAAGGATATATATATATAGTGTGACAAAATTTATGCAAAGTTTAAAAACAAAATAAACTGATATTATTTATGGACACATATATTTGGGTAAAGTGTACAAGCATTCACAAAAGTGAAACACATAAACTGTAACATAGTGGTTACCTCTAGGAACAAAGTAAGAGAAAAGGATGGGGTGAGGGAGGAGGATTTGAAATTATAGTCAGCAGTTCTCAAAATGTGCCCTAGGTTCACCTGGTGGTGATGGTAGGGGCGGCCCTTGAGGGGGTGGCTTTTGGGGAGAACACAAGGTCAAAACTATTTTCATAATAACATTAACATGTTATTTGCCTTTTGCACTCATTCTCTCACAAGTGTACAGTTTGCTTTTCCAGAGGCTACATGGTGTGTAATATTTCAACAGACTGAAAGTAGAAGCAGGTTAAAATAATCCAGCTTTCTTCTACTAAGACAGACATGAAAGAGATTTGCAAAAAGGTAAAACAATTCCACTTTTCTTACTAATTTTTCTTAAAAAGTTATTTTCCATAAAAATGTTATTTATGTTAATATGCAATTTATGAATGTTATGTATGTATATTAACATGTAATAGATTTACTGTTTTTCAAAAAGAATAAATATTTTTAAAGTATTGTTTTAATTTCTAAAATAGTAGGTATCAATAAACAGGACCCATATAAACAAAAGCTATTTGGGTCCTTAATATCTTTTAAGAATGAATTCATTAAAATTAGCCCACTCCTTGATACTTAAGCTCAGCCCTACTCTTGAGACCTTTCAGTTATTACTTACTGTCAGGAAGCTTCATCCCCTGACTTTGCATAGCTCACTCACTTCATCCCCTGATTTTGCATAGCTTACTCTCTGTTTATTTACATGTATCACCACTTCCAAGAGGCCTCCCATTGAAGAGAACCATCTTATCTTACCTTATCTTTCTATACAGTACTTATGACCTGACATTATATATTTGTCTACTGTTTAGTCTCTCCCACTGCAAGGCAAGCTCCTTGTCAGCAGGAGTGTCCTTTTCTCCAGAACCCAGAAAGGTGTCCAGCAATAGTAGATACTAATTTATTATATTTATTAAATAAGGGAATTAATAAAATTTATTAATTCATATTAATATATTTAGTATTTATAAAATTTTATCAATTTCCTTACCAGTAATGGAATTTATAAAAGCAAAATAAAAACTCTGCTTAAAATGGATGGCGGTACAGGTGTCTGTCAGTTCATACAACTGAATATACGATATATTTAATCACAGAAATTTAAAAATAATTTTTAATGATCTCTATTTGCAGATTACACGGTATTATGTATTGAAAACCCTAAAGATTCCACCAAAACTGTTAGAACTAATAAATGAATTCAGTAAAGTTGTAGGATACAAACTCAATATAAAAAACTCTGTCACACTGAACTATCAGAAAGAGAAATTAAGAAAACAATCCCATTTACAATAGCATCAAACAGAATAAAATACCTAGGAATAAATTTAACCAAAGAGGTGAAAGATCTGTACTCTGAAAATTTTAAGACATTAATGAAAGACACTGAAGAAGATACAAATAAATGGAAAGATATTCCAGACACACGGATTGGAAGAATTAATATTGTTAAAATGTCCATACTACTTAAAGTGATCTGCAGATTCAATGTAATCCGTATCAAAATTCAAACAGCATTTTTCACATTTTGATGTGACAAAAGATTAAGAAAAAAAGTAAATCTGCAATGCCTATCACAGATAAAGGATTAACCTCTCATAATATACAAAGAGTTACTACAAATTTTCTGAAAAAAGTAAACCACTTAATAAAAGTCAATGGGCACAGACGAATGGATAAAGAAGTTGTGGTACATATATACAATGGAATATTACTCAGCCATAAAAAGGAACGAAATTGAGTCATTTGTTGAGACGTGGATGGATCTAAAGACTGTCATACAGAGTGAGGAAGTCAGAAAGAGAAAAACAAATATCATATACTAACGCATGTATGTGGAACCTAGAAAAATGGTACAGATGAACCAGTTTGCAGGGCAGAAGTTGAGACACAGATGTAGAGAACAAATGTGTGGACACCAAGGTGGGGAAACCGCGGTGGGGTAGGGATGGTGGTGTGCTCAATTGGGCAATTGGGATTGACATGTATACACTGATGTGTATGAAATTGATGACTAATAAGAACCTGCAGTATAAAAAAACAAACAAACAAAAACAACTAATACTAAACTTTCTTTGGGTTATTTGTATGGAAATACGTTAATATAAATGTTTCAGACATTACATGAAATTTCTAAAAATCTTATATGTTCTGGTATAATGTTGTAAGTCATAATTCTAGTTATTACTTTAAAATGTATATCTCAGAAATAACTAAATTTCCTTGTCAACTGCATTATTATGAACTTTCATCAAATCTTTAACCGTGGTCATTTTTAAGTCTTGTCATTTACAGACAGTTCTGGGTGTACTCTGATGCTTTTGCAAAAATGTTCCTATAAAAGGGTTTCATCTTCAAGGAATTCATGGAAAAGACTCTGACAAGTACAAGTTTCTGGTAACTGACTATACTGCTGAACTGAATGAATAAGCATTTTCAGAACTCTAATGGAAAACTGATGAATTCATAGAAGTGCTAACAAAAGATCAAGATGAAAAAAAAAATTAATTACATGGGACTGAGTGAACTGATGAGGATGATTATAATTTTTGTGACTTTCTGTTTGAATAATAAAAAAAAAAAATCCGACAAGGACTCAGAGGCAAAAAATATACAAATCAATTTTCACTGCAAAGTAAAGGAGCTGTTACAGTGGAGGATTACTGGACTGAATGTCAATATTATGACATAGTATGAGTGTGTTTTGTGTTTGGTAATTGCAATCATTGTTGCTTTTGTTGTGGTCATCCATTTACAATGCTTGGTATCGGTTTATTTATCTCTTGTAAAAATAAAATAGTGTGTGTGTGAAAAAAAAAATCCTACAGGAGTAGGAGAGGGGAAAGTCAGGGGAAAGGGAAACAAGTTGGGTCTTGAAACACTTGAAGTAGTAGTTTATCAAGCAAAGGGAAGAAGTCTTCCATTTTCAGTTTCTTATTTCAAAAACAAGAATACTTTAAAACTGGAAAACTTTTTTTGTAAACAAACGAGAAAAAGACTATGCTCATTAGGTCTTCTATTTAAAATGTTCTATAGTACTATACTATTCCCTCAAAAAAAAAAAAAAGTCAATGGGCAAAGGGTATAAACAAGCAATTTATAGAAAAACCATTCTAAATGTCCAATAAATATCATATTAAGTGCTAAAATTAAACTAACAATGAGATATCACTTCTCACTCAACATACTGGAAAAAATTAAAGAATGATGACCCCTACTGCTGGTCAGGATGCAGGGAAAGTGTACTCTCTTATACTGTTAGTAGAAATATAAATTGTTGAAATCTTTCAGAATACAATCTGCTAATATATATTAAAATTAAAACTACACATGTCCTCCCACCCAGTAACCCCACCCTATAAAATACATTCATATTACAAAACATTTGGCAGCCATTAAAAAGAATTAACTAGGTACTTTGAGACATAAAGTCATCATGTATTTCTGAATGGAAAAAAGATAAATTTTAAAATAAAAATTTTTAATTTAAAAAAGCAATCCAAAAAAATAATTTAAAAGCTCATGATAAAAAGTTTAATGTGATCCCAAATATATATAAAGTCATAGATGTGTGTGTCTTTATACACAAAGATATCCACAGTGATGGTCATCGAAATGTAGTTATCTCAGAGGTAAGATTTTGGCTGATTTTTACTGTTTTCCACATATTTTTCTACCATGTTTAAATTTTCAAGTGTGGCCATGTATTATTTATATAATCAGCTTCTGTTTCTTGTTTTAAATCAACTTACTTTCCCCCTGCCTTCCTTCCCCTATTAAATCAGCTTCCTGTTAAATTTTACTACTGAAATGTTTTTCAAATCTGTCTCCTCTTTTATATTCCCAAAGTTTAATCCTTCCTCATCTCTCACCTGTACAACGGAATTAGCCTAGCTAAACATTTTGCCTCCATTATTACTACCAATTTGCCTCCAATTAAAAAATACATATTTTACTATGCCAATTCCCTCCTAAAAACTCAATCAGTTCTTCACTGACCATAAAATAAAGACCAAACTTTACCAAACCATTCAAAACTTTCTGGACTCTAACTCCAAACTATCCTAACCGTTCAACTCTTATTTCTTTGTTTATTCATTCATACAACAAAGTGTGCTTACTGTGTGACAGACACTGTTCCAGCACGTACTACACAACAGTGAACAAACAGCCAAAACTATCAGCCCTGACCTTGTGGAATTTATATAGTTCTACATATATGGGGGTTCGGGGGGGTGGAAATAAACATAAACATAATGAAGAATTATACAGGCTCTTATAGAAGTAAACATAATGAACAAGCAAATTATATAGTGCAATATGATTTATAATAAGTATGTATTTTGTCATTCAGATATATATTTCTCAGATATATTTGGGTCTTCATCACAGTTCCTGGCTCACAGCTACCGAAACTCTTGGAATTTCCTAAGGGTTGAGAGTGATAAAGGTGTCTTTCCTTATGTTAATGAGGTGATTGGAGTGCACCTAAGAATGGGGGCTGGTTACCAGAACCTTGTGATTAGAGGGTTGGAACTTTTGGTCCCACCCCCTGATTTCTGGAAGGGGAGAGGGGCTTGAGGTTCAATCAATGACCACTCGCCAATGATTTAGTAATCATGCCTATCTAATGAAACCTCCACAAAAACCAGAAAAGAAAAGCATTTTGGCCCTTTTCCAAGAGCTTCCACATTGGGGAACATGCTCCCATGTGCCACCATTCAGACTCTATGCATCTCTTCATCTGGCTGTTGATTTGTATCCTTTAATATCTCTTTATAATAAATTGGTAATCTAGTGAGCAAATGGCTTTTCCTGAACTCTGTGAGTCATTTTAGCAAATTAACTGTACCAGAGGAGGGGTTGGTCAGAACCTCTAATTTGTAGCCAGTTGGTCAGTCAGAAGCACAGGTAACAACCTGGGAAGTAGAGGGTGGTCTTATGGGACCAAGCCCTTTACCTATGGAATCTGATTCTATCTCCAGGTAGACAACGGTCAGAATTGAGTTGAATTCTTGGGCACCCTGCTGGCATCTGAGAATTGCTTATTGTAGGGAAGCCTACATACACATACACACACACACACACACACACACACACACACAAACATGCACGCACACTGGGCTTGGGTCTGGGAACCCCTCTACATATAGTATGTAAGAAGATAGTTGTTATGAGAGAGAGAAATGGAGTGCTGGGCAGGTCGGGAGAATGGGGAAGGTTTATACTTTTTAAATTGACTGATCAGGGCAGCCCTCACTGAGGTGACACTGAATAGACTTAAGGCAGTGAGAAAGTCAACCTGCGGAGTTTTGAGGAAAATACCCTCTACCCCAGATCGTATGTGAAGGCTGTAGGATGAGAGAGGGACAGTATGTTACAAGAATAGCAAGGAGGCCAGTGTGGCTGAAGCAAAGAAGGTGAGGGGACAATGGTAAGAGATGAGGTCAGAGAGGCACCAAGACAGGGGTCTAACCCAGAGCACATGGGGCCTCATGGGTTCAACAATAAGGACTTTGGCCTTTACTGTCAATGAAACTGGAAATGTAACCAACACTGAGGATGCCTCCCTGGGGCAGTCCTTAACTGACAGATGTGTAAATTCTCAAGCTCCCTTGTCCCTGACCGGACAACTGTGAGGTATAATCCACACAAGTCTCCAGGGCTCCCTGACAGGACCAAACCAAAGTTACCAACTGTGAAGCACACCTTCAAGTGGCTTTCTTCCTTTTTATGTCCCACCTGCCTGAAACCCTGCAAGTTTTCCTGGAATTACTTTCTAAATTACGTTTACATGAATCTTTGTGTCAGGGTCAGCTTCTGGAGAACCAACCTAACACAGGAAGCTAAAAGAGTTTTATGTGAAATGTGGCATGATTTATTCAACAAATTGAATGCTGAACCACTAACTTTTCTTAAAATATATAATTTCATACACCACGTCTTCACACATCCTGGTTTCTTTCCTAAGAAATAACATCTCCTTTCTTCCTTCCCTGAGGCAAATGCCAATAAAGTTGGCACTGTTTTCCAAAATGCCAACTCAAACGATCCTTTCCAGCATTTTATGGCAGCATGTTTTTGGGGAGGTGACTCTACCAGAATATAATTTAAGGATCGATTATCTGCATTTTCTATTTCTATCTAGATCAGATTATTGAGAAGAAATATTATCTTTTCATAATTATTTCCCCAAAGTACCTACTTAGCACAGTGCTTTGCACACAGTAAGGGTGAATACAACTTGCTGAATTTCTGATCACTCCTTGTAAGCTTTTCTTCTCATACTGGACCCAATATCAACTTCACAAAAACCTCAATTTAAATCTAAATAATTGGGACTTCCCTGGTGGCACAGTGGTTAAGAATCCGCCTGCCAGTGCAGGGGACACGGGTTCAAGCCCTGGTCCGGGAAGATCCCACATGCAGCGGAGCAGCTAAGCCCGTGTACCACAACTACTACTAAGCTTGTGCTCTAGAGCCTGCGAGCCACAACTACTAAAGCCCGCGTGCCTAGAGCCCTTGCTCTGCAACAGGAGAAGCCACTGCAATGAGAAGCCCGTGCACCACAACAAAGAGTAGCCCCCACTCACCACAACTAGAGAAAGCCTGCGCGCAGCAACGAAGACCCAACGCAGCCAAAAATAAATAAATTTAAATAAATAAATTTTTAAAAAAATCTAAATAATATGTGGCAGAAATCAATTAATTTTAACATGATTGAGTTATTTTTTCATGTGGAGACTTGATTCCAACAGTTTTTACGTCTTTGCTATAAAGGAGCACAGAGAACTTGGGCTTTTAAGAAACACACATGCTATACAATGTCTTATGACACTTACTTTGGGGAGAGCACCGGAGGACTGACAAAAGACCGAAGTGCATCTTTCACCATGTCTTGCATGAGATGGGTTCCAAAGACCTTTTTGTTATCCACCAGGAAAGTGGTCTTAAAACAAATGTTATATATATTAGTAATGCTGTCACAGTCTTGACATATTGTACATGTAGTTGTCATTACTGTGACATGAACATACTTATAAATGCCACAGAATACAAAAGAGATTAAAATGTAAAAAGTTGGTGGAAAATTTTTTTTTCCACAATGCCTCCACAATGGGTACTACTTATTAATCCCTATTTAAGGTGTATTCTGATGCAGGAGAACAAAAAATGTGCAGAAAAAAATCTCTCAGGTCAAGAGTAGTAATATTGAACTAGTGAAAATGAACTGATGGGTCTGAATATGTCAAATGAGCTAATATACAAGAAAGGGTTTCATAAATTATGAAATATTTAATGGTTATAAATATCAAGTCAGTCGATAACCTTATCTCTAATAAACACCTTGGAATACATACAAACTTTCTGAAATTGGAAAAAATATAGTTAAAATAATAAATTATTAAATTGAAATACACTACTATTTAGTAATAATTTACATTTAATTTTCTTCCCTTAACAATCTCAATGTATCTGAATATTTACTATACTATACCTTACTTGATTTCCTAACACACTTGAGTTGTTTCCAGTTTTTGGTGATCATGAACCAAACAGCTTTAAACACTGGCATGCATACAGGTTTCTAGGAGAATGTCAGATTCCACTTCTCTTGGGTAAATAAGCAAGAGTAAAGTTTGTATATTTGTTTTTATAACAATCTGCCATCATTTTCCAAAGTGGCTATAGCACTTCATATTCCTATCAGTAATGCATCCTCTCCAGTGCTTGATATTTTCAGTTTCGTTCTTTTTTCTTGTTTTATTTTAGATATTCTGATAGGTGGATAGTGGTATTTCATTGTGGTTTTAATTTGCATTTCCCTGTTTTCTTACTGTTACGTTTACAGAATTCTTTTTAATGTTCTCGATACAAGTCCCTTGTCAGACATGATTTGCAAATATTTTCTCCTACTCTGTAGAGTCTCTTTTCATTTTCTTAACAGTGTCTTTCACAGAATTAAAGTTTCAAATTTATCAACTTGCCATTTTTTAAAAATGGACTGTGCTTTTGATGTCATACCTAAGAATTCTCTACCTTTCCCAAAGTCACAAAAATTTTCTCCTATCCTTTCTTCTAACAGTTTTATGGTTTCACATATAGTACTACATAATAAAGGACTAATTAAGGAACAGAACTTCTCTGGACTTTCCCCTTGGTTCTGCTGATCACATGTCCATCATTTTGCCAACAGCACACCTGTCTCATAGTCAGGTAGTATTGAGTTCCCCAACTTTATTTTTTTTTTCAAATTTGTTTTGGCTGTACTAGTTCCTATGCCTTTCCATATAAATTTTAGAAGCAGCTTGTTGACATCTACAAAAATTTCTGCTATGATTTTGGGATTGCTCTGAATCTGTAGATCAGTTTTGGGGAGAACTGACATCTTAAAAAAATATCAATTCTTCTAATCCACAAACAAGATGTATCTCTCCATTTATTTAAGTCTGCTTTGATGTCTTTCATCAGTACTTTGTAGTTTTTCAGTATACAGGTTCTCCAAACAGGTGTTAGAGATTTATACCTACATATTCCATTCTTGATGTTATTGTAAATAGTACTGCTTTAAATTTTTTGATTTGCATCGTTCATTGCAAGTATATAGAAATACAATTGCTTTTTGTAAATTGGCCTCATATCCTGTGAGACTGTTAAACTCATCCATCAGGTCTAGGAACTTCTTTGCAGATTCTTTGGTACTCTACATAGATAATCATGTTGTCTGTAAAGAAACATTATTTCTCAGTTTCTCAACTGTATGCCTTTTATTTCTTTTCCTGCCTTTTTCCACTGGCTAAGATTTCCAGTACTATGTTGAGTGAAAGTGGAGTGATGAGAGTGGACATCCTTGCTTTCCTCCCAGTAGGAGGAAAGAATTTAATCTTTCATCATTAAGTATGATGTTAGCTATAGGTGTTTGGCACATGCCCTTTATCAGATTAAGGAAGTTACCTTCTATTCCTAGTTTTGCTGAGAGTTTTTATCATGAATGGACGTTGGTTTTGTCAAATGGTTTTCCTGAATCTATTGAGACTTTAGATTATATGGTAAATTACACTTTAAACACTGAACTAACCTTGCATTCCTGGGATAAAACCCACTTGGTCATGATGTATTCTTTTTTTTATATATTGCTGGATTTGATCTGATAATACTTTAAGATTTTTATGTCTATGTTCATAAGGAATATAGGTCTATAGTTTTCTAAGCTTGAAATGTCTTTGTTTGGTTTTGGTACTGAGGTAATGCAGGCCTCATATGATGAGTGCCCTTGCCTCTTCCATTTTCTGAAAGAGACTGTGTATAGAATTGGCCTGGAGTTTTGTTGGAAGGCTTTTAACTATGAACACAATTTCTTTGATAGATACAGGATTATTCAAATTTTCTATTTCTTTTTGAGTGAGTTTTGGTAGTGTCCCTCACAGAATTGGTCCATCTCATTTAAGTTTTTGCATTTATGGACATACAGTTGTTTAGAATATTCCCATATTATCATTTTAATTTGTTTAGGGTCTGTAGCAATTCCTGATATTATTCATCTGTATCTTCTTTTTTTCTTGTTCCATCTAGTTAGAGGTTCATCAATGTTAGAACCCGCTTTTGGCTGCAATGATTTTCTCTATTGTTTGCCTCTTTCCTATTTTACTCAGTTTTGCTTTTATCTTTGTTATTTCCTTCTGCTTGCTTCTAGTTTGATTTGCTCTTCTTTTTCTATTTTTTTAAAATAGAAGCTTAAATTATAATTTCAGACCTTTCTTCCTTTTTTTCATATGAACATTTAATACTATAAATTTCTCTCTAAACACTGCTTTAATTGTATCCCACAAATTCTGATATTTTCATTTTCATTCAGTTCAACATATTTTCTGATTACCCTCAATACTTCCTCTTTGACCCATGGGTTCTTTAGAAATGTGTTAATTTCCAAATATCTGGAGAATTTTCCAGATACTTCTGTTATTGATTCCTAATTTAATTCCAAATTAGAGAGCATACTTTGTATGATTTCAATTTTTTTTAATTATTAAGGTGTATTTTATGGCCCAGAATATGATCTTGATGAATGTCTAACACTGTAAGTCAATACTTCTATTACAAAAATATACCACTAACTGTGGAATATCCTTTAAAAGTATCTACCTTTTGTTCCATCAATCAATAAAACAATGTCAATACACAGTATTTGATGTTTAAAGACATATTTTGATACTAAGTGGAACTTACTTGTAATAGAGATCTTGAAAGAACACAAGGTGATTGTTCACTAAATTCACAGAAAAAATCCTAATAGATACACAGAAAAAAAGTGTCATTAATAGATTAAATAAAAGCTGAAAATGTTTGCATACAGAGTATAATTTTTACCAGACCTTCTGCGAATGATACACTACCAAAGTTAAAATAAGAAAGATAGCTAAAGATCATTTCTATAAGAATTGTCTAATTGTATGAACGGAAAAATGGATAATTTTAGAGCCTAAAATTTTTTTTTAACAAACTTACCAGTAACAATATTATGTGGATACTGATATTAAATTTGTACATCATGAAAATAACAGTATCAATAATAATTTACTAACTAATGACAGAGATTTACTTCCTACTTCACAGAAATAAATACCAAGTAACCAGGCTAACTGAATTCACATTCTCTTTTTTCGTAATTAATTTTTACACCTTGCGCACACTCCTCAAAGTGAATATTCTCCACCAGAGAGAGATTCTACTATTCCACATTACAAAGAAAATTAAAACAATTTATCCCACAGAAAATGCCTCAACTTCAGCCTCTAAACCTCTAATTGTATCCACATCTGTACACAGATCCTTTCCTTGCCTACTTTAACAACAGATGTATTAAAGACTCCATTCCTTCTGGCTTTTTCACAAACATTACACACTGTCAATTATCCATACTTTGCTCTCCTAGATATTAAAATTCTTCCTCTCTACCAGATCGTTCCCATTTTCATTTAAAGTCAAGTTTCTCTTATCTTTAAAAAGAAAAGAAGATCATCACATGATGTCACATTTTCCTCTCAACTGCTGCCTTCTTCTCAGCCAAACTTTCTGAAGAAGTTGGCTGCACCCACTGTCTCTACTCACTCAACTCAACTCTCACCCATCTTCAACACATGTAACCTGGCTCTTTGCTCTAGTCATCACTTGTCCCCCATTACTAAATCCAATGGACATTGATTTGGGACCTTATTCATCTCTTTCACTTGACCTCTCAGCAGCGTGACTTCCTTCTTGAAAAACCTTTTAAATGACTTTTCATGTTTCTTCCTCTGGCTACTTCTCAGCTTATTCTGCAGGTTCAAAGTTTAGTTCCAGAAAACCTTCTTTTCTTAACCTATATATTTTTTCCTCGTAAATTCTGAAGCATAAACACTCATGCTTCGATTACTATCTATACTGTAATAATTATAAAATTTTAACTCTAAGCACAGACTTCTAAACTCTATCCATATAGCCAATACTATCCAATATCTCTACTTAAATATATTAAAGGTACCTCAAACTTTACTTCACTAAGACCCTCAAAGGGCCTTTGAGAATATCCCCCCTTTGAGTGAACAGCACCAAACGTGCATCTAGACTTACAAGGCAGAAGCCTAGAGACCTTCCTCAGAGCTCTCTCATGCCCCATGTTTAATTCATCACCAGTATTCTATCAATTTTAGCTCACACATAGCTCTAACACTGACAACCTCACCATCTCCCTGCCATCCTTTTAGTCTAAGTTACCATCTTCTCCTTCCTTGGACTGCAGTACTGGTTTCCTAATTTATCACACTGTGTTTACTCTGGTCCCTTCCAATCCTTTCTCTACAATGCAGCCACATTTTTGCGCATTCTTGATCCTATTATGTCACTGTGCCCCCCACACACTGATCTTTCTTGATAAAACTAATGGTTTTCCTTTGCTCTGTGATAAAGATCGAAATCCCTAATGTGGCTTAAATGGCCTTGTCTGGTCTGCCTACCTCACTAGCCTCACCAAATCCCCCATCCCCATCACTCAATGCTACATTCTGCTACTTTTCTTTTAGTTTCTCAAATGTATCATGTTCTTTCCCATCACATGGAGGAGCATTCAGCTTCCTGCACCTGGAACTGTCCCCCTACTGTCCCAAATGATGTTTACCTAACTGTTAGATCTTAGCTTTACCTTCACTTCTTTAAGAAAGACTTCTCTGATCATTTAGGTCAGTTCCTTCATTATATGCTATATGTTCTAGTTCCTTTGCTTCATACTCCCTACACTGGTTTGTAATTCTATAATCATTTTTATGATTATTTGATCGATTTCTATCTCATACTACACTGTAAGCTCCATGACAAGATGGATGATATGCTTTTGCTCATCACTGTATACCAGCCATAGCACAGCACCTAGCACAAAACAAGCATGTTGGCTGAACTGATGAATGTACATATACTGTACTCGCTATCACAGTTCGTCTGTACTCAATTTCTTATTGCTAGTATACACCCCTAACAGGATACAGTCTATAAAGTCCATTATTTACCTCATTTAAACTAGGTATATCTTCTTAATTAATCCACAGCTGTCAAAAGTATCATCTTATGGGTTCCTAAACTATGAGTTTCCCTTTACTAGTGTCACTACCTTCCCCCTTACCATTGGTTTTTGCCCTATATGCAAAATACCAGAAACTGAAAATGCAGAAAAATGCCAAAAACAAAACTATCATATAGCATTCCACTATCTATAAATAGTCATAATTAATATTTTAGTATTTGTTATTCTAATCTTTTGAGAAAGAATTTGGTTGAATTTGGCTTTGTCTCTGAATATCTTTTCTGTGTGCAACAACATATATAAAAAATATTTTAAAACTTTCAACAGGGACTTCCCTGGTGGCGCAGTGGTTAAGAATCCGCCTGCCAATGCAGGGGACATGGGTTCAAGCCCTGGTCCGGGAAAATCCCACATGTAACTAAGCCCGTACGCCACAACTACTGAGCCTGAGCTCTAGAGCCTATAAGCCACAACTACTGAGCCCGCGCGCCACAACTACTGAAGCCTGCGCGCCTAGAGCCTGTGCTCCACACAACAAGAGAAGCCACAGCAATGAGAAGCCTATGCACCACAACAAAGAGTAGCCCCTGCTCGCCACAACTAGAGAAAGCCCGCGTACAGCAATGAAGACCCATAAATAAATAAATTTATATTAAAAGAAAAGTTAAACATAACTTGACATTCACAAACATTTCCCAATGTCAATACTTCCCATGTCAATAGTTTTCTATAACATATTTTTTAATGGCTGTGTGACATATATTGTAAACATACCACAGAATGGATATTGTCACCATTCAGTATTTAAACTGTTACTAGTTTTTGAACATTACAAAGGATGATGCAACAAACACCTTTTTTCTTACTCTAAATGTCTAGAAGGAGAGTTTCTGGGCCAAGTATACACATTTTTAAGACTTTTGAGAGAGACAGCCACTGGAGTATAAGAGAATGACTACTTCCCTTTACCAACATTAAATATTATTATACTTTTCAATCTAGCTGTTATAAATTGCATTTCTTTAATTACTAGTAAGGTTAAGCATCTTTCATGTTTATTTCTTTTTAAATATGTATGCTCGTGTCCTTTCCCAATTTTTCATTGGGATGTTTATTTTTATCTTACTGATATGTAGAAGCACTCTCTAGAACCTGGCACTTTATCCTAATAATAACAGGTTTCCTATGCAGATCCACCAGACTATTTGGTCCCTTATCTTCCATAAAACTTTAATCTTTTTCTCTACTCGTGGTCCCTGCTGCACTCCCCCCACTACCACTCTGTCTCAAGTCTGTCAGAGATCCAAATTCTTCCATTACTATGCCTTCTCCATGTCCAGTGACAGCAGTCCAGGCCTGGCTCCTCCAGCTCCCCTCTATTATGATGTGTCATTATGCATTCACCCCATCCCTGACAAGGCAATCCATAATCTTTTGTCAGAATATCAACTTCCAACTGTTGCATTATACTTTCTTATTCCAATTCACATTGATCTTCTCCTTTTCTGAAATCCTACAATTAACCTAGTGAACACAAATATATATTCATATATCAATTAAGGATTAGAAAAGTAGATGCAGCAGAACAATAAAATCTCTATTCTAATTCTCTTATGACACTAACCATCTAATTTGGTTATAAAGCCCTGAAAACCTTAGTTTGTTTAGCTGTACAATAAACTGCAAAATGAACTGGCTTGTGCGTATAATCTTTTTTACTTTTAAGATTCTATGATTCTTATGACAGAATAAGGAAAAACTACTAAAAAGAAAGGAAACACAAAAGGAGGTAATAAAGGCATAATCAGTGAAAGTTTCACTAAGGAACAAAGACTTAAGCTGGGCTTTAATGGTAAAGAATTAGTGGAGGGCTTCCCTGGTGGCTCAGTGTTAAGAATCCGCCTGCCAATGCAGGGGACATGGGTTCGAGCCCTGGTCCAGGAAGATCCCACATGCCGCAGAGCAACTAAGCCCGTGCACCACAACCACTGAGCCTGCACTCTAGAGCCCGCAAGCCACAACTACTGAAGCCCACGTGCCACAACTACTGAAGCCCGTGCACCTAGAGCCCGTGCTCCACAACAAGAGAAGCCACAGCAATGAGAAGCCCGCGCACTGCAATGAAGAGTATACCCTGCTCACCACAACTAGAGAAAGCCCACATGCAGCAACAAAGACCCAACACAGCCAAAAATAAATGAATAAAAAAGAAATAAATGTAAAAAAGAAAAGAAAAAAAATTTTTTTAAAAAGGAAAATAAAGTTACTATAAGAAAGAGCATAACAGAAGCACAAATCTTTATTGAACATTTATCAATTATACCCCAGAGGCTGCTGCTAAATTCTAGGAATATAAACTAGATAATCTGTCATCTGAAGGAACACAGGTACAGAAGCAACCTGAAACCAAACGGGAGGACTTCACAGAGGAAATGACATGGGGCTAGAAATTATGTACCTCAACACTGAGGGGGAGCAAAAGTCAAATGCGTATATATGTATAGTCATACAAAATAAATTAGTGTACTTATGTCTAAATAACACTATTATTTTGCCTGTTTTCTACCTTCCTAATTGAAGTATATGTCATTATAGCCTTACCAATTAATAAAACTCCATCTCTGAATGTTTTAACATTCCCCAAATAAACCTTGTGTTCCTATATTTTTACCCATAAAAAAGATTAATCCAAAATATGCCAGCTTAAAAATGTACATACTCTTTTACCCAATAACTTCACTGTTTAGCAATTTATCTTAAGGGGTAAGGAGGCACATGATATAAAGATTTACCTACAAAGATGTTCATCTTAGTATTGTTTATAATTGTAAAACACTGAAAATAACCTCAATGTAATTCAACGTGAATGGACTAAAAAAATCTGTGGTATATACTTACAATGCAATACCATGTAGCCATTAAAATAATGTAGAAATATGTATATTTGTTGACGCGAAAAGATGTTCGTGGTATAGAGATTAGTGATGAAAAAGCAAGTTACCAAATACCATGATCCAATTTTTGTATGAAAAAATATTTATACATATGCACATATATATGTACGTGTATATGTATACATGCATGCATAAACACAAACATTTATTTATATAAAAGGTTCTGAACAGAGAACTGACGATTCAAAGCCCCATTCTTAAAACTTGGGTGAATTATCTAACTCCTCCACACTTTAGGTTCTTAATCTCTATAATGGATAGTATAAAATCCTTATGAGGATTAAATACAAAAAGTATACACACACACACACACACACACACACACACACACACACACACACGACTTAATTCTCCAGATATCACAGATAACAGGTGAGCGGCATTATTTATCCTTGGGACAGTCAGTCTCTAAAAAGTAATAAACTATTCTGTTGTTAAATCAAAGTTACATTCCAGAATAGAGATTTGTACTTACCAGGATACAATGTAAATTTGTTAAATTGACCACCTCACAGACTGTTTTTATTCTATCTATTAATCTTGCAAAATAGTTGACCATTTCTTCCCTCTTTATTATTTTTGCGTATCGAGGGAAGGTGGGTGGAAGTAGTCTCTGGTTAACAAGAGGCTCAAAACCCATCATAATGGGATGATCTAAAAAGAAAAAAAGTAACATTTTCAACATTTCTCTGAATTTTAAACCTCAAATACTACTAAATATAAAAAGAAAAAGGCCAGTTTCAAAAGCATCTCTGAATTCTAATCACAATATTCTCTAAATGGATTTTATAATTTACAATTAATGTATCTATACACACACATTTTTAAAATGAGATAAGCAGATTTAATAACCTAATATTGTACTTCCTCCCTACATGGTGGTGGTAGTGGTGACAGAGAGAGGTTTCTACCTCAAAATTAACTCCAAGCCAAGAATGGGATAAAACAGAGTTAACATATTCTCTCAGAATAAATAAACAAAAGGGCAATGCTGTATTAACCATGAGATTGTGAAGAAACGTTTCAAACGGGAGCACAAACATGGGCTTGTCTTCCCTTCAATTTCTGAACTGCAGAATCAATTCACACTCAACTACATAGTAATGTAAAGCGGCAGAGGAAAACAGTCCCCATCCCATCCCCATGAGTTTGGAATGCATCTGGCACTGAGATGTAATTCCAGAAATTCACAATGAAAATAACATATCACAAGAGACCTGAGGGTGAGTTCCTCTCTCCCATTCTTTGTCCTCTGGTGATCTCACTTTTCACACTAGTACAAAGCTCCAAACTAAGTCTTTCTCAACTTGAAATTTCCTGCCACTTTTACAGAAAAAAATTCTGTACTCCAATGAAGTATGCATTGTCAGACTGACTCTATGGGAGCTATTTTACAAATCTAGAAATTGTAGATAACTGATAAACATGAAATTCTGTTCTGTCTGGTAGAGATTCTACCGGCATCTTCTATACTCTATAGAAAAAAGTTTTGCCTCCATTTATAATTTATTTCAATATTCCACTACTCCATATAAATGTGTGTTTTAAAACTTTTCATGTCTGGTTGTGTCACTGAATGAGTTTAACAAAATCCTTAACACATGTTCACTTTTATATCTGTATAAGAGTCATGGTTTTACCTTTGTCTGAAAATCATCTTTTAATACTCTCTATTCCCTAAGTACTATAAGATATAAGCAAGCACAGTGACTTACAAATATCATGTCCTTTTATGCCTCTTTGCTTATACAAACTATTCTCTCTACCTGTAAAACCTACCCCCTTGTTCTTAGCCTGAACTTGATATAGCTTGAATTCTCTCTCATCATTGGTCCCCCCAATGATGTATATACAATGTTCTTTGTATATATACTACTATACTGTCTGTGTGGGATTACATCATTTGTCTCTCTCTCTGAGTTCTTTTGAAAGCAAGAACAGGGTTGGATCCCAAACACCAAATTCCTGGCTCATGACATGCACGGGATACTTGTTTGCTGAATGACAAGATATGCATGCTCAAAATAAAATGAAACACTGCCACCACTATAATAATTTGAATTTCTGATTTATAATACTTCATTTAGAACTAAGGTAAAAGTAGTAGTAACGATGCTGTAAGAAGCTTCTTTACCATATTAACATGAATACATTTCAGACTTTAATGATAAACGCACAGAATCCAGATACTTAAATAGTCCATTACACTGATTTTCTCTGAAAGTATTCTAATATGCACGGAAAATTATTACCCAGGAATATGCATTTACTCTTAATACATCTATTTTTAGGCTTTAAACCACAAGTAGAAGATAAACACATAATAAGACACTCATGAAAATTTATATTACCATGGAAAGAAGTAAATATTAATGGGAAATGGATAACAAACACAATATATTCTGACTTCAATTTTATACAAACAAAAAAGTGCAATATAAAACAATATTACCTTTTGAAACTAACTCAGCTGTCCTGCACAGCTGATGTTTAGCAACATCCCTGACCTCGACCCACTACATACCAGTAGCAACCTCCTAATTGTAAAATAGATCCAGACATTGCCAGATGTCCCTGGGAAGCCCCAGTTGAGAAACACTGGTCTAGATGAACACAAGATGCAAGTATAATTCAGTGAGGGTAAGCTCAGGATGTCAGAGGAGCGTCTTACCCATGTAAAAATTAGGTGAAAGACTTCATAGAAGTGAAGTATAAGAAAAGACCTAAATGGGGACTCCCCTGATGGCACAGTGGTTAAGAATCCACCTGCCAATGCAGGGGACACAGGTTCAATCCCTGGTCCGGGAAGATCCCACATGCCGTGGAGCAGCTAAACCCGTGCGCCACAACTACTGAGGCTGTGTGCCACAACTACTGAAGCTCATGTGCCCTACAGCCCGCGCACCACAACTACTGAGCCCACATGCCACAACTACTGAAGACCATGTGCTCTAGGGCCCATGTGCCGCAACTACTGAGCCCATGTGCCTGCAACTACTGAAACCTGTGTGCCTACAGCTCGTGCTCTGCAACAAGAGAAGCCACCGCAACGAGAAGGCCACGCACTGTAATGAAGAGTAGCCCCTGCTCGCCACAACTAGAGAAAGCCAGCACACAGCAACAAAGACCCAATGCAGCCAAAAATAATAAAATTTTTTTAAAAAGACCTAAATGATAAGTTAGTTAAAGGACAAAATATTAGTCAGGACAAAGTATTCCAAGAATATCAAAGGCCTGGAAGACAGATAATACGGCTCTTTTTCTTTTTCCCTTAGGGAGCTGCAATTTTCCAAGTCATAACTTCTCTGAACTCAAAAGTAAAAATAGATGCATATAAACAGAGTGGGGACAAAATCCCTAGGCACAAAAGTTAGAAGTCATCTACATGCTTCTCTCTATTCTCTACACACATTTAAATTTTCCCCCTACATTTTTCTGGACATAGTCCTTGTAAATGGTTAAGTGCTAAAGTGGTTCCTCGTAGCTATTTTTAAGTCTCAGCTGTTCTTGAATCTCATGCCTAAGGACTTTGTAACCATCCTACACAAGACATAGTAACTTGCCTAACTAGAAAAGAGTATAAGAACTGAGATATAATAAGAGATCAAAGCCGTTATTCAGGATATAGAAGAGTTAAGGAGGAGTGGGGATAAAAGCCAGGCAGGAGTTTGCATTTGATTTCATGGCAACACAAACTACAAAAAGTTAAAGACAGCTTTACCACACAAGCCCTCCCAGAATAAACCGGTCTAACATTTTCCCACTAAATTTCATATATCTCTATCACACAATTTATCTCAGACTGTCATAGCCCTTACTAAATGAGCCCAGAAAAGACGCTAATTCACATCACTTTCTACCCACTGTGTGTTATGCTCGGTAAAGATTTCCTGAATTAAACTGGATACAGATCAGACAACTTCTAGACTCTCTTCTGACTTTACAAGTCTGTAGGTGTACAAATATTATCTTGGTTTTCCAGTTAAAAATGCATAAAATTCTTCAATGACAAATAAAATGATTTTCCCTTCACACTAGCACTCTTTTAAGGATACAATAATAACATATAATTACTATATTCAAAATATTATGGCACATTGGTTTAGAGTGTTTTAGTTACTAAAGTTCTTGCTAGATAATTGACCTTCATTATCAATAGCAGAAAAGTATTACAAATAGCATAAGGTCCTTGGATAAAAGATTTATAGTAACAATGTGCTTTGATTTAACTTAACAAAGTAAGCTATTCTAAAATTAATTAGATGCCAAAATTAAAGATTTGGAAGTGTGTAAGTCAAAAGAGATAGAGACAGTATATCATTTTTGGACAATACATCTCTCCCCAGTTAGGCAGGCAATTTACAGTTAGACTTACTGAAATAAGTTTTAGATGCCCTGAAGTTGGAAGGAATTCTAGAAAACAATGCAGAAGCTGCTGAGGTTTTGTTATATTATACTACACTTCTTGGTTACTTGATTTCTCTCTATAAAATGTTATAAAATTATGCTACGTGAAAGAAGCCAGTCACAAAAGGACAAATATTGTATGATCCTGCTTATATAAGGTACCTAGAGTAGTCAAACTCATAGAGACAGAAAGTAGAATGATGGTTGTCTGGGACTGGAGTAGGGGGAAATGGGGAGTTATTATTTAGTGAGTACAGAGTTTCAGTTTGGTAAGATGAAAACTTCTGGATATGGACAGTGGTGACAGTTTCACAACAATGTAAATGTATTTGATGCCACTGAATTCTACATTTAAAAATGGTTAAAATGGCAAATTTCATGTTATAAATATTTCAACACACACACAAGTTATAAAAAGGTATTTAACCACAACTGTTAACCTCAAAAAGCATAGTCTCAATGAATATTCTATCGTAATCACTGGTCAGAGTAAGTTATATAAGCAATATAATATGCATATAAATGAGATTACAGACACATCTACAAATTTTGGAGTTTCTTTGGTATGTATTTTTGAATAGGTATCCATGCAACAGATTTAAAAAGTTTCAAATGCAACAAAAGGAGGTACAAAGAAAAGCAAATCTCCTGCTCACTTGTGACTAGTTCATCTCTTGAGAACTAACCACTACTACAAGCTTCTTCCATGTGTGGTTATTTATATATATATATATTTTTTCAACTTTATTGAGGTATAGTATACATATTATACAATACAAATATTAAGTTTATAGTTCATTGTTTTGAAAAATATATACAACCATGTAACTACCATCCCAATCAACGTATACAACATTTTCATCTCCCCAAAAGGTTCCCTGTGCCCCTTACCAGCCAGTCACTCCCATGCCCAGCAACCATGGCACTGTTTTCTCCATGAATAAATCAGTTGTTCCTACTTTGATACAAAAAGAGTCACACAATTTGTACTCTTTTATATCTGACTCCTTTCAGCATAATGTTTCAATGATTTATCCATTATGTTGCGTGCATCAACATTCAATCTTTTCTACTGCTGAAAACCATTTCATTGTATGGATATACCACTGTTTGCCCATTCAAACAATGTTACTTTTGTAAACAAAACATCAACATTTTATACACGCTGATCTGCTTTTCTGCATTATTTTTTAAGGTGGATTTTTCTTTTGAAACAATTTCAAACTTACAGTAAAGTTGCAAGTGCAGTCAATACCGAATCACTCTCAAATACAATGAGAGTGTTGTTCCTATAAAGACATACCCTTATATATTCACGATTCAACAATCAGAATTAGGGAACTAACAATGACCAATTACTACCATCTAATGCTCAGACCTCATTCAAGTTTTGCACACTGTACCAATAATATGCTTCAAATCGACATCAGAATCACAAGTTGTATTTATTTTCATTGTCTCTCAGTCTCCTTCAATCTGGAGCAGTTCTTCTGCTTGGCTTCTATGAATAACTTTGACAACTTTGAAGAATAACACGCCAATAATTTTGTATACTGCCCTTCAATGTGGTTTTCCTGTTTCCTTGTGATTAGGTTCAAATTATTAACCTTTGGATTATAAAAGAAGTGACATTATATTGTTCTAATTGCAACCCATCAGCAAAGTGGAGATTTTAACTAACTACTACTGGTGTTAACTTTGATCACTTGATTAAGTTGGTGTCTGCCAGGCTTCTTCACTATTGTTACCTTTTCCCTTTGTAGTTAATAAATATTTGGGGTGCAGGGGAAGGACACCTAAATATGCTCATTATCATCAAACTATCTACTCATTAATTCATTTATTTATATCAGTATGGAACCATGGCTGCTTCTTTTATTCAATTGGTTATGATCTATCAGAATTATTTATTTTGATGCTCAAGTTGTCCCCAACCTGGACTGTGTGAAACAGCTGTGTTCAAGCTGTTTTCTGTGTTTAATTGAGCTGTCCCATCATTCTTTGAACATTTACTCACTTCCAGCTAATAAGACATTCCAGGCTCATCTTGTTCTTTCCCTGCCCTAGACCTGGAATCACCCATTCCTCCAAGATGTACTAGTTCCTTGTATTTTTTATATTTTTTTACAGTTTTATTGAGGTATAATTGACCATAAAATTGTAAGATATTTAAAGTGTACAATGTGATGATTTGATATATGTATAATTCTGAAAGGATTCCCCCCACTGAGTTAATTTAACACATCCATCACCTCACATATTTATTTTTTTCCTTTGATGAGAACATTTAAGTTCTACTCTTTGAGCAAATTTCAATTATACAGTTCAGTGTTATCAACTATAGTCACCATTTCATACATCATATCATCAGACCTTATTCATCTTCTAACCAAAGGTTTGTACCCTTTTACCAACCTCTCCTTATTTCCCTCAGCCTCTGGCAACCATGTTTCTACTGCTTCTATGAGTTAAACTTTATCTCTTTTAAATTCCACATATAAGTGATACCATGCAGTATTTGTTTTCCTCTGTCTGGCTTATTTCACTTAGCACAATGCCCTCCAGGTTCATCCATGTTGTCACAAACAAGAGGATTTCCCTCTGTTTTAAGGCTGATTAATATTCCAGCATATATATATTGTATTTTCGTTATCCATTCATCCATCAATAGACACTTAGGTTGTTTCCATACCTTAGCTATAGTGAATAAAGCTAGGAAAAGCATTAATTGAAAAAGCATGCTAATGGAAACCAAAAGAAGCACAGAAGTAGCTAAACTTATACCAGACTAAATAGACTTTAAGCCAAAGAATATAACAAAAGACAAAGAAAGTTATTACATAATAAAGCAGTCAATTCATCAAGAGGATATAACAAACGTAAATATTTATGCATCCAACACAGGAGCACAAAAATAAAGCCAATATTCAGAGCTCTAAAAAGGGAAATAATAATTCAATAATACCAGGAGACTTCAATATCCCATTTTCAACAATGGATAGATCATCCAGACAGAAAATCAGTAAAAAAAAAAAAAAATTGGAATTTAACTACACATTATACCAGATGGAGCTAACAGACATATACGGAAGGTTTCATCCAAGAGCAATAGAATACACATTCTTCTCAAAGGCACACTGAGGGACTTCCCTGGTGGCGCAGTGGGTAAGAATCCGCCTGCCAATGCAGGGGACACGGGTTCAAGCCCTGGTCCAGGAAGATCCCACATGTGCCACAACTACTGAGCCTGCGCTCTAGAGCCCATGAGCCACAACTACTGGAGCCCGCACGCTAGAGCCCGTGCTCCACAACAAGAGGAGCCACCGCAATGAGAAGCCCGTGCACCACAACAAAGAGCAGCCCCTGCTCACCACAACTAGAGAAAGCCCATGCGCAGCAACGAAGACCCAGCGCAGCCAAAGAATAATTTTTTTAAAAAGGCACATTGCACATTCTCCATGATAGAGCATATGATATGACACAAAACAACTCTTAACAAATTTAAGACTGAAAGCATACCAACTATCCCTTCTGACCACAATGGTATGAAACTACAACACAAGAAGAGGAAAGCTGGAATATCTACAAGTATGTGGAAACTAAACAACACACTCCTGAACAACCAATGGGTCAAAGAAGAAAACAAAGGAGAAATTTTTCTTAAATCTTGAAACAAATGAAAATTTAAAAAAAACAACATACAAAAAGCTATAGGATACTACAAATGCAGTTCTGAGAGGCAAGTTTATAGCGATAAATGCATATATTAAGAAATTAGATCTCAAATAACAACCTAACTTTACACCTCAATGAATTAGAAAAAGAACAAATTAAGCTCAAGTTAGCAGAAGGAAGGAAATAAAAGACCAGAGTAGAAATAAATGAGATAGAAAAAGAATAGAAGAGCAACAAAACTAAGAGCTAGTTTTCTGAAAAGATAAAATTGACAAACCTTTATCTACACTTTATGTCTTTTGATTGGAGAATTTAGCCCATTTACAATTAACATAAATATTGATAGGTATGGATTTACCATTTCCAGTCTGTTAATTGTTTCCTGGTTGTTTTGCAATTCCTTTGTTCCATTTTTCTTTCTCTTGCTCTCTTCCTTTATTATTTGATGATTTTCTGTACTGGTATGCTTCCTTTCCCTTTTACCTTTTGCATATCTACTACAGGCTTTTGCTTTGTGGATGCCATGAGCCTTGCATAAAACATATTTATAACAGTCTATCTGAAGCTGATAATAACTTCAAATGCATACAAAAGCTCCCTCCTCCCACATTTTATGGTTTTGACTTCACCATTTGCATCTTTTTGTGCTGTGTATCCAATAACAAATGACTGTAGTTATAGTTTTTTAAATACTCTTTGTCTTTCAACATTCATACCAGAGATATAAATGGTCTACCTGCCACCATTACAATATTAGAATTATTTTGAATTTAGCTATAAATTTACCTTTACCAGTGAGTTTTATACTTGCACGTTTTCCTGTTACTAACTAGTGTCCTTTTGTTTCAAATGAAGAACTTCCTTTAACACTTCTTGTGAGGTCAGTCTAGTGGTGATGAACTCCTTCAGCCTGTCTGGAAATTTTTTCTCTCTTCCTTAATTCTTAAGGACAACTGCTGGATATTCTTGGTTAGCAGCTTTTTTGTTTTGTTTTCCCTCAGTACTTTGAATATATGATCCTTCTCCCTTCCGGTCTGCAAGGTTTTTGTAGAAATAGCTACTGATAGTCTTATGGGGGTTCCCTTGTACACAACCAGTTGCTTTTCTTTTGCTGCTCTTAAGATTCTAACTTTTGACAATTGTCAAAAGCTTTTGTCTCTAACTTTTGACTAATTATAACATGTTTGAGTGTGGGTCTCTTAGGATTCAACTTCTTTCAAACTCTATGAGCTTCCTGGATCTGGACATCTGTTTCTTTCCCCAAGTTAGGGAAGTTTTCAGCCATTATTTCTTTGAATATGCTTTCTGCCCTGCTCCTCTCTCTTCTCCTTCTGGAACCCCTATCATGCATATATTGATCTTCTTGACGTTGTCCCACAAATCCCATAATCTTATCTCTTTTTTTCCTACTCTGTTTGAATGAATTCAACTGCCCTGTCAAGTTTGCTGACTCTTTCTTCCACTTGATCTAGTCTGCTGTTGAACCTCTCGATTTAATTTTTCAGTTCGTTTTTTGAATTCTTCGGCTCTGTGATTTCTCTTGTGTACTTTTTAATATTTACTATCTCCTTGTTGAAACTCTTATTTTGTTCATGCATCGCTTCTTAACCTTGGTGAGCATCTTTATAACTGTTGTTTTAAACTCTCAATCAGGTAAACCGCTTATCTCCATGTCATTAAGATCTGTTTCTGGATATTTACCTTATTCCTTTGTTTGGAATATATTCCACTGTTTCTTCATTTTTCTTGACTCTCTGTTGGTTTCCATGCATTAGATAAAACAGTCACACCTTCCAGTCTTGACAGAGTGGTCTCATGTAGGAGACGAATAGTGTCATATAAGAGATGGACCTCGTCAATCAGCCCAGACCAAGACCTTAGTTTTCTCTCAAAGTTTTGTGACCGTCCAAGCCTCCTCCTTTGCTCTTAGTGGCTCCCAGTAGTTGAGGGTGTGCCAAGACCCATCAGTGTCCGAAAGGGAAGGATCACAATCAGAACCTAGAGGTACGCTGCTTAGAGGCTGGACCCTCAGAGAGCAGCTGGATAAGTATGTAGTTAAACTTCTTCCAGGGAGAAAGTGGGAAAAGGTTGTATTTGCCTAATCCTTCTTTGCTGGACCTCGGTACATGGCCATGGGGAAGGGTTCTCCTGCACTCATTAACAACTATTTGTTTGATAAAGCCCTGTAAGACTCTTGAATGCAAATCCCATTGGCCACTAGAGCCAGATGACCTGGGGCTCATCCCTCAGATGGCAGCTGCAAAAGCTTGGGCACCAGATGTGTGTACAAGCTTTTTTTTGGGAGACGCTGTCAACTGGGTTTTATTATTGGAGCAGGCTAATGGGGAGAAGGTGGGAGAGATGCCTGCTGGCTTCCCCTGTCTCTGGGGAAGATCTCAAGTGGCCCTTAGATGCCTGCTAAATTAGAAGCCCAGAATGCAGGCAGCAGCTTTTAAAGTACAGAGTTAAACCTATTTCAGGGAAAGACTGGAAGACGGGTGATTTCGTTTGCTCTCTGTGTGCTGAATCTTGGGGTGTAGAGCCAGTTAAGGAATGCTTCTTTGCTATAGTCTTCTGGAACTCATGAGTGGAAGCCCCTTTGGCTATCACCGCCAGGAGATCTGGGTCCCATGCTTCAGGCAGCAGCCACAAAAGCTGGGGTGCAAATGTATGTACAAACTTTTCCAGACAGATGCCGGTGACTTGGAGTGGGCTGGAGGCAGAAGCCAGCCTTTTATGTATACAGATAAACCTCTTTCAAGGAAAGACTAGGAGATGGGCAATTTTGCCTGCTTCCTCCGAGCTGATCCCTGTGGGGACAGTCATAGCAAGTCATAGCAAGTGACTGCATTCCCAACAGGAACTGCTCCTCTGGTTGGCATAGTCTTATAGGTCTCATGGACACATGGCTTTCAGAGCTAGGTGTTTTGGGAGCCTATCCCTCGGGAAGGAGTCAAAGTTGGGGTGCTAGATGTAGGCTCCAAATGCTTCACTCCTCAGATAGAACCTGAGAGTTGGGGGTCCTCTCCCAATTGTGTGGTGCTGTGTCAGGGGTGGGGTTTTTGACAAGTGTGTTCTCAGCCTTTCCCACCCCCTTTGATGTGGGTATTTCCTCAACTGTCCAATGTGAGTAAGTTGCTCAACTAGTTTCTGGATCGTTTTTAGAGGGAAGCGTTCCATGTGTAGGTATACATTCAGTGTGCCCATGGGAGGAAGGGGCGCTTCCTATGTCACCATCTTGGTTGACTCCCACCCCCGGTTCCTTTTAGCAGACAATCGTCTTTAGGAAGCAAGATCTAGATGTTAAGCGTGCTCACTGCTATGTGGACATAAAAGTAAGTATGTTTACATACATGCACATTCAAACATATGCATATTTACATGTACATTTATTTCTATATCAATCTATATATATTAGAAACTGTGTACTATACCCATATCTTTAATTTCAATCCAACACCACAGAGTTCAATCTAGTTTTCTCTCTTTCTAGAAATTACTGTAAGTCAGTACCTCAAGTCTGAAAAAAGTGGCAAAGCATAATTATCAATACATTTATATATATGATCAATTCCACTGTATGCAATCTATCTTTGTATTAGTTTCTAGGGCTGCTGTAACAAATTACCACAAATTGGGTGTTTTAAGACAGACATTTATTCTCTCACAGTTCTGGAGACCAGAAGTTTAACTTCAGTATCACTTAGCTGAAATGAAGGTACTAGCAGGGCTGCACTCCTGAAGGCTCTAAGGGAAAATCTGTTCCTTGCCTCTTCCAGTTTCTTGTGGCTACTGGAATTCCTTGGCTTACAGCTGCATCATGCCAACTTCTATCTCGGTCATCACATCACCTTCTCCTCTTCTGTGTGTGTCCAATCTCCCTCTGCCTCTCTTGTAAGAAGGACACTTAGGATGATATTTAGGGCCCATCCAGATAATCCAAAATTATCTCCTCATGGGAAGAGTCTTACTTAATCACATCTGGAAAGATCTTTTTTTCCCAAATAAGGTAATAATTACAGGTTCTGAGAACTAGGACCTTAATATCTTTGGGGCTATCATTCAGCCCATTATAATCTCCTATCACTGACACGCACCTCCCCCTTAGTCCTGATCTCCACGTCCTTTACAATTTTTCAGCAATGCTTAGCATACTTTTTGGTATTTTTAATTAGGTCTTCACTTTCAGGATTTTTCTCTCCTTCTTTCCTGAACTCTGCCTGCTCACCTGTACTCTGTTATTCATTATTTCTTCCTTTGGTCCTAATATTTCTGTTTCATGCTTTTGTTTCATAGAGGTTATTTTTTAATGAATTTTTTGAAATCTCGAAAAAGAATGTTTCTGATCTGTTTTTCATCTGCCTCTGCCTTTTGTTTTTGTTCATTAATTTCCTCGAATATTTGTGTGTAAATACTACTGTGCAGTTTCTTTTTTTATTATTAAATCATTCAGTGAATGCTTTCTGAGCCAGTTATTTGGGTGTGGTGTTAGAATAGCTCTCTAGACTATCAGGAAGCCTCACTGACTTGCAGTTAAGCCACATGTGATATGCCTGTGTGAGTATGCAAGAGAAGTTACCTTTCTATTTCCTTTACTGACAAAGATTACCATTCACTAAGCTGCTAACATCTATAGCATCTCCTCTCTCTTATATGAGTAACGAAAACAGCATTTTTGCGTGGTTTGTGGGAGAGCCCCACCTCCTCTGCCTCTCCAGGATATTAATCAGGTAGGTTCCCACAGCCAGCCTGTGTGCCCCACTCTTAGCTGTTATTCCAGAGGAATCCCTAGTTTTGTCCTTCAGATCATGCCAACTACTTTGGGGAACACTGTGCTTTTGATGGTTTACTTCTTCTGTTTATACCAGGAAAATCTTGGAATCCATTCTCAATGTTCTCCCTCATCTGGGTCCTACTGTTACAGTGTTTGGCTGCCTTTTTTTTTTTTTAAGGTTATAAAGGTTTCCTATTTTTTAAGAAGTTGAGAGGATTCTGTTTCTCATATTCCTTATAGTTTTCAATTGGTTGTAGACAAGAGAAGCAAGCAGCAGAAATAGCTTTAACTCCAAAAACCAGAAGTCCTCTAGATTACACATATCCCTCACATGTGTGAGGATGTCTGTTTATTTTTTTGTAAAAAGAAAATGTTTTAAAAGAGTAAAACCACCTCAAGTTCCTGGCACTAGTACATCATGACACAGGCCTCTCTAATGGGTGGTGATTTTAAAATGAAGTCAGTTCCCACCTCTCCTGTGCACTGCCAAACCAGCATATGAAGTCGACTGGGTTGAGGCAGCATAATTTCTGCTTTAGCACCAAGTACAGCCCTCAGGAGGTTAAAGGTGCAATACTACCAGACAATAAACCATCATAATTCTAAACTATATTTTAATCTACTTTTAATTCACATTAACTTTTAATTTAGTTTCTTTTACTCAGTCATAAATGCATACCACTTGAGAATCAAATAGCCAAACAAGGTTTTCATTAAAACTAACAATCTTCTGCCCACCCTCTCCCGCCAATTCCATTATTTCCTCTCTTCCCAGAGGCAACGTCTTCCACTTCTTAGCTCTTTTGGTATTTACCTACATATCACCAAATAACAAGCTTATAGTGTTACTTACTTCATATTTTTTCAGTTTTACACATTACCTGACTTAATCCAGCTTCAAAAGGAGAGGATATGTGTAAAAAGAGATAATGGAAAAAATATGAAGTAGCACTATAAGCACATATAAAATATATGCATATATACATTTCTGTCCTCTCACCTCCAACATAGTTAGATCAAGATTTTGATTATTATCAATGTTCAGCACCATTATGATTAAGCAAATTACATTCATATTTGGGCCATGGATAACTTTTGCAAACATGGAAATAAGTTTTACTTTCATATATATTCTGAAGTTAATCACTTCTTACTTTTTGTTTGCTTTGTTTGGATGTACTTAACACTTTAATTCGACCCCAAATCCTTTGCGAATTCTCTAAATCTCTTTTTTCTACATTAAAGAGAACAGCTATTGTATCAATTTCATTGGTGACAACAGATCTTGTATCTACTTTGAGCCATCTACCCTTAAGCCTTGTGACTTTCTTCAATCTGGACTTGTCCTCCATGTATTATGCTCAGATATATAGTATCTTATGATCTTGCTGCACTATCACCCTACGATTTCCTTCGTTATTCTCTTATGCTGGATTCTTATATTCCTTAAACTCCATGCTTTCCTTTACCTTGATTTACTCCCTTGTTTTAATGGAGCACATTCCAGTAGCCTTGAAAAACTTTTGGGAAGATTAATTTTGTAAGATTTTCAATACCTGAAATTATCTTTCTTCACAATTAAATGATAGTTTTGGAAAAGGATTCAAGATTAGAAACCATTTCCCCCCCAAATTCTGAAAACACTGGTCCACTGCTTTTCTTTTAATCACAACTCTACTGAGATATAATTAACATACCATATAATTCATCTATTAAAAGTGTACAACATAATAGTTTTTTAGTATATTCAGAGTTGTAAAACCACCACCACCATGAAAAACAGAACATTTTCATCACCCCAAGAAAAAACTCCGTATACGTTAGCAGTCCTCCTTCTTCCCACCCTCCTCCAGCCCTAGGCAACCACTGATCTACTTTATGTCTCCCTGGATTTGCCTACTCTGGATGTTTTATATAAATGAAAATCATATATGATCTTTTGTGACTGGCTTTTTCTACTTAGCATGTTTTCAAGGTCCATCCATGTTGTAGCATATGTTAGTACTTCATTTAATTGCCAAATGCTATTCCATTGCATGGATGCACAACATTTATCCGCTCATCTGCTGACGGACATCTGGGTTGTTTCCAACAACCTTTTGGCTATCATGAATAATAGAGCTGTTGAGCATTACTGTACAACATTTTGTGTAGACATGTTTCCATTTCTCTTGGGTGTATATATACTCCTAATATTAGAATGGCTGGGTCATGTGATAAATCTACATTATACCTTTTGAGACACTGCAAGATTGTTTTCCAAAGTAGTTGCATTATTTTATACTTCCACCAGCAGTGTATGAAGGTTCCAGTTTCTCCATAACCTCACCAACACTTGTTACTATCTGTCTTTTTGATTACAGCCATCTAGTGGTTGGGAAGTGGTATCTTTTCATTTTGATTTGCATTTCCCATGGCATGTCTATTTTTTCACATGCTTATTGGCCATCTGTAAATCTTATTCAGAGAAATGTCTAATTTATATAGATCCCTTGCCTATTTTTTCATTGACTTAATTTTTCTTTTTATTGATTCTTAAGGTTTATGTCTAGGTTTTAGAGTTTCATATTTTTAGTTCTTACATTTATGTCACTGATCCATTTTGAGTTGATTTTTGTTTATGATGTGAAGAGGGGGTGGGGGAGGGTAACAAACTTTATTCTTTTGCATGTGGTTATCCAATTGTCCCAGTGTCATTTGTTGAAAATACTTTTCTTTTCCCATTGAATTGTCTTGGCACTCATGTGAAATATCATCTGACCACAAACATGAGGGATCATTTTTGGATTTTCAATTTTAGTCCACTAATCTATGTCTACCTTTATGCTAGTTCCAAACTCTCTTGATTAATGTAGCACTGTAGTAAGTTTTAAAATGAAGAAGTGTGACTACTTCAACTTTGTTCTTTGCTCCACTAATTTCTAGCTTCCATTCCTGTTGTTGAAAAGTTTGATTACATTCCGTCTTGATTCTGTGTGTGCAACTTGCTTTTCTCTTTCAAATCTCTTAGGATCTTCTACTTTTCCCCACTATTCTGAAATTTCATGATGATATGCCTTGATAGAAGTCTACTTTCATCCTAATTCTGCTGGGTAACACTTTACTGGCCCTCTTAACCTGGGTATTTGCTTCATTTCCTTCCAGGAAATCTTCTTAAATGATCAAATGATTTTTTTTTTCTTTTGCTTCTATTTTCTTATCTCTATTTCTGGAAAAACTTTTATTAATTTATCCTTCACTTATCTTGTTTATTACTTATCTTTATTAGACAATGGACCTTCTGGACTGATCCTATTGTATTTTTACTTTTTTCCTCCTTATTTTTAACCTGTTCATTTTTATTCTACTTTCTCTAAGATTTCCTCAACTTTATGTTCTATATTTTCTGTTTTTTTAAATGATTTCTGCTCTTACATTGTGAACCTCAAATATATTCTTGTTTCCCTTTTTTTTAATAACATCCTATTTTTGTTTTACATATGCATTTTTTTTCCATTTTTTTAAAGGTTTTTGTTTGCTTGCCTGTTTTGGTCTTTTTTATAGGCTAGATATTTCCACCCATGACTATATACTCGGGCTTGAAACTAAAGGACCAAAAATCTCATTAAGAGCTCTATGAATTAGGTTAGGCTTTTCTACCAAACCATTTTATCAGGAGAACTGCTAATACCAATAAATTTAGATTTTGCTGATGTTTTTCTCCATCTCTTGGGTTTGCCAGATTTCCCTAATAAGAGTCTTCCAAATTCTTAGGTGAAGTGCAATAGCCAGGCTGCACTGTTTTGGAAGCTGAGTAGGGGGGAAAAAACAGCTAGAGCTTGATGTGGTGTGCAGGAAAGGGGAGAACAGGTGTTACAATAAGTACTTAAATTACCACTTAGCTCCCCATAATGTGTACCATTCAAAAGTGTCTGGTATCTTCTCAGTTCAGAATCTCTCTGCTCCCCTATTCCAGAGAATAAACTTTAAAAAAAAAAAATAAAATAAAATAAACTTTTAGTATTCTGAGGCTCAAGAATGTTACCATGGAGAAAATGGGGAGGAAATCTCTGTTTCTAAACAGTTTTTAACCAGTTCTCATCACCATAATTCTCATCCTCACTTTTAGAGGTACCTGGTATACTAAAAATGAGGCCCTTCAGAGGATCTGCAGTATAAACTGGACTGTATCTTGACTTTCCCTATCAGTGGCTAAGAACTCAGTTACTTGTGGACAGACAGCTCAATGTCCTTCTGTTTTCCAGCTTTTAAAAATTCTGTTACTATTGTCTTCTTTTCCTTTTTCTCGTTATTGATTATACCTATTTTTTTTTAAAATCCAAACACTTACCACTGTTTCATTAAGGTTTCAGAAGGTAAATATGCATGTCTTTAATCTACCACTTGAATCAGACGCCTTTTAATTTTGTTCAAAAGGATGACAAGGCTCTTTCTGTTTTTGTTGTTTTGTCTGTGCCGCACAGCTTGTGGGATCTTAGCTCCCGAACCAGGGACTGAACCCGTGCCTTGAAGCAGTGAGAGCACAGAGTCCTCACCATTGGACTGCCAGGGAATTCTCCAAGGCCTCTTGAAACTGAACGTCAGATTTGGAGATACACTTCAAAAGTACCTACCAATTTCAGGCAACATAAGTTTAATTAAATTTTTCATTTCCATTAGCAACTGTTAAAGATACTTGCATTCTAAAGAGTAAACCAAGCCTAATCCACAGACAACTATAAAAGAATATGGGAAAGAGAAATAAATTTTGACAAGTAGAACATGGAAAATCTCCTTGGAGGAAATGATCTGAACACTATTTTGAAGCATTCCACAGACATATAAAAAGAAGCACAGAATTCACAAGCAATAATACAACAGCATAAGCAAAACACGAGGAGCAACATGTGCTTCACTGGATCCTCTTCTTGTTTTTTCAACAAAGTTCTAACTCAAGGGCCTGAACTCAGCAAGCCCTGAGCAACCATATCCACTCCTTCAATTTCAATTAGCACTTAACATGAAAATAACTCCAAAACCTGCTCTTCCATCCATCTTCCAGAGCAAAATATTTACTTTGCCGGTGGACTGTTCCATGTCACCGCGTCAAAAAATCCCATTTGTCATACCTGAGCTGCCTTCCTTAAGCATCTCCTGTTCCCAAACCATTTCTGCCTCCTTCATCTTCAACACATCACATCCACCGAGTAAACCGACCAGCAAGTAATCCTTGAATCAAGTTTGATTCTTCCTACTTTCTCCCTTTATACCACTGTTTCCAAGTTCCCACTGATTAAGTAGCTTTTCAATGAGAAGCTAAAATTAATGCTCAGCAATTTCAAGCTTTACACAGTCATTTTGTCACTAGCTGGAGTTGTACTAATATTAAGAAGGCAAAATGAATAACCTGAGACCAAAACTAATCTACACTATTGCTTTAATCACCATTTTCTTAGAATAAACATTGCTGGGAAGGCATTCACTTTTTTTTTTATTATAGAACTGTTTAGCTTCATGCTTCAGTTGGATAATTACAAAGTTAAATTAAGTGAGTTAAACAGTGTTTAACTAAGCACAGAGTGAGTACTCCCTAAATTTAAAACTTCACTTGCTTAGTTTATTCAAACCAACTTTATGCAAACCATCTTCCTAAAGCTTACTCATGAACAACCCATAAAATCAGAGAAACAGTTGAGAATATACACACAGGTTTGTTTGTTTGTTTGTTTATTTTTAAGTGCTGACTGATCTGAACTACAGGGAAGCCACAAACCACATGGGCAACTAATGCTCCCATGGCAATTATTATCCTCAGTTATATACAAGAACAGCCCACAGTAGTCAGGATATGGCAAAAGGAGCATCAGAATAGAGTCATCTGAAAGACTCGTGTTTTGCATCATAATACCCTATTGATACATAACCAACCAAACAAATTACTTAGAAGTAATGTATTTTACAGTGGTTTCCATAATGTATTCTTGCACTAGATTTCAAAGTATTGACGAGTTGTAGGTATGTTTACCTCTCTGTAAACATGTACTAGATAGCTTGCTATGCATAAAAACCTTTTTCTTTTTAAGGTCCCATGGTTACAGAATGTCACCTAGTCAATCATCTAATAGTCACTTATCTTTCTCTCTCCTGGAGAAAAAGAAAATGGTAATGAATTAATAATGAATTTATAAGTTCAGTATAATTATTATCCATAAAGATAATACTGATTTCCTAAACCAAATTACCTTTTGGACTGCTCCACTACCTAACCTTTGAGTAAGAAAAAAAATTCATGGGAAGGGGAATACCACAACTTCTGTCCCTAAAAGGAGGGGAAAGGATGAAAAAGGAAAGGAGTGTGAATCAATAAAACTGGACTTCCTGGTCAGAGGACCAACAACTGTGAAAAACTAATTTTAAAATACAAATATCATCTCATTTTAATGGTTTTAAGGATAACCAAAATTGCTACACATTACTAAAATGTTAACTCAGTCAGGGCTTTTACAATAAAGGTACACTATGCCTTTTATTTTTAAGGCTTAATTCATAAATAAAATCTACTGCCTGTCAACAACGTGCCAAGCACTGTAGAGACCACGCAAAGTTAGACTCTGGTCTAACAGTACTAAAAATCTCATGGAAAGACAAAAGGTAAACTATAATATGATATACTAAAAAAATGTAACAAAGGCATGTATGAATGCAATGAGGCCACAGAGGGAATACCTAGGCCTGCCTGGTGGAGTCAGGGAAGACTGTGTAACGGAGCTGATGATCTCTCAAAGGAGTAAAGGGAAGAGGTGATTTAAAAAGAATGATTTACTGCTGACATCACTGCGTGATCACGAGACAGAGTAAAGATTCAGAACCCAAACAGTAAGATACAGGAGATGGCCAACTGGTCTAGAAAAAATTTAAAAAGAAGGTACCATAAACACTCTATATAAGTCTACGGAGCAAAACATACCAAAGTCTACATAGACTGACTTAACGGATATTTTAGAACAAACCAAACACTATATACGCTGGATGGGAAAAAACAAAAAAAGAGTAGGAGCAAAACAGACAATTACCTCCTTTTGTAGTATCATTCTGGGCCTGGATGCCATGATGCAATGAATTATGAATGGCAGAAAGAAGATCTGCTGCTTGAACCATCAATTTTTGAGCTTCTGCAACAGCACTGGTCTAGCAAATAAATCACCAAAAACATTCTTACATATTCTTTCACTGAAAGATATACATTAAATAGGAAAATCCTATAAACAATAATGAAATTAAATGCTTGCTGTAATGACATTGGTTTTCACAAACTATTCACTTAATATAGGATGCCCAGATCCTGTTAGGATAGAAATAATTTTTTTACCCATATCTATACATTATAGGAGCCATTAAAGAACAATAGGAAACATTTCTGGTTTATTCTACTAATCTCATGTTTAAAAAAAAAAAAAAGAGAGAGATGCAATTAACTAGAAAATGGGAAATTGCAACATTCCTACTAAGTCACTCATCAAGGTGAAATTTAAAAAAAAGAACAGAATTACAGAAGTTAGTAAAGGTTGGATCTCTACTTACCACTTATTAACTATTCACAAATTAGTCTGTAATTTACTTCGAGTTAATGCAATATACACACAAAAATATTCACCATCTATTCCACACAAATCTAAGTTAATTATTTAACTGAATGAAAGAGGCCTACTTAAAATTCTCATTTTTAATTTCTCCAATTCACAATAACTACCCAGAAGCAATTTCAGCTTCTATTATTTTATCCACTAATACATAATACGTTATTTTTATATCAACAACAGACATGGACATGTTATGGAACAGAATGTAAAATTCATGTGACTTTTGGAGAAAATCAGGGATACTCTGATGTAAACACACCAAATGCTGAGTGCTGTATATGTGTGCGTATACATTTCAATAAAAAGTCTCAGAACTACCAAAATAAAGCATTCCATCGAAAACAGAAACACTAAAATTTATAGTAAATACCCTTACCTCTTTCTTAGTGAAGGCTATAAGCACTGTCAATAACACTCGAGTAAATTTCACTCTGCTGAATACTGCTAAACACTGTTGGTGCTAAAAAAACAAGAAAGGGCTAAAAGTTAAAAGATGCAAAGTCTGTCAAAGAAATTTCATTTTAAAATATAGTATTTTAAGTCCTAAATCTCAGTGTTAATAACTTACTATTGAATACATTACAAACACCTTCACTTATAGTCTTTTAAATGTCTGAAAAATGAGCTGCAGGAAACATAATAAAACAAAGCCTATTTTACTGAAATAGAAATACATAATAAAGCTTATGTATCAAGAGGACTGATTTTTCCCTAAGTCAGGAGTTACACTATTATTTCAAAACTGATTTAATTAGCATTTTTAAAAGGACTGATAAAAAGGTGCTTTAAGCAGAGTCAGAAAATTTAGGATCTTAACAAAGGTTTGACAACTTTTGATACTGTGTAAGTTCTTGAATTCTGCCAACTTTTGGTGGATCATCTGTAAAAAAAAAAAAAAAATCATTTTTTTCTTCCTACCTCACAGGAATATTGAAGAGCTTTGAAATCATGTATTTGAAAGAGCTGTATTAAAATTCTATCAAAATAAATACAAGGGAAATAAACTCCCTTGCAATGTCCAATTTGTAAAGAAATACCTTAAAAAGGGCTTCCATAAATTATAACATACTTCATAAAACTACAACATTAACTTCTCTGATATTATCTACCAGAAAATAAGTTCAATTACTTCTAGTTCAACTTCTGGATCTCTTTCTTCTCCCTGTCGACTTCGAGTACTCTAAAATTTTAAAAAAGGTATATTAAAACACACACAAACCTGTAAAAGCATTAGATTACAATTATACAAGGTAAAGCAATAAATTAATTTATTGAGTATATGCAAGAATCTATTTGAAGAAAAATATTTGGAAGAAAAAAGCTGTATCAATTATTTATTTTCCTATTAATACTATGTACAGAAAGTTCATTTTGATATAAATTATAAAGATCACACAAAAGAATACGGTATTAAAAACAGCAAAAGCAAAACAATGAAAAACATAAGCAGAAGCACATGGTACATAGTACTTCCTGCTTTTAAAAAATCTATTGGGGCTTCCCTGGTGGCGCAGTGATTGAGAATCTGCCTGCCAATGCAGGGGACACGGGTTCGAGTCCTGGTCTGGGAAGATCCCACATGCTGCGGAGCAACTGGGCCCGTGAGCCACAATTACTGAGCCTGCGCGTCTGGAGCCTGTGCTCCGCAACAAGAGAGGCCGCGATAGTGAGAGGCCCGCGCGCCGCGATGAAGAGTGGCCCCCGCTTGCCACAACTAGAGAAAGCCCTCACACAGAAATGAAGACCCAACACAGCCATAAATAAATAAATTAATTTAAAAAAAAATCTATTAACTGAAATTCCTGATGCTCTCCAAACTAACCCTGTTAGAAAAAAAAGTAACCTTTACAAAATCACATCATAAAGTCACATGGTAAATACTGATCAGTTCTATACTAAAATGCAAAACATCTTGTTAATACATGTGTTACATATGGTTGACTATTCTGACAAAATTCCAAGGCAGTACCACAGGAAGATCTGGTAGATCGGGGTTCTAGCCCTGGAGCTGCCACTTACTAATGGCATGCCCTTAATAAGACTCAAGACAGGTTACTTAACTCTTTTCAGCTGTATTTTCTTCATCTAAAAGTGCATTTTATTGCCTAATGCTCTGAATAACTGTAAATATCCAATAAGACAATAATGTAAAATTGTTTTGACAACCATGCTGTGTTATACAGGTATAAAAAAACAGTAGAAATGTAACTTTTTTTCATTTTTAATTTCTATGAGAACAAAATCATCAGGATCATCTGGCCAAAGGATGTCATTCAAAGAAGGCTTTTATCAGATTTGAGGAACTTCCATTTACTGAGCTCTTCTGCTATGTTCTAGACACTGCCTTAACTATTAATGATACAAAGGTGAAGAAGGTAGTCCTTACCTTTGAGGAATTTAAAATTCTAGAATCTTATGCTATTCTTAAAATAGCATACTAAAATTTTAAAACACTGGCAAAAAATTGAAAAAATTTGAAAGGGTTAAATTTTCAACACTTGAAAGTAACACTAATTCACCAGAAACCCCTCTAGCAGTGTTCTAATTCATTACCAAAAAAAGGTACGGCATATATAAAGAAAGTTGGTGGTCCTACCTACACTAGCTATTTGTAATTAGCTAAAGTTAACCTGACATTTAGAAGAATATAAACATCCTATACCAAAGAAAAGAGAAAAAAATATATACCTTTACTCTTCTTTGCATGTCATCCTCCACATCTTTTAGCATGCCTAGAAAGAGAGACAATGATTTTAAAAGGAAACAAATCCAAATGTAAAATTTGTGAATTATATTTATAAACGGTTTTACCTGTAACTCGAAGATCTGTCACACTGTTGGCCATTTTAAATCCATAAGTCATTGACTGAAAATCTTCCTATACAGAAAAGCAATAATTAGGCCCTTGAATAGTAGCAAAACCTTTCATTATATTTCTCTTAGAAAATCACTATTTGCTAATAAGAGAACAGTAATGGAATGTCACCCGAAATATTGCTATCATACATCCAAGCTTTCTTTACAGGCATACCATTAAAACACCACATTCTAATGTTGTCTCTGTCCCCTTAATTTCAATTGCTGTCCTTAGGCTATTTAAGCATACTCGCATTTAATATGTTCATTTGCAAAATAATGCTTATGATAATATCACAAATAATTCCCACTTACAAAGAATTCTCACATTCACAGGTGAACAGTAAATATGTAATAATTACTATTTGCAAAATTTAAACAAGACTCTTCAAAACTTATTATGTCATTTTACACACTGTTAGGCTAAAAGGTTAAGTCTTCTCAAAGAGAATTACTCAGTGACAGCAAAACCACATTCCCGCTTCTGCCCATTGTAAAGAAAAAAAATGATTCATACATGGATTCCCACTCTCAAAATCGTTTAAAACACTGATGAGATATTAGCAAATTAAGTGGTTTAATGGATTCACTATGAAGAGTTTAATAATATCTGGCTGATTTCAGCTAAGCAGTTAGAAGCTCTATTAAAGGAGTGTTTCTGCCACATTACGATTCTTATAAAAATGTATATAAAAGCCTAACATAATGAAATAACAGATATTCACAGCAGTGGCCAGAACTATAGTGAAATTTCTGGACTCTTAAAAACATCAGTAAGCATGCAATTCACGTCAGGTACTATATCTGACAAACAGAAGTGCAAACAATGTCTCTAGTCTCAAAGAACTCAGGAGAATTGTATGCCTCACAGGATTGGGTCTTTCAAAAGTCTCAGGTTGTACTACAGAGCTATAAACTTACCCTCCAGATGAAGCTTATACTCTATCTCTACTTGGACATCAAACAGGATTCTCAAATTATACATGTCTAAATAGGAACTCTCCTAGTGTTTACCACATCGCTAAAAGGCACCCCCATCCCTTTACTCAGGCTGAAAACCTGCATTTCAAGTCATCTTGTTTTCCCGAAACCCATATCAGATCCATCAGAAAACACTGTAGGATCTATCTTCAAATTCTAATCACCAAGTCTGACTCCTTTCACAGCTTTCTCCAGTTCAAGGATCCACCATCTCTCACTTCTATAACTGTCTCCAGACAGGTCCCCCACCTTCCACAACTGTCTGCTATATAATTTATTCACCACCAAAAGCCAAAGAGATTGTTTTAAGATAAGCCATTTCATGTCACTTTCTACTCAAAACCTTTCAGGAATTTCCCTCCTCACAGTAAAATTCCAAATTCCCCCATGGCCTCTAAGGCCCTCCATCATGTGGCCCTGGTCTCCCTCTCCAACCCATTTCCTACCTACCACTCATCTCCATGTTCACTGCACTGCAATCACACAGGCCTTCTTGTTGTCCTTCAAGCGTATCAAACACATACTCTTCTCAGGACCTCTGTACCCGCTGAACCCCCCTCCCCAAACTGATTTTCTTCAAAAGATTTACAAAGCTCCATCCCTTACTATATGTCAGCCTCTGTTTCAATGTCAATTTCTCATACGAGGGTTTACCCTGTGCGTTCTCTCTAAAATAGCACCCTCCACACCTTTATATCCCCTTCCCCTACTTTACTTTTCTTCACAGAACTTGTCACCACCTGACATTATATATGTAATTTGTTTACTTACACATTGACTATTTGTCCCAAGGAATGCATAATCTCTGAGCTCAGGGCTTTGTTGTATTCATGCTTTATCTCTAGGGCTTAGAATAGTGCTTGGCACAGAGTACTGTTCAAACCTATTTGTTGAAGGATTGATGAGCTACTTCAGGGCAGGGGCCATTTGGCCGTTAACCTTACTAAGAACATCAGGCTGGTTACAAGTTATACTGAGGAGTGGTGGAGACTGTGGCAAATGAGAGAACATACACGTCATCTAAAGGAAGTAGGCCGCTGCTTACCCTCTTGGGGCCATGAATGAATACAGCACTAGTTTGGTACGGTCTCCTAGGTTTTCAGAAAAACCTAATTTAATGTAAAATCATCAGATTTTTTAATGTTACCAAGTTTTAAAAAATTACGTAGCCCAACACTGTGTAGAAAAAAGAAAATGGGGGGGAAAAAAAAAACAACCTGTAAGCCCTATCTGTGGACCCTTAAGTTTGCCAAGAAGAGTCTAAGGAAAAGCATTCATCTGGGAGACTATCACAGGTCTGTGTAATAAATACAAACCTCAGTAACAAGAACTTAATCTAAGTCATTGGAGGTCTGAAGCAGAAGAGTTACGTCAACAGATGCTGCCATTAAAATATCACTACTGAAACTCTGTGGACTTGAGGAGGACAAAAATCAAAGTAAACCCAGAGAGACCAGATACTGGATACCACCCAACAATCCAAGCAGCAGCTGATGGTGAATGGGACTGATATGATAACCAGAAATGATGAGAAGTTGTTGAAATCAGGATATATTTAAAAGGTAAAGCCAACATGATGTGCGGAAGAACTGAATATGAGGTAAACTGTAGTACAATCAAGGGTTTTGCGGTCTGAGCAACTGGTAAATTATGATGCCATTCACTCAGATGGGGCAGTCTGGGAGGAGCAGGTTTAAGGGCAGAAATGGAGTACAATTTTAACTATATTAAGTTTGTAATTCCTTTGGTCATCCAAGGGAAGATTTCAGGAAGGCACCTGCTTGAGTCTGAAAGTCAGAGGAGGAAGTCAGGATTAGAGATATCAATTTGGACTTCATCAGCTTATAGTTGGTATTAAAAGCCACAGAACTAGAGGAAATCAACCCAGGGAGAGCCCAAGAGAACTGGAGATCTACAGGAGCAAGCACAGGAAATGGACTAACCAGTGAGAAAGAAAGAAATCCAACAGATTGTCATAATAGGAAGAAGAAAGTATTTCAAAAAGTGGTCAGTTGAGTCTAATGAAGCCAACAGGCTGAAGAGGGAGGAGTGGGAACACTGGATTTAGCAAGACGGGTACCATTAAGGACCTTGCTAAGACCAGTTTCTGTGTAGTGGTAGAAGAATGTCCAATTGGTGTGGGTGAGAAGAGAACGAAAGAGAAAGTAAAATAAATCAATATTAACAGCTCATTCAAGGAGTTTTTGGTACATACAGGGTAGCAGAGAAATGAGACTGTAGATATAAGGAGCCATGGGATCAAGGGAACTGCGGTGTTTTGGTTTTAAATTGAGTCATATAAAAACATGTTTATATGCCAGTAAGAATAATCTAGCAGTGAAGGATACAGCAGCAACACAATACAAAGGGTTACTAACTGCAGTAGGCTGGAGGGGATAAAATCTAGAACACAGTGGAGGGGCTGAGAGCTTACAATGTCACAGGGACACTTTCATTTTAATAACAACAGAGTGTGTGGATACCGTAACAGGTTAGCATTTGTGATAATGAGAAGATGGGATACTTCTAATTACATCTGACTGTATCTAATGTCCCATTAAGGGAGAAAGCAAGCTGACAGTGAGGGTTGGCACTGGAGGTCTGAGAAGTAACAGGTGTGAAAAAGTCACCTTAGACACTGGAAAAGCAAGTTTGCTACGGAAGTGTTGTAGGATAGGATTGTCTCTAGTGTTGAGTGCCCATCTGAGACTTGCAGTCCTAAAATTAAAGTGAGAACAGACACACAGATGTGAATTTTCCCTAGCTGCCTTCTGTTGTTTGGGTGCAAGCAGCAAGTAGGCAGGTGGTTGGGGTTTTGCCAGAGAAGTGACACATTATGAGATTAGAGGGGCAAGGGTGTTTGAAAAGCGATTTTAGCACTAACTGGGCCATGGAAATGAGAACATGAGGAAAGTAACAGAGAAAACTAAAGCGACAGCATCTATGAACTGGAGGTCTCTGTGGCACTAAAGGACAGAAGGAATAGGGGAATCCAAGTAAGTGGTACGGATCAAAGGATAGTATGCTTGATATCAAGATTTTAGAGGTGAGTAATTAGTAGGGAAAAAATTTTGTCCATTTCTGAGCAATGGACAAACCATTTTCTGAGCACCCTATGATGGCTGGTATGGGCTAAATACCAGGGATACAATGGTAAAATACTATCACTGCAGTTATAGAGCTTTTATCCAGGGACAGAAGTAAGATGTCTTGACAGATAAAGCCCATGTTCTTCGCTTGTACTCTACAGTATCTTTACAATACTACCAAGATATAACTGCAGAAAATTATAAGGGATATTTAGCATTCTATAAAACGCAGCATTTAAAACAATGCAGCCTTGCAAAGAAATTCAGAATAGTAAATATTTACAATCATAACTGTAACAGAACACCCAATATCAGAATTGAATGTGATTTCACCAAAGCAGTAATCTTGATTGTACTAATATTCTAATAAAGTAAAACTGTTTCAACCCCTTCTAAAACTTAATAGTCACAATGTATCAGTTGTGATTTATTACTGCTTTAAACATTCATTTCACAGATAAAATACTTTGCATAAATATTTCAGGGGCTCCTAAAATAATCTGATTCATTCAACTAAAATTTGAGTACCTACCACAGACCAGATACTGGGTAACCTAGTAAGGGTACAAGTAAGGGTAAAACATGTGCACAGATAATTCAGATTAGGACTTGAAACAACTTAAATGTCCATTAGTAAGTGGCTTGTAATTTACTGTACATATAGTGGAATACTACTGCTGCTGCTGCTCCTACAACTACTAAGAGCAGCTAATGTTATTAAGTGCTTATCATGTGCCAGGCACTGTTCTAAACATTTTACTTGTATTAACTTTGTTAATCCTCACAATAATGCTCTAAGGTGGGTACTTTTATAAACTACATTTTATAAATGAGGAAACTGAGGCATAGAAAGGTTAAATTCTGAAAAACCACAGAGCTAGTAAGCGACAGAGTAAGAACACAAACTTATGTGGTCTCACTCCCCAGAGGCTTTTCTAACTTTTATTTTGAAAAAAATTCAGATTACAAAAATAGTAAAGAGAAGTCCCATATTCCCTTCACCCATACTCCCCAAATGATAACATTAAACCACATTTTACATTATAATTCTCTATTTTTTTTCCCTGAAACCTTTGAGACTAGGTTGCAGACTATGATACCCCTTTATCTATAAATGCCGGTGTGATTTTATAAAACAAAAATCATTCTCTTACAAAACCACAGTACAATTATCAAATCAGGAAACTGATGTCTCTTTAATCTGGAACATTTCTTTTGTCCTTGTCTTTCATGCCCTGACATTTTAGAACAGTACAAGCCAAAGTTATTTTGTGTATGTCCCTCAATATGGGTTTGTCTTATGTTTTTCCAAAATTCAAATCAATTTAATATTTGATAGGATATTTGACCGGAATACCACAGAAGTGATGTTGTGTCCTTCTTAGATCACTGAATCTGGAGACACATATGGTGTTGACTTATCCCATTACTGGTGGTTAATTCTGGCCGCTTGGCTAAGATACTAAGTGTCTACACTGTAAACTTATCATTTTCCCTTTTGTAATTAATAAATGTCTTGTGGGATGATACACTGAGGCTAGGTACAAGTCCTGTGTCTCATTACACTTTTGTCTACTAGTTTGAGCATCCTTTGATGATTCATGCCAGAAATAGTTCTTCAAAATCTGTATTCTCAACACGATGCAATGCAAATAAAAACAATGAGGTAGATCTACCTACATGTGCTGGTATGTGCAGAAATCTATTCTCTATACTCTGTGGGAAAATGCAAGTTGCAAACAGTCTACATAATTCCATTATGTTAAGTAAAATACACATGGGTACATATCATAAAAAATACTTGGAAAGATATACATCAAATGGATAATAGTGTTTACTCTTTGCCAGACAAGCCAAGAACTTCTATAGTTTCATTTATTTACTGTTGTATTAGAAATATACTTGGCTGCAAGTAAGAGAAAAATCCAACTACACTGACTTAAGTGATACAGATTTACAGCATGCCAAATAACATGAACATTAGAATATTAGAAAGTAACCTTTCTTTCAGCTCCACTATCCTAAGCTTTCAGATTTTTACATCTGTCACTTCATGTTCACAAAATGAAGCAGTACCTCCAAACATCACATCCATATTCAAGCTGGTATACTACTAAGGGTAAGAGGGGATGCTGTAATAATTATACCAGGACAAAAGGTGTCAGGCAGGACTGTTCTATGCAAACCAGCATGTACAGACACTAGCTATGACAGAAGAACATGCTAAAGAACAACAGAGAACAAAACTGAAGTCTGGGGAAGTCAGGAGATTGGGATCCAAGTTTAAAGTTAAGTAAGACTCTGCCCTAAAAGGGTAAGGAGAAGAGAAAAGGCCTAAGAGTCAGAAGGAACATCCTGTGCACAAGCATGGGATAATGAAAGAGAATAACATATAGGACCAGCTGAAGAATAAAATGCCAGGGGAGAAGAAAAAGGTTTACAGGCGTACCTTATTTTACTGTATTTTACTTTATTTCACTTTGCAGATACTGCATTTTTTTTAAAACAAATTGAAGGTTTGTGGCAACCCTGCATTGTCAGATGATGGTTAGCATTTTTTAGCAATAAAGTATTTTTTAATTAAGGTATGTACACTGTTTTTTTAGACATAATGCTGTTTCACGTAATAGAGTACACTATAGTAAATATAACTTTAACATGCACTGGGAAAACAAAACATTCGTGTGACTCGTTTTATCGCAGCATTTGCTTTATTGTGGTGGCCTGGATCCACACCTGCACTATCTCCGAGGTCTGCCTGTAACAAATACCACAGTGAAGTATCACCCCACACCCATAAGAGTGGTGATCATCAAAACGACAAGGATAACAAATGCTGGCTAGGATGTGGAGAAAAGGGAACCCTTGTGCACTGTTAGTGGGACTGTAAACTGGTTCAGTCACTGTGGAGAACAGTATGTAGGTTACCCAAAAAATTAAAATTAGAACTACCACCCAATCCAGCAATCCCATTAATGGGTATATGTATCTCCAAAGGAAATGAAAACAGGTAACCAAAGAGACATGCACTCTAATGTTTATTGCAGCATTATTCACAATAGCCAAGGTATGGAAACAACCTAAGTGTCCATCAATGAATGAATGGATAAAGAAGATGTATATTTATACAATGAACAATATGCAGCCATAAGAAAAAAAGGAAATTCTGCCATTTGCAGCAACCTTAATGGACCCTGAGGACATTACGCTAAGTCAGACAGAGAAAGACAAATACTGTATGATCTCTCTCATACATGGAATCTAAAAAAACCAAAATCGTAAAAGCAGAGAGTAAAATGGTGTTTACCAGGGGCTAGGGGTGGAGGAATTGGGGAGATGTTGTTTAAGGGTACAGACTTGCAACTAGTAGATTAGTAAGTCCTAGAAACCTAATATACAGTACAGTGATTACAGACAACAAAACTATTATAAACATTAAACTTGCTAAGAGACTCCATTTTAATTGTTCCCAACACTAGAAGAAATGACAATTATGTAACACAATAGAGGTGTTAGCTAATGCTACTATGGCAATCATTTTGCAATATAAATGCAGCAAATCAATATGCTATACTACTTAAACTTATACAATGTTGTATGCCTATGTATAACTCAATAAAAAAATTAAGAAGTAATAAAAAATGAGTAATAAAGTTGGGGCCAGATGATAAAAATAGATACTCTAAGGGTTTTGAATTTTATCATGTAGGCAGTAGAAACAATGGACTTTTGGTTAAATGTGGTATTTCCACTACACCTCTTGAAATCATACTATACATCAGTAAAGGAATGAAAAGTTTGAATTCCAAAGGACAAAGAAGACAAAGAGAATGGAAGACAACATTCAAGACACATAAGGCAATTTTTGGAAGATGCCAAGTAATTGGACAACAAGAGAAGCCACCGCAATGAGAAGCCTGCACACAGCAATGAAAAGTAGCCCCCGCTTGCCGCAACTAGAGAAAGCCCGCGTGCAGCAACAAAGACCCAACGCAGCCAAATATAAAATAAATAAATTAAAAAAAAAAAAAAAAGATGTGGGACTAGAGGAATAAGAAGCTGGATGTCTAAGAAAGAAGCTCTTAGACTCCCATCCTCACTCTGCACAGCAAAGTGATATGCCTATCATTTTATTCCCAGCACTTGCCACAATGTCCAGCATATGTTAATGAAATCAATAAATAGATAGTACAGATTAAGGATAGGCAAATTTTTTCTTAAAGGGCCAGATTATATATATTTTATGCTTTGCAGACCAAGTGGCAAAACAGAGAATACTGAGTAGGCACTTATATAACTATATAAATGTAACCATTTAAAAGGAAAAAAAAATATTCTTAGATCAAGGACCATAAAAGACACAGGCAGCAGGGCTGGTCTGCAGGCTGTAGTTTGCCAAGGACTTCCTGAGGGTTTAGATGCAGGGTACAGGAGAAAGAGAAGAGTTAAGGATGATGCCCAGGTTTTTGGTCTGCGCAACTAGAAGAATGGAGTTCCATTTGCTGAGATTGAGAAGACTACAGAAGAAAGAAGTTGGAAGCAAGGGGAAAACCAGCAGCTTCATTTTGGAAATGTTATGTGTGACATCCTAGTGAGAATGTAGAATAGGCAGCAGCATATATGAATATGACATTTAGGGAACAAGCCTAGGTTAAGAATATAAATTTGGCCTCATTAGCAGAGACAGAATTTAAAAATACGAAACTGCATGAGATCATCAAGAGTATAGATAAAGAAGTGTAAAGAGTGAGCCTGAGTCACACCAATGTTTAGAGCTGTGTGCCACATAACTACCGAGCACTTGAAATGAGACTAGTTCAAACTGGGATGTGCTGTAAGTGTAAAATACATACCAGATTGAGAATATTCAGTAGAAAAAAAAGAATTCAAAATATTTCATTAATATTTTTTCCCCAAAATATCTGGACCAATTTATTCTCTCTCCAATAGTGAAAAGAAGTATCCATTTTAGGGACTTCCCTGGTGGTCCAGTGGCTAAGACTCCACGCTCCCAATGCAGGGGGCCCGGGTTTGATCCCTGGTCAGGGAAGTAGATCCTGCATGCCACAACTAAAAGATCCTGCGTGCCACAACTAAGACCCGGCACGGACAAATAAATAAATAAAGATTAAAAAAAAAAGAACTGTCCATTTTATTGCTCTGTTGCAAGCTTCAGGTTGTCTCACATTTATACCCATTTACTTCACAGGCCAAAAAAACGGTATCTAGTTTTAACATGCATTTTTGGATCATCAGTGAGTTGTTTAAAAAAATTCTTTTCCCATAATTTTGTAAGCCATATGCATTTCCTGTTTTGTAAACTGTCTCTTCCCCCACTTCTAAGGTCCAGTGGCAGGCAGAGAATACCCTACAATTAGTGTCTTGCCCAGCTTTCCGCAGAAGTGGGTAGTAATACTAAATAAAAAACAGATGTGATAGTACTATGGATTGGTATCCTCCACACAGGATACCCTATGCAGCTAGGGTCATTAATATTTTTAAACTGATTATATATTGAAGTATTATTTTAGATATATTGGGCTAAATAAATGTTATTAAAATTAATTTTACCCATGGTTACTAGAACATTTTAAATTATGTATGTGGCTTGCATTATATTCCTATTGGATACTGCTGGTTTAGAGAATGAGACGACAAACAAGAACAACCATTGAGATGGGAAACCAGGGATAAAGGACATATTAAATGCCAAGAAAATAATCTGTTTCAAAGATGGAGTGATCAACTATGTCAAAATCTTCTGATAGGTCAAGTTTAAGACCAAACATTAACCACTGCGTTTAGCAACACTGAGGTCTTTGATGACCATAATGTCACAATTTTGGTGGAACACGTGTTCAAAGCCTGATTGGAGTGGATTCAACAGAGAAAAGAGGAGAGAACCAGAGACGGTGGGTATGAACACCTCTTAAGGATACTTGCTGAAAAGAAGAACTGAGATATGGGCAGAAGCTGAAGGACAAGACTATGCCATGAAATGGTATTTTTGAGATTGAGTAACATGAATAAAGCATGTTTGTATGCTGATAGGAATGATCCAGTAGAGCAGCAAATTCATTACTCAAGGGATAAAGGTGAGAATTGGTAGACCAATGTCTTTGAATATAAGACTGAGTATAGAATCTAAGGCACAAGCAGAAGGGATCACTCTTAGAAGCAGAGAAAGTTTATCTACATAACAGAAGGGCAGCAGAAAAGAGGTCACATATGCAAGTAGGTGGGAAGACTGCTTCTGTTTATTCAGTGCAATAGAAAGGTAGGTCATTTGCTTCAAGTGAGGATGGTCAAAGTGTTAGAAGTTTGAGGGGAGTGGAGTGAATGAACTAGGGAAATGTAATGATTGTTAGGGAGCACGGAGGGCCTACGTGCAGTTACTGGTGATGAAATGGTAGTAGGACCAATCAGTGGAAATGAATTTTTTTCCAGTCACACTGAGATGTGCAGGTTTAAGGGCAGAGTAGGCCAAGGGTTAGATTGAACTAGAATTGAGGTATAACAAGGCAAGAGAGGAAGGGAGCTGAAAGTATATGCAATGGAATGACTGTAATAAAGGATGATGATACTTAAATTTGGAAAAGAGGGTCAAGAGGTTAATAACAATGAAACGATGATATAAATAAACTGAAGTCCAAGTAGGAGTGAAGAACTCTAGGAATCAGAACACAAGTAATTTAGAAACAGAGGTGGTGGTCTAAGAACGGGATGCTTTAAACTTCAAAGATCATTAAGGGGTTACAAAGACTAATCTAAGGTATGGTCATTAAAAAGAGAAATTCTAAATGCTTCTAAAGAGAAAACATGAGTCGCATATAAAGAATCAGGATGGTAACACTGGGATTACAAATCAGTGGAACAATGCCTTCAAAATGCTGAGGAAGTTATTTTCCAGCCTAGAAATCCATTACAGCCAAACTATCAATCAGGTGTGAGGGCAGGGAAGACATTTTCAGATATGCAAGGTCTCAAAGAAAAATTCCCTCCCTGTCTCCCCGAAGAAACTGGAGACACTGCACAAAGTAATAAACTAAGAACAATAAAGGCACGAGATCCAGGTAACTAGGGATCTAACAAAAAGTGAGGGAAATGGAATTCCCAGGAGAATGGTGCAGAGAAACCTGGGATGACAGCTGTGCAGTGGGCCTAGAAAGCAACTGACGCAGCCTGAAGCTAGAGAACAAAGAAGTTCAAGAAGAGCATTTCAAAACAAAAATTATAAATTACCTGATATATATATATATATATATATAGATGTTTATATACATGATGAAATATACGGATTACCTGATGTGTTTAATAATAATGGGAAAAGAAGAATTAAGGAAAAGTACACATAAAACTAAGCAAACCAAAAAGAAGAGGTAGTTATTACCTTCAAGAAAAAAAAATTTGTATGAGGAAAAAAAAGCATACACTACTCTGGCTCATCTGTCATTAATATATATACAATCACAATAATGTCAGAATTGAATGATTTAACCACAAAGTGAATTACTATTTGGAGTGAGGAGGTAATGTATGAATGCTAAACATATGCTAAAAATGTGCTGCTATACTATAGCTAAAAACTGATAAACCCTTAAACCCAGAAACTAGAATATAAGCCTATTATACAGAAACATAGAAGTAGATAGTAGAAAAAGCTAAAAGAATTGAATATTATTATGAATGGATAAGGAAAGAGCAGAGCACTATAATTTTTTCATTATAAGTCTTGTGGGCTATTCGATTTTGTATACTATGTACAAGTATCATTACTTTTATTAAAATACACACCCTAGTGAAAACTTTCAAAGAGCAAAACTGAACATGACCAGATTACCTTTAAGAAACTGATGGTCAAGTGGAGAATGGACTAGAGGGAAAAGACTAGGCCAGAAAGTAGAGTTCAGAAACTCTCACAGGAGCCTAACCTAAAGCGGACAGAGGCATGAACTAAAGCAGGAACAATGAGAGGGAAGAAAAAACAGCGCCCAGATTCAAGACACTTGCAAGGTAAAAGGATCTGGATGTCGGAGGTTAAAAAAAGTAATCAAAGATAACACTAAAGACACCATTTTACAAGATACAGAATTCAAGAGGAAAAGCCATCTGATGGGGGAACTGTGGTTCCCATTTGCATGTGAGCAAGATATTGAGAAAGAAACATCTTTAGGCAACTGAAAACGTCTCCAGTTCAGGAGTAAAAACAAAGCAGAGACAAAATACATAATCATCTAGGAACTTCTGAAGCATCCATTTCAAACAAGCAAATTATTTAAGTCGTTCTTATTTATTCATTACCAGGCCTCTTAAGGATTTTACTAGAAGAACAATTTTTTTTTAATTATTAAAACTGAGACAAATTTATCTGGAAAATCGGAAAAGTTTAGCAAAACAGGAAAAATATCATCTTTCCAGCCTAGGAGCTAACTTTTGTTTATGTTTCTTTTCAGTTTTCTTTATTTTTACATAATTGATTACATTGTGTGCTGCCTTCTTAACCTTTTAAAGTATGCCTTTTTCCATTATATTAAATACTTTGTGATCACTATATATTCATTACACGTAATCAATTATGTATAATAAATTAACCATAATTTATTTCAACCATAACCCTAATGGTGGCATTTTGATTGATCCCAGTTTTCCCTATTAAAAACACTGATTAATGTATTTGGGCATAAAGCATCCACATTTCTAATAATTTCTTTAAGGCTGAGTTCTAGAGGTGAACTAACTAGTTTAAATGGTGTCAATATGTTTAAGACTCTTGATATATACACTGCTAAACTGTTTTCCAAAACAGCTATGCTAATGCATACCCCCCACTAGTAAAAAAAAAAAAAAGTGCCAACATATTGCATCCTTACCAACATTGAATATTCTCATTTTAAAAACTTTGTAGATGAAAAGTGAACTAATTATTATTTTGTTTTTCTTGGATTACACTGAGCCTAAATTTTTAAAATATTATGGCCATTTGATAACCTTCCTCTATGAATGAGGTATTTATTTTACTGCGCATTTATTCATTCGGGTTTTAGTGTTATGCTTTATTTGAATGGGATCTTAATACACAAAAATTGATTATTTTGTTGTCTATATTTTTCCTAAGAATTTTTTCTATCAGTTTTCTTCCTATTAGTCCTTTCCTTTAGGATTTCTCCCATCTCTTAGTAAGTCCTTCATCCAGAGACTATATAGAAATTTGATTACTTCTATCATAAAAAAATTTTTTTAGTTTATTTAAAAAGAAAGTAATACAGGCATATAATAAAAATTCCAGTAGTACAAACAAGTATATACCCTGACCCTCAAATACCCTAGTTATCTTCTTGTGTATGAAGATTTGAGTACCTATCTCTTTAGAAAAAAGAAAACAAAAACAGTAGCAAGCTACACATGCTTTTCTACACCTAACTTATTTTATATTAATTTGGAAATCTAATCTCATCTGTATAAGTAAGCCCACCTCCTCCTTTGTAAAGGTTACACAACACTTACTTGGCTGTATGAGTGTAGTGTCATTTAATGAGTCTCCTATTGATGGACATTAGTTTCCAGACTTTAGTTACTGCAAACAACACTACAATTAATGTCCTTGTATGTAGACCTTTGGGGATAAGCACAAATATATTTATAGGCTAAATTCCTAAAAGTGAAACTGCTGAAACAAGACATGCATTTTAAGTCATAGATATTACCAAACTGCTCTTTTAAAAAGTTGTATGAATTTACACTCCCATCAAAAAATGTATGAATCTTGCTTATAATGGAATCCTGTCCTAACTAATAAATGTGGAGGGAGTGCTAGAGTTCAAAATCATCATTTTGCAGCCAACACAGTCAAGATTAGTCCAAGCAAGTACCATGAATGGATACTAAATATATAGGGAGAGACTTTAATGAGCAGGATATTTATATGATCTTAAAGTGTTTCCCTAGAGAGTGCTTATTATGTGTGCAAGGTTAGATATAGTAACCATATGGGAATGTAAACTGGTGCAGCCACTATGGAAACAGTATGGAGGTTCCTCAAAAAACTAGAGGTGCCATATGATCCTGCAATTCCACTCCTGGGCATATATCTAGACAAAACTATAATTTGAAAATATACACGCACCCCAATGTTCATTGCAGCACTATTTACAACAGCCAAGATATGGAAACAACCTAAATGTCCATCGACAGATGAATGCATAAAGAAGATATGGTATATATACAGTTGAATACTACTCAGCCATAAAAATGAAATAATGTCATTTGCAACAACATGGATGGACCTAGAGATTATCATACTAAGTGAAGTAAGTCAGAAAAAGAAAGACAAATACCATATGGTATCACTTATATGTGGAATCTAAAATATGACACAAATGAACTTATCTATGAAAGAGAAACAGACTCACAGAGAACAGACTTGTGGTTGCCAAGGGGAAGAGGGGGTGGGTGAGGGATGGATTGGGAGTGTGGGATCAGCAGATGCAAACTATTATATATAGGACGGATAAACAACAAAGTCTTACTGTATAGCACAAGAACTATATTCAATGTCCTGTGATAAACCATAATGGAAAGAAATATGAAAAAGAATAAGTATATATGTATAACTGAATGTGTATATATGTATAACTGAATCACTATGATATACAGTAGAAATTAACACAACAATGTAAATCAACTATACTTCAGTAAAATAAATTTTTTTTAAAAAGTAACCATATAGCAATCAGAAAACACCTTGATGGGGTGATAAAATCACATCACCATTGAGGGGCAGATGGACACTGTATGCCTCAGATGTGATATCATAAGAAGGACACAACATCACTCACATCATATGCCAGCCAGGACTGCATAATATAAATCTAATCATGAAGAAAGAGCAGACAAACCCCAAGTGAGGAACATTCTATTAAAAAAGGGAAAGCAGGAGAGGGCTGCATTTTCCAAAAATATTACTGTCATTAGAGACAAAAGGATAAGGAACTGTTATAGATTAAAGGACACTAAAGAGATATGCAGCTAAATGAAGGACATGATCCTAGACTGGATCCCATACCGTAGGGAAAGATAAGAAGGACATGACTGAGTCAACTGATAGAAATGGAACATGGGTAATGGATTGGTATTATAGATTTACTGAGGTTGATAATTGTGCTGTAGTTGTGTATGAGAGTGCCCTTTTCCTTACAAGGTGCATACTGACGTGTCTCAGGGAAGATCATAATGTACACAACTTACTCTGCAATGATTCAGAGAAAAAAAATACATATATACATACATGCATGAGAGAAAAACTGAAAAAACAAATGAGATAATAGGTTAATAGCAGCTGGCAGATCTACCCACCACCAGAGCCTCCCATCAAGCCTCTTAGATAGCCTCAACCACCAGAGGGCAGACAACAGAAGCAAGAAAAACTACAATCCTGCAGCCTGTGGACCAAAAACCACAGTTACAGAAAGATAGACAAGATGAAAAGGCAGAGGGCTATGTACCAGATGAAGGAACAAGAAAAAACCGCAGAAAAACAACTAAATGAAGTGGAGATAGGCAACCTTCCAGAGAAAGAATTCAGAATAATGATAGTGAAGATGATCCAGGACCTCGGAATAAGAATGGAGGCAAAGATTGAGAAGATGCAAGAAATGATTAACAAAGACCTAGAAGAATTAAAGAACAAACAAACAGAGATGACCAATACAATAACTGAAATGAAAACTACACTAGAAGGAATCAATAGCAGAATAACTGAGGCAGAAGAACGGATAAGTGACCTGGAAGACAGAATGGTGGAATTCACTGCTGCGGAACAGACTAAAGAAAAAAGAATGAAAAGAAATGAAGACAGCCTAAGAGACCTCTGGGACAACATTAAACGCAACAACATTCGCATTATAGGGGTCCCAGAAGGAGAAGAGAGAGAGAAAGGACCAGAGAAAATATTTGAAGAGATTATAGTCGAAAACTTCCCTAACATGGGAAAGGAAATAGCCACCCAAGTCCAGGAAGCACAGAGAGTCCCATACAGAAAAAACCCAAGGAGAAACACGCCGAGACACATAGTAATCAAAGTGGCAAAAATTAAAGACAAAGAAAAATTATTGAAAGCAGCAAGGGAAAAACGACAAATAACATACAAGGGAACTCCCATAAGGTTAACAGCTGATTTCTCAGCAGAAACTCTGCAAGCCAGAAGGGAATGGCATGATATACTTAAAGTGATGAAAGGGAAGAACCTACAACCAAGATTACTATACCCGGCAAGGATCTCATTTAGATTTGATGGAGAAATCAAAAGCTTTACAGACAAGCAAAAGCTAAGAGAATTCAGCACCACCAAACCAGCTCTACAACAAATGCTAAAGGAACTTCTCTAAGTGGGAAACACAAGAGAAGAAAAGGACCTACAAAAACAAACCCAAAACAATTAAGAAAATGGTCATAGGAACATACATATCGATAATTACCTTAAACGTGAATGGATTAAACGCCCCAACCAAAAGACATAGACTGGCTGAATGGATACAAAAACAAGACCCATATATATGCTGTCTACAAGAGACCCACTTTAGACCTAGGGACACATACAGACTGAAAGTGAGGGGATGGAAAAAGATATTCCATGCAAATGGAAATCAAAAGAAAGCTGGAGTAGCTTTACTCATATCAGATAAAATAGACTTTAAAATAAAGAATGTTACAAGAGACAAGGAAGGACACTACATAATGTTCCAGGGATCAATCCAAGAAGAAGATATAACAATTATAAATATATATGCACCCAACATAGGAGCACCTCAATACATAAGGCAACTGCTAACAGCTATAAAAGAGGAAATCGACAGTAACACAATAATAGTGGGGGACTTTAACACCTCACTTACACCAATGGACAGATCATCCAAAATGAAAATAAATAAGGAAACAGAAGCTTTAAATGACACAATAGACCAGATAGATTTAATTGATATATATAGGACATTCCATCCAAAAACAGCAGATTACACGTTCTTCTCAAGTGCGCACGGAACATTCTCCAGGATAGATCACATCTTGGGTCACAAATCAAGCCTCAGTAAATTTAAGAAAATTGAAATCATACCAAGCATCTTTTCTGACCACAACGCTATGAGATTAGAAATGAATTACAGGGAAAAAAACGTAAAAAAGACAAACACATGGAGGCTAAACAATACGTTACTAAATAACCAAGAGATCACTGAAGAAATCAAAGAGGAAATCAAAAAATACCTAGAGACAAATGACAATGAAAACACGACGACCCAAAACCTATGGGATGCAGCAAAAGCGGTTCTAAGAGAAGAGGGAAGTTTATAGCTATACAAGCCTACCTAAAGAAACAAGAAAAATCTCAAGTAAACAATCTAACCTTACACCTAAAGAAACTAGAGAAAGAAGAACAAACAAAACCCAAAGTTAGCAGAAGGAAAGAAATCATAAAGATCAGAGCAGAAATAAATGAAATAGAAACACAGAAAACAATAGCAAAGATCAATAAAACTGAAAGTTGGTTCTTTGAGAAGATAAACAAAATTGATAAGCCATTAGCCAGACTCATCAAGAAAAAGAGGGAGAGGACTCAAATCAATAAAATCAGAAATGAAAAAGGAGAAGTTACAACAGACACCGCAGAAATACAGAACATCCTAAGAGACTATTATAAGCAACTTTATGCCAATAAAATGGACAACCTGCAAGAAATGGACAAATTCTTAGAAACGTATAACCTTCCAAGACTGAATCAGGAGGAAACAGAAAATATGAACAGACCAATCACAAGTAATGAAATTGAAACTGTGATTAAAAATCTTCCAACAAACAAAAGTCCAGGACCAGATGGCTTCACAGGTGAATTCTATCAAACATTTAGAGAAGAGCTAACACCCATCCTTCTCAAACTCTTCCAAAAAATTGCAGAGGAAGGAACACTCCCAAACTCATTCTATGAAGCCACCATCACCCTGATACCAAAACCAGACAAAGACACTACAAAAAAAGAAAATTACAGACCAATATCACTGATGAATATAGATGCAAAAATCCTCAACAAAATACTAGCAAACAGAATCCAACAACACATTAAAAGGATCATACACCACGACCAAGTGGGATTTATCCCAGGGATGCAAGGATTCTTCAATATACGCAAATCAATCAATGTGATACACCATATTAACAAATTGAAGAATAAAAACCATATGATCATCTCAATAGATGCAGAAAAAGCTTTTGACAAAATTCAACACCCATTCCTGATAAAAACTCTCCAGAAAGTGGGCATAGAGGGAACCTACCTCAACATAATAAAGGCCATATATGACAAACCCACAGCAAACATCATTCTCAATGGTGAAAAACTGAAAGCATTTCCTCTAAGATCAGGAACGAGACAAGGATGTCCACTCTCACCACTACTATTCAACATAGTTCTGGAAGTCCTAGCCACGGCAATCAGAGAAGAAAAAGAAATAAAAGGAATACAAATTGGAAAAGAGGAAGTAAAACTGTCACTGTTTGCGGATGACATGATACTATACATAGAGAATCCTAAAACTGCCACCAGAAAACTGCTAGAGCTAATTAATGAATATGGTAAAGTTGCAGGATACAAAATTAATGCACAGAAATCTCTTGCATTCCTATACACTAATGATGAAAAATCTGAAAGAGAAATTATGGAAACACTCCCATTTACCATTGCAACAAAAAGAATAAAATACCTAGGAATAAACCTACCTAGGGAGACAAAAGACCTGTATGCAGAAAACTATAAGACACTGATGAAAGAAATTAAAGATGATACCAACAGATGGAGAGATATACCATGTTCCTGGATTGGAAGAATCAACATTGTGAAAATGACTCTACTACCCAAAGCAATCTACAGATTCAATGCAATCCCTATCAAATTACCAATGGCATTTTTTACAGAGCTAGAACAAATCATCTTAAAATTTGTATGGAGACACAAAAGACCCCGAATAGCCAAAGCAGTCTTGAGGCAAAAAAATGGAGCTGGAGGAATCAGACTCCCTGACTTCAGACTATACTACAAAGCTACAGTAATCAAGACAATATGGTACTGGCACAAAAACAGAAACATAGATCAATGGAACAAGATAGAAAGCCCAGAGATTAACCCACGCACCTATGGTCAACTAATCTATGACAAAGGAGGCAAAGATATACAATGGAGAAAAGACAGTCTCTTCAATAAGTGGTGCTGGGAAAACTGGACAGCTACATGTAAAAGAATGAAATTAGAATACTCCCTAACACCATACACAAAAATAAACTCAAAATGGATTAGAGACCTAAATATAAGACTGGACACTATAAAACTCTTAGAGGAAAACATAGGAAGAACACTCTTTGACATAAATCACAGCAAGATCTTTTTTGATCCACCTCCTAGAGTAATGGAAATAAAAACAAAAATAAACAAGTGGGACCTAATGAAACTTCAAAGCTTTTGCACAGCAAAGGAAACCATAAACAAGACGAAAAGACAACCCTCAGAATGGGAGAAAATATTTGCAAACGAATCAACGGACAAAGGATTAATCTCCAAAATATATAAACAGCTCATTCAGCTCAATATCAAAGAAACAAACACCCCAATCCAAAAATGGGCAGAAGACCTAAATAGACATTTCTCCAAAGAAGACATACAGACGGCCACGAAGCACATGAAAAGATGCTCAACATCACTAATTATTAGAGAAATGCAAATCAAAACTACAATGAGGTATCACCTCACTCCTGTTAGAATGGGCATCATCAGAAAATCTACAAACAACAAATGCTGGAGAGGGTGTGGAGAAAAGGGAACCCTCTTGCACTGTTGGTGGGAATGTAAATTGATACAGCCACTATGGAGAACAATATGGAGGTTCCTTAAAAAACTAAAAATAGAATTACCATATGACCCAGCAATCCCACTACTGGGCATATACCCAGAGAAAACCGTAATTCAAAAAGACACATGCACCCGAATGTTCATTGCAGCACTATTTACAATAGCCAGGTCATGGAAGCAACCTAAATGCCCATCAACAGACGAATGGATAAAGAAGATGTGGTACATATATACAATGGAATATTACTCAGCCATAAAAAGGAACGAAATTGAGTCATTTGTTGAGACGTGGATGGATCTAGAGACTGTCATACAGAGTGAAGTAAGTCAGAAAGAGAAAAACAAATATCGTATATTAATGCATGTATGTGGAACCTAGAAAAATGGTACAGATGAGCCAGTTTGCAGGGCAGAAGTTGAGACACAGATGTAGAGAATGGACATATGGACACCAAGGGGGGAAAACTGCAGTGAGGTGGGGATGGTGGTGTGCTGAATTGGGCGATTGGGATTGACATGTATACACTGATGTGTATAAAATTGATGCCTAATAAGAACCTGCAGTATAAAAAAACAAACAAAACAACTAATACTAAACTTTCATTGGGTTATTTGTATGGAAATATGTTAATATAAATGTTTCAGACATTACATGAAATTTCTAAAAATCTTATATTTGTATTTGTATGGAAATATGTATGGAAATATGTTCATATAAATGTTTCAGACGTTACATGAAATTTCTAAAAATCTTATATTTGTATTTGTATGGAAATATGTATGGAAATATGTTAATATAAATGTTTCAGACATTACATGAAATTTCTAAAAATCTTATATGTTCTGGTATAATGTTATAAGTCATAATCCTAGTTATTACTTTAAAATGTATATCTCAGAAATAACTAATTTTCTTGTCAACTGCATTATTATGAACTTTCATCAAATCTTTTACCGTGGTCATTTTTAAGTCTTTTGTCATTTACAGACAGTTCTGGGTGTACTCTGATGATTTTGCAAATATGTTCCTATAAAAGGGTTTCATCTTCAAGAAATTCATGGAAAAGGCTCTGACAAGTACAGGTTTCTGGTAACTGACTGTACTGCTGAACTGAATGAATAAGCATTTTCAGAACTCTGATGAAAAACTGATGAACTCATAAAAGTGCTAACAAAAGATCAAGATGAAAAAAAAAACAACAATTAATTACATGGGACTGAGTGAACTGATGAGGATGAGTATAATTTTTGTGACTTTCTGTCTGAATTAAAAAAAAAAAAAAAAATCCCACAAGGACACAGAGGCAGGGAATATACAAATCAATTTTCACTGCAAAGTAAAGGAGCTGTTACAGTGGAGGATTACTGGACTGAATGGCAATATTATGACATAGTATGAGTGTGTTTCATGTTTGGTAATTGCAATCATTGTTGCTTTTGTTGTGGTCATCCATGTACAATGCTTGGTGTCAGTCTATTTATCTCTTGTAAAAATAAAATACAGTGTGTGTGTGTGTGTGGGAAAAAAAAAAAAATAGCAGCTGAATCTGGGTGTTCTTTGTGCTGTTACTGTAACTGCTGTTATTTGGAAAATATTTCCAAATAAACTTTCTTTTCAAAGATTAAAAAGAGGGAAACAATGACTATTCATATCCTACACACACACACACACACACCACACACACACACATACACACACACACACAGAGCATGTGAGTGCCTGTTACAGGTAGAACATGGTATCTCACAGTTTTAATTTGCATTTCTAAAGTGAGGTTAAGAATCTTATGTTTAATGGTCATTTTATTTCCGTAAACTGTCTTCCGATTTTTAAATAACTTTTTACACTTGAAATATTTTTTCTATCTACAATTTACTCTGATGTTGTTATAAACTGAATGTTTGTGTCCCCCCCTCACTCCCAAACTCATATGTGAAATTCTAATGCCCAGTGTGATAGTATTTGGAGGTGGGGTCTTTGGGAGGAACCCACAGAGTTGTTTAACAAAAAGTTGCAAAGCTTAAAAAAATAAAAAATAAAAAAGAGGGGGAACCTATAGATCGAGACTTAAGACATATCAATCAACTGCAGTAAACAGCCTGAATGTGTCCCGTCAAATTTTATATGTTGAAACCTAACCTTCAATGTGATGGTACTGGGAGATGGAGCCTTTAGGAGGTGATCAGGTCATGAGGCTGGGGCCCTCATACATGGGATTAGTGTCCTTATAAAAGAGACTCCAGAGAGCTCCCCACCCCTCCTTCTGCCATGTGAGGCCACAGTGCAAAGATGAACCAGGAAGCAGGCCCTCACCAGGCACCAAATCTTCTGTTGCCTTGATCTTACACTTCTTAGCTTCCAGAACTATAGGAAATAAATTATTGTTTATAAGCTACCCAGTCTATGGTATGCTGTTATGGCAGCCCAAATGGACTAAGGAAGATGTAAAATGCTGATGAAGTAATTTTCAAGGGTACTAACTAATTGTTCCAGTACTATTTGGTAAAAAAATCCTTTCTCTTTCCCACTGATTTTTTATGTCTTTTTGGGTGTACTTTAAGAATGTACTTAAAATAATTTGTATGACTCTTCTCACTTTTTAACTCAAACTAATCTTATAAAAAATTCCATCCAAATGGATAAGACTTTCCATAATGACATCCATATCAATTCAAATATGTAGCTAAAAAACCAATGAGTGTATAAGAAGTACACAGTATTTCATAAACAACTCATAAGCCACACATTCAAATGTGAAAATCACATTAGGCATATATTTCATTATTCTCATATACATAATATAAATTTAGAAAAGCTTTGCACTGAACCATTGCTGGAGCCTAAGATATTTATTCTGTATCAGTAACAGTGTGGAAAAAAAACAGTTTCAACAAAGTAAAGAATTAAACAAAAATAATTACTTATCAATAGTTTCAAATGCTATCACATCTCCCCTTAAAATATCAGTATCTGAAATCTTTTTTTTATGATAAAGAGAAAAAAATCTTTCTATGTCTAAAATGCACAACACTTCCTCAGGCTGAGGTACTTAGTACTAAGTGGAAGAAAACGTTTATATTCTAAATTATTCTTCATAACTTTGTTTTCCTTAGCTCCCTCTTATCTAAAGACTGAGATTGACAGAAGGAACACACATTAAGATGAAGGTCCTTTCTTGGAGAAAACTGGATTGTTTTAGCCAATATATTTGTAAACACCAACAGCATATTACTTTAAAAAACTATTTTTAACTATAAATGTTGACAAAAAAATACATATCACACAATCATTTAAATACTTCACACTGAATAAGGTGGTCAACGAGCTTCAGGAATTCTTATATTACAAAATCTTACCTCTTCAAAAACAGCAGCTTTATTTACTTTTTCCCTTGCAATGTCACAGATTTTCAAGATACCCAGAGCAAAAGCTTTCATGGCAGGATCTTCTATAAAGTCTGGATTATGAATGTAAAGGCACGTAAATACTGTCTGTGCCAAGGAATGGCCTTCTAACCATGTTATCTATAAAGAAATAAAAGAATGCACATGTTTAAGGTCATACACAGAGTCTGAAAAGTCTGAGCCAACAGTCAAAGGCCAGAGTGCCACAGGCCCAAATAAATATGATTAATCACAAGATTTAAAAGATGATTAAAAGGAAGGTCAGAAAAGACAAAATACAGTTAGAATTCACTTTCATTAACTAAAGTCTTTCAAGAATTAAAAACATGATTACCTTAAAGTAACAGATATGGGAAGCATTCTTTTATATAATCCAGTTTGCGAATATTCAGAGATTAATGAAATTACAGGGCCTCCTTACATCACATCCAAAAGCTATCAATTCTACAATGTAGTCAATAAAAACCCATGAAATTAAGGAATTCACAACTTTAGAGCTAACCCGGTTCTTAGCCACTCATTCAACTCTTCTTTTTCAACCCAACTATTACTAACCCAGTCAAGTGCATCACATCTCACCTGGATTACTACACGAAACTATGCAACTGTTTCCTTGCCTCCCACCTCTACTTCAGTAACCCCATTCAGAGGGATCTTTCTAAAACACAAAAATAATCAGGCAACACTATTTTACTGAGTGACTACCATGAGCCAAGTACCATGTGCTAGAAGCTAGAAGAACAGCAGCCAAAACTGAGTAATTATGATATCTAAGTACTATGCTAGGTATTTTCATATATCTTATCTCATTTTTTCCTAACACTTTGAGGAGGGCGGTATTTTTCTCATCTTACATATAAAGAAATAGTCAGAGAGTGTAAATAATTTGCCCAAGTTTATTCAGTTATAATTTACACTAAGTCCAAGAATTCTGCAATAGAGCAAAAAAAAAATGCTACATTACAAAATGAGAAAAGCACATGAAAACTGCTCTAATTAAGATGTGTATTTTGCGTTACTAGTGTGCAGAAGAGAGACTTTCCAGACTGAAAACCATCTGCCTATTAAAGTTCAAACTTAGATACAGCCCCGAGTCTCACAGAATTGTTCCTCAACTTTGACAAAAATCCTCCTCCTTGCCTCCTTTTATCCTATTCCACTAGGACAGTAAACGGCGAAAGAGTAATTAAAACATCTCTGAGAGAAACAGACAGCTTTGGAGGAAGAAGAATCAGGATCAGGATTCTGGTTAGGCCCCTTCCTAGCAAAGTAACCCTAGGCAAATAGATAAGAGTGACACCAGATAGCTCACAGAGCTGATATAAGACCTAAGTGAGGGACTTCCCTGGTGGCGCAGTGGTTAAGAATCCGCCTGCCAATGCAGGGGAAACAGGTTCAAGCCCTGGTCCGGGAAGATCCCACATGCTGCGGAGCAACTAAGCCCGTGCGTCACAACTACTGAGCCTGCCCTCTAGAGCCCGTGAGCCACAACTACTGAGCCTGCCCTATAGAGCCTGCGAGCCACAACTACAGAGCATGCATGCCACAACTACTGACGCCCACACACCTAGAGCCCGTGCTCCGCAACAAGAGAAGCCACCGCAATGAGAAGAACACGCACTGCAATGAAGAGTAGCCCTCGCTCGCCGTAACTAGAGAAAGCCCGCGCACAGTAACGAAGACCCAATGCAGCCAAAAATAAATAAATTAAATAAATTAATTAAAAAAAAAAAAAGACCAAAGTGAAAAATACACACAAAAAATACATAACAGAAGTACTTCACACACACTGGCAATCAATGAGTATTTTACTGGATGCACAAATGAAGAAATTTTATATTATTTCTAAGGACAATGATTTAATATCAAGTTTAAAAAAGAAAGGGACAGTCAGAAAGAAGGGGGCAGAAGAAAGGGCTGTACAAATGAGAATTTTCCCACAATTAAACCACATGATCCAGGGAAGACAACCTATTCAGCATATATATAAAAATCATTAAAAAATTTTCTTCATAGTAGAAAATGGCCAGTTTACTTCAGTATACCTTAGATTAGGAAAAAAACTTATCCAAAGCCAATCCAAAATTCTCTTTGGTTCAATTTCATGCTTATTAATGGAACCTCCCAATTTCAGATTTGTTTCCCTGGGTAGCATGAGAATAAAAAGGGTACTTTGGATAATGCCTATATATTATTATCTTCCTTGGAAAGAAAATATCCTTCCAGAAAATGAGAACCTAAAACCACTCAGATGAAAAGATAAAATGCTGTTTCCTACAGCATAACTTGGCCTGCTAATCTTATGTATATCTTACTAGGCCAAGCATTACATATATTTCATATTCAATGTTGATGTATATACTTCCAAACTGAAATTCAAGTAAGTCACAGTTTTTAAATTAACCAACATGTTATCTTAACTCTTACCAAACAGCAAAAACATGTATCCATTATCCCTATCAATTCAGGCAAGGTGAGGTCTTTAATTTTAATGGTGCCATCCTAAAAAGAAGGGGAAATATGACATATATATAAGTTTTTAAAATATGTATGGCTACTATGTACAGTAAATATTTTAAAATATCAATTCTAAGGAAACTATCTCATCAGCTGATAAAACTAAGGTGCCAAATTAACTCTGTATTCTTAAAAATAATGTATCTTAATGGGTCTTCAATATGAAAAATCAAAGCCTCTCAAATTTGAAACAGAATAAAGGCCTTTATAAAAAAATAAAGTCAAACCAACAAGCATTTTAAAAGCACAGTTCAAATTAGTTTTAAACATTAATAAGTATGAAGCATTTTAATGAATTGAAACTACTCACAAAGAAAATAAAACTACTTACAAAGAAAAAAAATGTTTTAAACATTTCCCTTAAACTAATTAACTATACTACTCATAATTTTTTTTTAACACTATCCACTTACTTAGCAAATCTTTCTTCACAAAATACGCAAAAATTAAACTCTGAGGCAACTATGAATGAACTTCTAAATCAATTCTCATTGAGTTAAACATCTAGTTCACTACCACGAGCATTTTACTTAATATATTAATACATAAAACTTAATCCCTAAGCCAATTACCCAGGTATATGAATACATACTCAAATGCTTTCAAAAATTAACTTAAAAAATGCACACAGACACAAATTTAGAGCAAGCTTTTAATGGAGACCTTAAACAATTAAAATTTCAATGGAAAGAGAAAGATAACCAACGCTTGTTTACATACCTGAGAGGCATTTAAGAAAATTACACTTTAACGTACTAAGTTTGATTTCCGTTATTAATCAAAATGTTTTAAAATATAAATAACAAACAACAAAAGAAAACACAAAAGGCACAATGGTGACTACCTTGATAGCCTGTTCAAAATTGAGAACTTTTCGATTAACTTGGTTTCCAATCATGCCAGCATCCATCTTGGGATCCATCATTTCAATGGCTGACATAGCTTCAAAAAGACCAAATCTGCAAATAAAAAAACTGACTCTACAAATTGTTTATGAACTAATAAGCTTACCCAGATTCCAACAATGGTACAAAAATTATTACAGTACTTTAAATAACTACCCTATTTTATGTATTTGGTCTTCCCAACTTGCTATCACTTCTACTTCAATTAGATAATCTTCCTTTAACATAAAAATTCTTCCATGTACTTGTCACTCAAATTATTTTACATGTACTATGAGGCAAGAAAAGAACTAAAACCAAAGTTGTTTTTGTTCTTCCTTCAAAAAGTTCACACATTAGAAGTTTTTGGAAAAAAAGAGATCAACTGATCTACAATGGATTTCATTTTGCCTTCTTTAAATAATTTTCTCTATTTAACACTTAGAAAGTTATGTTTGGAATAATCATTATCAAATGTAACTTTTAGATTTTTTTCATTTTCTTTACACCTTGAAAGTCTAAAAACCTGGCATGTTACCATCTATAATGCCCAAAGTTTTGACCATTACATAAGAAAAAAATAAAATCCAGAAATTTTTATGGTCTGGTGTTTGTAGCTTATTAGACATAGAAGCAGATGGTTGTGATGTAGTGTGGACAGATTAGTTAGTATATCTTTAATTGAGATATGAGAAAAGAAAAGCCTAAAAGAAAGTTCGACTGTCCATCAAGCTACTGACTTCCTATTTTGCTTAGTCTAAGCCATTAGATTACCAGGAAAATAAAGACATCTACCTGGTTACATTAAATCATTTCTCTCAGAAAAGCAACAGCAGTAAGACATCAAGAAAAATAAACAAATCGGACCTAATCAAACTTGCAAGCTTTTGCACAGCAAAAGAAACCATAACCAAAATGAAGACAACCTACAGAATGGGAGAAAATATTTGTAAATGATGCAACCAACAAGGGCTTAATTTCCAAAATACATAAACAGCTCATACAACTCAACAACAACAACAAAAAACAACCCAATTGAAAAATGGGCAGAAGACCTACATAGACGTTTCTCCAAAGAAGAAATACAAATGGCCAGCAGGCACATGAAAAGATGCTCAACATCTCTAATTATTAAAGAAATGCAAATCAAAACTACAATGAGGTACCACCTCACACTGCTCAGAATGGCCATCATTAAAAACTCTACAAATAACAAATGCTAGAGACGATGTGGAGAGAATGGAACCCTCCTGCACCGTTGGTGGGAATGTAAGTTGGTACAGCCACTACGGAAAAGAGTACGGAGGTTCCTGAGAAAACTAAAAATAGAATTACCACATGATCCAGCAATCCCACTCCTGGGCATATACAGACAAAACTTTAATTCAAAAAGATACATGTACCCCTATGTTCACAGCAGCACTATTGCACAACAGCCAAGACATGAAAACAGCCTAAATGTCCACTGACAGATGAATGGATAAAGAAGGTGTGGTACATAAATACAATGGAATACTACTCAGCCATAAAAAAAGAATGAAATAATGCCATTTGCAGCAACATGGATGGACCTAGACATTACCATACTAAGTGAAGTCAGACAGAAAAAGACAAAAACCGTATGATATCACTTAGATGTGAAATCTAAAATATGACACAAATGAACCTATCTACGAAACAGAAACAGACTCATGGACATAGAGAACACACTTGTGGTTGTCAAGGGGGAGGGGGTTGGGGGAAGGATGCAGTGGGAGGTTGGGGTTAGCAGATGTAAACTATTATATAGAGAATGGATAAACAACAAGGTCCTACTGTATAGCACAGAGAACTATATTCAATGTCCTATGATGAACCATAATGGAAAAGGATACATAAAAAAAATGTACATACGTATAACAATCATTTTGCTGTACAGCAGAAATTAACACATTGTAAATCAACTATAATTCAATTAAAAAAAAAAAGAAGAGCTTTAAGGAGACACTCCCTGAAATCCATCAAACCTCTTAATGCTTCAATTTAAGATACTCTGACAATATGAGCATACTGAAGAAAACTCTCATCTATAAATCTGACGCAGTGTTGCGAATCAAAACCCAAATGGTATTTTTCAAAGAGCTTGTCAAGCCGAAAGAGAAAATATGCAAAAATGGAAAAGAACCTTTTCAATAAAACAATAGGGATTCACCAAATATCAAAGATACTATAAACCTGTAATAATTAAAAGCATTCTAGCATACACAGATGAAGAAAAAACAATCCAAAGCCATGTTTTTGTAGGAAGTACATATGATAAAGGTGGAATTTCAAATTAGTGGAAAAACAGTGTATTAGTCAATAAATACTATTAAGACAAATGGCTAACCATCCTGAAAAAGTGAAATCTTTGATTTACGCAATTTAATAAAACAAACCCCAGGCAGATCTAAGTTCTAAACCTAAAATAAGCAAACAAACAAAAACTCTTTTAATAATTTACAAAGCTACAAAGAAAAAAGTTGATAACTCCAACTGTGTAAAATATTAAAAATTTATATGCAACAATAAACCAGTCAGTTAAAACACTGACAATTATCTAGGGGAAATATTTTTAATATAGGTAATTTTGAAAAAGTTAATATCCAGAATATATAACTAACTCATACAAATAGGAAAAGGCAAATAATCCAAAGAAAAGTAGGCAAAGGACATGAATGGATAATTAACAGAAGAGAAAATATAAACTATTAATAAAAAAGTAAAAAGCTATTCAAATTCCAATGTAATCAAGTAATGCAAAACAAAATGATGCTGGTTTTTGGCGGGGGGGCGGGGTAAGGAAACTTTTTTTTTTTAAATTTGTACTCTCATATGCTGTTGGTGTTAGTGTAAATTGATAAAGACTTTTGTGAGGGAAAAAATTTGGCTGAATCCATTAAAATCCAGTCATTTGATTTCTGGGCTTCTATCCTAAAAATCATTTGCACATGTATATGTATAAAGAGGCTTGTATAAATTAAATGTTTTCAATTTTCCCATGTTACCAAAAAATGTTGCAATCTGAATGTCCATCAATAGGGATACCATAGAACAAATTATGGTACAGTCATTTTATAAAATAAAAAGCAGCAGTTAAAATGAACAAGGTGGAGCTAACATGGAAAGATCTCCAAGATATACTGAAAGGGGGGGTGGGGAATTTGCAGAATACACACAGTCGACCCTTGCTATACAGGGGGTTGGCTCCAGGAGCCTCCACAGATGCTCAAGTCCCTTACATAAAAAATGGCATAGCTGAATACTGTACTATATATCCCCATTTACAGTTAACTAGTTTTATAGATTTCATTCACGTATATAAGTATATATATTTTTTATAGGTCCAGGACATGTAACAATCTGATGACTTATAACAATGACTATCTCCAAGCAAAGAACAGAGATTGTGTTGGAGAGATGGTGTCATGGGAAGTTCTGCTTCATCTCTAATGTTTAAATTTGTTAAAAAAAAAGTATCCGTTTATTGCTTATATGAAAACAACTAAAGAAAAGCTGTTAATGGCACAATTAAAACCCTAGATCAATAAAGTCTACCATATGACCCAGCAATCCCACTACTGGGCATATACCCTGAGAAAACCATTCAAAAGGACACAGGTTCCCCAATGTTCATTGCAGCACTATTTACAATAGCCAGGATGTGGAAACAACCTAAATGTCCAACAACAGATGAATGGATAAAGAAGATGTGGTACATATATACAATGGAATATTACTCAGTCATAAAATGGAACAAAATCGGGTCATTTGTAGAGATGTGGATGGACTTAGAGTCTGTCATACAGAGTGAAGTAAGCCAGAAAGAGAAAAACAAATATCGTATATTAATGCATATATGTGGAATCTAGAAAAATGGTACAGATGAACCTATTTGCAAGGCAGGAACAGAGACACAGATGTACAGAACGGACATGTGGACACAGGCGGCAGGGAAGGGTGGGACAAATTGGGAGATTAGGATTGACATATATACACTACCATGCATAAAATAGCTAGCGGGAACATGCTATAAAGCACAGGAAGCTCAGCTCGGTGCTCTGTGATGACCTAGACAGGTGGGGTGGGGGGTGGGAGGGAGGCTCAAGAGGGAGGGGATATAAGTATACATACAGCTGATTCACTTCATTGTACAGCAGAAACTAACACAACAATGTAAAGCAGTTATACTCCAATAAAAAATTTTTTTTAAAAATAAGGTATTTGCTTTATTAGTAAAATTGCTACAGAAACCAGAGTAGCATTAAGTTAGCTATTCCATGCATTCAACAAATACTGAGTGCCTGCTTATGTGCTAGGCACTGTTCTAGGCACTTGAGATACATGAGTGAGCAAAAAAAACTTGCCTGTCTCATAGGGCTTACATTCTAGTGGAAGGAAACAGACAATAAAGATAAGTAAATGACATAGAAGGCTAGAAGACCATACATGCTAGGGGGAAAAGAAATGACAGTTAAAGAAGATATGGATTAAAAGGATACAAATTTAATAGATGGCCAGGGCAGGCTGCTGGCAATCATGATCCCTGGGCTCAGTGTCTAAAACCTTGGGGAAATGAAGAGGGCTATGTCCCTCTAGCGGCCCTCTCTCAAATGTTGTTCCATAGTCAGGAGCCACATTCTTTCCTGCATTAGCTTATGGTTTGATTTCATTATATCCTTCCTATCACTGCCTGTGACATCAAAATGATGACCTACAGTGGTTCTCAAAGTGTGGTCCCTAGATCAGCAGCATCAATCTCACCTGAGAACTTGAAAAATGCAACTTCTGTGCTCCCACACTAGACCTACTAAATAAGGAACTCTGGGGGTGGGTTCCAGAAATCTGTGTTTTAAAACCCTTCTGATGATTCTGATGTCACTAAAGTCTGAGAAGAATTAAGCTTCAAGTTTCTACTTCCCCTAACAAATGTCCAATCTTGTCTACTTACTAATTTAAAATTTCATACTCCCAACCTTGAAAATTGAGTCTGGCCACAGCAGTATGGGAACTGAGGCTATCTATGGGAGTATAAATATAATCAAGAATTTCCTTTCATTTACCTTTCTAGGGATTCTCAATCTACTTTCATCTAGGCATTTAATCACCTACCTCTGGTCATCAACCAGCGTTATCACATACGACATGCAACCAATACCTTTTCTCAAGAAATTCCACATCCTGTACACCTACCCTCAAGGAATGACCGTAAGTCACAGTTTCACTAGGTACAACCACTTCCTATCACGACTAAGGTCAGCTGCCCCAAAACAGCTGACCAAGGTTAAAAATATATAATTAGTGTTATTCTTACAGCTTTGAAATGTAAAATTACTCAGACTTCAAGGAATACTATTGCACAGGAGACAAAATAGATGGAAATATTACACTACACTATTTCAAAGGACACAAATACTTACAGCTTATCATGAAGCAGTTCTCCCAACTTTAATTCTAAAAGAAACAAAGAGAAAAATCTTTTGAATAATACCATATTTATATTTAACTGTGAATTCTAAGAAAAAAATGGAACAAAATATTAGCACCTGAAAAATGTGCTTGCAGTCCTTTAAACTTCATTTTCTAAGAAATGGTCATGTTATTTCTACTCAATTACTAATATAATGTCTTCTACACAGTGAATATTTAAACACTAACTATAAATTGAACTTCTGAGAATTAACAAGTGACCCATCACAGGCTACAATAATACAACCAGAATTATCAGCCTCATTTTAAAAAAAACCACTAATACATTTCTCCCTAAGTAAACTTTTTCACAGAACTGTATGCTATTTCTCAAGTTGTTTTTAACCTACTTGGCATCATAATCTAATCTCTTTTTGTCCCAGGAACAGTGTCGAAACTATTTTTTTATTACATTTTATTTAAATAATGTAGAAAACACTTGCATAAACAGCTGATCAAAAGAGTGTTAATCCTCCATAAAGCAGCAGTTCTCAACCTTGGCTGCATATCACTATCAATTGGGGAGCTTCTGAAAACCCCAATGTCCAATCAGCACCCCAAACCAATCAAATTCTAGGAGTGGGACCCATAGAGTGGTTTTAAAGTACTCCAGATGATTTCAATGTGCAAGTAAAGGGAGAACCACTACTGTATCATTTTTAAGTAGCTTAAATGTTGATGGTCAACTCCTGTGGAAGACATAAAGAAGCAGTTCTCAGAATATTACTAATCTCCCTAGCTATTAAGTTAAATGACATTCATTTTTTAAAGTTCCATGTACAGAAACAGATAAATCAATGAGAAGCATTTATCAAAATACTATAATGAAGCATAATAGAACAGACAGTGGCTCTCAAAGATGGTTTGAGAACCCAGGAGTCTGTGATGTTAAAGTCATTTTGTAATAATACTAAAACTAAAATACTAAAATAATACTAATACATTTTGTAAATAATACTAAACTTTTTTTCATTGTGTTGACATTTACAACGATGATGCAAAAGCAATGGTGTAAAGAGGAAAAGGGCAAAACTCTGTAGCTTCAGCACAAATCAAGACAGTGGCCCCAAGCTAAACAGCGTATTCTTCACTTCCATGCACTTTCACTTAAGAAGTCCTTGATGGAACAGTAAAAATTATTAATCTCAGGGCCAGGACCAGAGTGCAAGTAAGGCATGTAGGGTGCAAAATTTAAGGAGGTACTTTCAAGTAGTGCCTTCTTAAATTTTGTACCCTAATTGCCTCACTCACTTCATCCTAGGGCTGGTCCTGATATATGTAATTAAATTTCAATCTTTGAATACATCTTTTTAATATTCTATTTGACAAATGGGAAGTATACATAAACACTTCCTCTGCTTACCAAAGTAAGAGACTGTCTCAAGGAAAAGCTCTTGCACAACCATCATGGAACACCACTTTTACTTGAAAGAACAGTGACAAATTATAGTTATTCAGACTTGTCAATATGGCATTTTCTTGAAAATAAATGAGTTTGTCACTTTAGGAAAATAACTGACAAGGTTTATTGCCAGTGATAAAATTTGAGCTTTCAAGAAAAAATCAGAATTTTGGAAAACATGTATCTGCCACTGTGAACTTGACAGTGTCCCAATACTTAAAAAGGCTTTCCTGAGGATACTGTGGCGATATTAACAAATGTGCTTTTTAATACTGTATAATGAAGTGTGTCAACACTTGGAAAATGTGCTTAACTCACTAAACCAATATTTTGCAAATAGCAATGCATGTTACAAAATCAGGCATGGATAAAAGATCCATTCAACGTTCTAGACAGACCAATATACTTTATGTAACACAGCATGAAAGGTCCACTGATACGCTTTCAGATTCCACACTGCAAACTTAATCTTTAAGAAACTACCACCTGCCAAGTTTTGGTATAGTAGCAAAGAACATCCACAATTACCTGAAAAGGTTCCACCATCTTTTAACTACATATTTGGTGAGGCCTGATATACATCCTATACTTCTACCAAAACGACATGTGGCAACAGACTGAACACAGAAGCAGATAGGGAATTCAGGTGCCCTCTATTTATGCCGACATCAAAGAGATTTTCAAAAGTATAAAATAATGCCACTCTTCAAAGTTGTTCTTTGTTTTGGAAAATACATTTTTCATTTTAAAAATGTTATGTTGACATGCAAGGGGTTTATTACCATTTTCAAATGAACAAGTATTTTTTAAATTTCTGTTTTAAATTCTAATACTGTAAACATCAATATACATATAATACACATAAACAACACTTTTTAAAAGCATAAGAGGGTATTTTTAAGAGTATAATGGGGTTCTGATACCAAAAAATTGAGAACTGCTGTAATAATTTACCATATACTTAGGGTAGATTTGGGTACCAAATAGCTTCACTGAACACTCCACAGACCTAGAAGCAAGTTGATCACTCTGGGCCCTGATTTTATCATCTGTAAAATGAAGGCTTGTACTAGATGATTCTGTTAAAGTTCCTTAGGACATCCTCCCTTTTGCCTTGGCAATGAACAATGAACTATAACTTGTAGCTGGAGTTTGGGTTTGCAGCAGTGCTAAGCACTTGAAGCATACGATCATTCTCCTGAAGAAAAGTAATCTAACGGGATGAGAAAAACATGGAACTATTTGACAACGCAAATACATTTTACCCTCTTATAAATGAGATCATTTGAAAACTGGTGTTACAGATCTTTGAATATATTTCTACACGTAACATTGTACATGATGGTTAAGTTCACTGCTAGGGTCGCTATGAAGGCCCTACTGAATCTATGATATAGCTGGAATCCAATACCGTTGTACAGTGATAATTAAACAGATGAATTAAAGTTTACCCCTGGGTAAAGGTGGCCAACTGAACACATGCAACAACCTTTAACTCCCTCCTGAAATCTCATTTAAACAATTAAAGGAAAAAAATAATTTTTTTTTTTAAAGAAAGCTATGAACCTAAAGGAAGAGGAAAAATAGGTACAGAAATAATACAACAAAATTAGGGAAACTTGGAAACAGAAAGACGTTTCCTAGCAAACCCAAGAAAAATAAAACCAGCAGTGGAGAAAGCCAAAACCAATCCGATTTACCACTTACCTCTGAAAGTGAGGATATAAAGATGGGCTAAAATATAGAGAACTGAGTCATCAGACAGCCCAGAGCCCTGCCCTAATTTACAGAACAAGATAACTACCCCTCCCTCACCCTGGATAATACTGAAGGCTTTCTTTGAAAAGGGCAAACCAAAAAATCTCCAGGGACAGAAGGTTATTTGAAGGGTAGGGCTCAGTACTGGAAAGAGGGGGCATTAAGTGAATACGTGAAAATTCCAGACCTCTTCCCCCACTTAACTGTTAAATCACAGGCAGACAGTCAAATCTTCAACCTCAAGCAGGAGATTAGATAAATTTTCTCTACAGAATATAATCTTTCCAAGAGGAAGGAGCTAAATAACTGACACCAGAGGTTCTCCAACACGAAAGCCAAGTCAGATCACCTGATACTGGCGTTCATAGCAGAAGAGTCATGCTCAAAAATTCGGAGCTTCCAGCTGGCTTTTTGGCAGCCCCCCCATTCGACAGGCAACAAAGGATTCTTAGATATCTGAAGTAATCCCCTAACACGAAAGATAGAAACCAAAGAAAACAAACTAAAAAAGGCAAGTTGGAGGAAAGACACTACATTGGGAAACAAAATTTCAAAAGAACTATTATTATTCTTAGAAAAAATAGTGCAACCCTGAAACAAGAACACTCTACTTTTATTTAAAAAAGAAACATTCAGAGGGAAAAAATCTTAGAAATTAAAAACATTACAGCAGAAAAGAAAAATTAAATTAAGAGTCTTAGTCCACTCAGGCAGCTATAACCAAAATACCATAAATTGGGTGGCCTATGAATAACAAACTTTTATTTCTCACAGTTCTGGAGGCTAGAAAGTCTGAGATCAAAGCACCACCAGATTCAGTGTCTGGAGAGGGCCCACTTCCTAGACAGCCATCTTTTCACTATAACCTCACATGGCAAAAGGGACTAGGGAGGCTCTGTGGGGTTTCTTTCATAGGAACATCAATTCCAATCATGTGGGCTCCACTATGATGACCTAAGCACCTCCCAAAGGCCCCACCTCTTAATACCATCACATTGGGCATTAGGTTTCAATATATGATTTGGGGGGACACAAACATTCAGTCCATAGCGTTGAGGAAAAATACAAAGAGATGGAAAATGGGCAAGAAAGCATAACAAAAAAAACAGATAATCAGCCTAGACGTTTCAATATCCAAAAAGTAAACACTCCATAATGTGAATAGAGAAAAAAACAAAGAGGAAATAGAGTAATTCAAGAAAGTTCCCCACAGAATATGTGAAACAGAAAAGACCAAACGGAAGCAAAAACCTATCAGACTTGAATAGCAGATTCCACATATAACAGAAGAAAGACTCAAGATAAATGAACCCATCCATGTTTGTCACTCAGTGGTTACGTGGAGTGCAGTGTTGAGAAGGCGTGTGAAGGATCTACAGTTGTCCCGTGAACAACATGGGTTTGAACTGCGTGGGTCCATTTATACACGGATTTTTTTCAATAAATATACAAAAATATATGTGTAGAACATCCTGTGCAAGACTTGTATTGAAGTGGAGAGCCTATCCTTACACAGACATAGGAATTACAGAGGGAAGGAAGAATGAAATGGGGTCATCGGCTTCTTCCCGCAGCTCCGTAAATCATCAGCTTCTTCCCGCAGCTCCGTAAATCTGTTGACAATTGCCAAACTCAGAAAGCCACGTGAAAAGAGAGAGGGTCAGAGTAAGGAAGATCAGAGGATATCTTTGACTGCCATTTCTGTGATTAATGATTAATAGTGGAATTTAAATATCCAACTGAAAAATTAATGTGTGAAATTCTGGATGAAAAACAAGTTTTAAAAAAGAATGCTGTGGGACTTTCCTGGTGGTGCAGTGGTTAAGAATCCGCCTGCCAATGCAAGGCACACAGGTTTGAACCCTGGTCTGGGAAGATCCCACATGCCACGGAGCAACTAAGCCCGCACACCACAACTACTGAGCCTGCACTCTCAAGCCCTCAAGCCACAACTACTGAGCCCGTGTCCCACAACTACTGAAACCTGCAAGCCTAGAGCCTGTGCTCCACAACAAGAGAAGCCACCGCAATGAGAAGCCCACGCACCACAATGAAGAGTAGCCCCCATTCGCTCCAACTAGAGAAAGCCCACATGCAGCAACGAAGACGAAACAGCCAAAAATAAATTAATTAATTAATTAAAAAAAAAAAAAAGGAATGCTATAGTTGTAATGGTAATGATCATGGTGGTGCTCATGTTTGGAAAAACTATACACAGAAGCAAGTTAAATCATTGATATTTTTGGTATATACTTAATTAAGAAAGTGTTTAGTTTTTGTAAAAGTTTGGATTTAAACTAAAAATTCATTTGGATTTAAAATAAAACTATTTTTAAGAAAAAAAAAAAAAAAAAAAAGAAAATTCCCCAGAACTGAAAGATGAAAGTGAAAGGGCTCCAGAGTCATCAACAAAGCAAATCATTGTGAAAGTTCTGGACATGGGGAACAAAGAGAAGATACTAAAAGGTTACATATGAAAGCTCAGTAATCAGAATGTCATCAGACACTTGAACAATGAGCTCAAAATTCTCAAACGTACCCAGATGTATTATCAATAAAGCGGGAGGATACAATAAAGACATTTTCAGACACCCAGAGTCTCAAAAAACTGTATCTCCCATGTGTTTTACTCAGGAAGATAATAAAGATGTCTAATCAAAACAAGGGAGAAAAGTAAGAAACCCCAGGCTGATGATGAAGGAAGATCTCAGGACCACACCAGGTACAAAAGGCAAAAGTCCAGATCTGAGCAAAGTAAGAGACTTGAGAAGAAATTTCTTTATGGAGATTAAACACAATAGGATGTCTGATGTGCCTGAATGTCTTAAGAAGATTTAGACAACTGGTGAAGGGTGTAAGGTAGAATTAATGACAAGTACATGGTTTCTGAATAAATATTTTTTGCATAAAACAGAAATGTGTAGGAAGGGAAAAGCAACAACAGTTTTACTCTTTGGCTCAGCTATGAATAATATTTGCATAGCTCTAACTATGTGGGGGGAAGTCCATAGATAATGCCCAAATGGGAGTGGGGGGAATCAAGAAACAGCAATAAAAGCCTGCTATCTAGAATCATGATTACTAAAATAACCAACTAACAGGGGGAAAATAGTGACTTCTGAGGACACCTTTTCTATTGACCAAAGCTCCTAACATAGAGCAGGATAAACAATACAAGATTAGGGGGAAATCTGGTAAGAAGAGCCTTCAAAATGCAACAAAGGTCCCATTCCCTTCCTACTGCATGTGCTATTTAATGCTAGTCGTTAGAGGTCTTATGACATCCATGTGTTCCTTTCCTAAAAAAATTCAAGGTCAAAGAGGTTAAATGATAGCTGAACATTCTTAAAAGTAATCTAAATGGAGTGAACTACGCGGCACTACTGCTATTTTGGGCAGAAAGCTTATTTTTTGTGGGGCCCACATCGTGCATCAGATGATTAGCAGCATCCTCAATGTGCACCCACTAGACACCGGCAGCAAACCCCCACCCCCGAACGTGACAGCCAAACACGTCTCAAGACATTGGCAAATGTCCCTTGAGGGGCAAAATCACCCCTGGTGGAGGACAAGAATGATCCACAATTACCAGTGCTGCTCACCCCATCCATGCCCCACCACCAAAAATATTCCTGATAGTATGGAACAAGGAAAACATAATTTTCATTTCCAAAACCAAAATCACTTAAAAAAAAGTTTTACAGGTTGCCCTGATCTTTCACCAGGACAATTTTTGTCCATCTTTTTCCTCTTAGAATAAAATGGTAACAAACAGCAAATGCATAGAACAATGATTCTCAAACTGGGGTTCATGAATTGAGGGGGTGGAGTGAAAGTCCATTAAAATTTTATCAAGAATCTATACTTCTTCTATAATAATTGTTAAATGCTATGCAATCAGTTCAATGATAACCTTTTTAAAAGATTACAGAAACATATTCCAGACCAAATGGATGATAACATTATAATCAAGTATTGCTACAGTGTCAGGGCCCAAGCTTGTGTTCATAATTATGCTGGTTCCTGGCAATCACCCACAATGACAGCATTTCATGTAATACAGGTTCTCATACTTCTGAAGTACAAGATCCAGATATTCTCTGGTTTGAAGAAACATGGCCTTAGAATATTCATTTATTCTTAAAAACAAATATACTGTTCTGGGTGAGAGAAGACAACAGGAAAGAAGAGAAATAAGAGGCTTAAGCATCCTGGATTTTAAATGAGGGAAGAGAAAACAACAAAAGGAGTTTTCTGAAAGTACTGGGCAAGACCTAAAAGCACTGGATGGCTTATGGGGGTCCTAAACAGTGATACCTGTTATAAAGATTGACTAAGGAAGAATGAACTAAGCCATCAAAGAGAGAAGAAAATAGGATGAGAGGATGGGCCCATATCCTCCTAAATTAGAGTTTAGAAATAATGAAAGTAATTATAGCTGACCTTGGATTACCTCTGGGCTCTAGACACCTAATGGTGTCAACATCCTAGGAGAGGTTGTTGGCTATGCAGAGCAAGTGTGGAACAAGGGAATCTAGCAGGCAGAAGCAGCAGCAGCAGTGTATCTTTTATGGTCATTTATGTTTAAGTGAAGTGTCTAAGTTGTAACTTTGTAATTCAGGAAGTACCTAAATATAGACAAACAAGTGGAATATAAAGAGCAGAGGCTTTACAGGTAACAAAATGAGATGGACTGAATTGGGCAAGGTTTCCCAGAGAAGGGAAGCTCAGAGGTGTAATTTAGACGAATGATATGTTACATATCACGTAAAATAACAGTGATGGCACTACACATTCAAAATAATTTGGAAAAGAAAAAAAAAAAAAGCCTCAATGTCAGCTATAGGAAATGTGGCAGGAATGTGTGCCATCTGACCAATAAGAAATAAACGATGAAAGTTAGAATTTGATCCAGAAGATTCTGAAGAGCCTCTAAAAGAATAAGTAGAAATGTGCATGAAAAACGCTGTCAGCAGTATTCAGATTATTTTATAGTACTCCCCTCCCCTGAAATCACCAAAGTCTATCCAAATGCCATCACACTGTTACCAAAGAGAAACCACTGCGACAGTTAAGAAAAAGATGTAATGGTATGTGTATTAAATTTAGTTTTCAGAAAGGTGTTAGAAGTCTAACCTATAATCAAGGCTATGAATCTGATTATTTCAGGAGGGGAAAACAAATTATTAATACCATAGGCTCAAGAATGCTAACAGCCTTCAGTCCAAAAATCATACATAAAGATTAATTCTTTATCAACTTTTTAGTTTCAAGAAGTATACCTCACATTTGAGCCACCTGAGACAGTACAAGGGCTAATTATGGAGGAGTATTTAATAGGATAGTCTGATGCTGGCAACAAAATGATATGCCATCCTCTCTCAATCCACACTGAAGCAGGTATTAAACCATATTTTCTACTCAAGGTTCCTTCCCCAAAGAAGCAGAATTATTCACTGTTCATCAAACATAAAGGTCTCTGGGCTTCCCTGGATACAGTGGTTAAGAATCCGCCTGCCAATGCAGGGGACACGGGTTCGAGCCCTGGTCTGGGAAGATCCCACATGCCGCAGAGCAGCTAAGCCCGTGCGCCACAACCACTGAGCCTGCGCTCTAGAGCCCGTGCGCCACAACTACTGAGCCTGCACTCTAGAGCCCGCGAGCCACAACGACTGAGCCTGCATGCCACAACTACTGAAGCCCGGGCACCTAGAGCCCGTGCTCCGTGACAAGAGAAGCCACCACAATGAGAAGCCCGTGCACAGCAACAAAGAGTAGCCCCCACTCGCCGCAACGAGAGAAAGCCCACGTGCAGCAATGAAGACCCAACGCAGCCAAAAATAAATAAATAAATAAATAAATTTATATTAAAGAGAAAAACATAAAGTCTCACTGAACTTTGGCTCTAATGGTTCATCTCAGTTTAGAGTAATTCCCTAACATTCACTTAACAGAAACTTGACCACTCCTTTACGGCCCAACTCAAGCCATATATACTTCATAAAACCTTTATAGGTCACTGAAAATCAATCCGAGATTATAGGTGTGATCCACTTAATAGTCTAAGAACACTGAGCACAAAAACTACACTGTAACTTACACTTCTTTCTCCCTTAGAGAGACATATTTGGGCAGTCACCCAACGCTCAGTCTAACGTTCTTTCCACGATCTCACCTAGGCATACTTCAACTGGACATGTATTTCAGAACCGTCGAAGGGTAAGCACATGAGTTATCGCTTTGCTTATACTCAGCTGGCTCCCTTTCCACCTGCAGCTGCTCCAAGTCTTTACTCCACTCCCTAAGAGCACTATTCTAAACACACGTCACCATCACTAAAAGCCTAACCCTCCGTTCACCAAGAAAATAGAAGCCATCAAGGTGTGAATCCCTCCACCATTCCTCCCCACCCACTTAGAAATATACCTGTATCTTCATCATCTTAACCTTCATTCCTCCTGTCTCAGTAAGTCCCTATTCTTTTCCTGAGGTTAATTTCTCTACAATGTTCTTGATCCCATCCTCTCTTAAAGTTCAAGCTCTCACTCTATCATTTGTTCCTTTCTCTTACCTTCATTCTCTCCCTAAGGCTCCTTCTTCTCAAACAACAAACATGCTTATTTCTCCAATCATTTATGCCCAAGCATCTACTGAACTTACTATGTACCAGGCACTGTTCTGTGTGCTAGGGTTATCGACAGGATTTCTGCACTCACAGAACTTATATTTCAGTGGGTGAGGCTAACAACAAAAGGTAACTGAAAATGATGGTTTCTCACAGTAGATAAGTGCTATGAAGAAAATAAAGCAGGGTGATTCAACTGAGGCGGAGCTGGATAGAAGAGAATGAGGGGATAAATCTGCTTAGATTGGCTGTTAGACCTCACTGGGACGGTAACATTTTTTTTTTAATATTTATTTATTTATTTGGCTGCATCGGGTCTTAGTTGTGGCATGCAGGATCTAGTTCTCTCACTAGGGATGGAACCTGGGCCCCCTGCATTGGGAGCACTGAGTCTCAACCACTGGACCACCAGAGAAGTCCCTGGGACAGTAACATTTAAGTGGTCAGGAAGGAGCCGGCTATGTAAAGACCTGGGGACACGACCTTGGTGTGTTTAATGAGATAAGGATCTCATGACTAAACATAATGAGTCTAGAGAAGCACTGGTACAAAAAAAGTCTGAGGCAGACACTAGATCACATAGGTCAAAGGGAAGAAGTCTGAATTTTACCCTACATGCAACAGGAAGCCACTGGAGGATCTTAAGCAGGGAATGACATGATCTGATTATTTTCAAACCTCAAATATACAATAATACTCCCGTCCTTAGGGCAACAGAATTCATATTTCCACAGTTTGAAATTATTGCTATGTGCTCTCTAACCTGTTACTTAAAAGTTAGAAAATTTTAACCCAAGAAACTGCCTGAACATCTGTATTTAATGCTATATCCTATATAAACTGGCTTTAAATGAAAGTTAAAATCAGAAGATAGAGAATGAATAAGTGTGGTTAACAAACTCGATAAACCACACATGTTGATTTTTTTAAACTTACTGAGATAGTTGAGAAATCACAATCCACATTTTTATTGCACTCTTTCCCAAATTTTGAACTTCTAATTCAAAAATTCAAACTCACCTCGACAAGCTTCTTCAAAATCTTGGGTTATGTCCACCCAGTTTGTATTGCTTTTTTCCAGCTTTTCTGGTATACTGAGCTCCCATCCTGAATCATCATCGTCTACAGAAGCTTTCATAACCATTATTCCTATAAAATTAATATTAGTGTAAAAGAGAGGATGTAGCTTTCGGGGCAAGAGTATTTGCAAACCATGTGCGTTTAAGTATTGGATGAAAGTCTTACTAAACTCTTTAAGCAGAGCTCTTCTGAGTTTGAGGACCGCACTGTAAAAAACTACCTTACTGCAATTAAATCCCACGTCAATTAACACTGCTGCTGCTCATTTAATAAGAGCCCACCATCTACCAGGACTCAAACAGTTTGCCTATTTAGGAAGAAAGAATCACAAACCATCCCACCACTGGCCCAAAAAGAACCAACTCCAGAGCTTCCTACTTTCAACACTGGCCACAAATAACCAAGGCACTCTTCAGGGTCCCCTCTCGAAGCCCAAGACCCCAGCAACTACTCAAGTCAAGGTGGTCCTTCACCTGCCCGGAGCTCGCCGGGCCAACCTCGCCCGGCCCGGCCGGACCCCTACACAGCCTGTCCGAGGGGCATGGCGTGAGGGAGAGCACCGCCGGGCCCCAGCCGCCGGGCCCAGGGCGGGGGCGCACCTGAGGAGGGGATCGCCCCACCCGGGTCAGCCCGGCCCGGCCCCAGCCCCACGGGCACGGAGGCAAGGACAGGGCTGTCGTCGCGCGGGAGAACTGGCACGCCCGGTGCCAGGTCGTCGCCCCGATAACACCGAGTAAGGCCAGGGCCCCGGCGGGCAGCGGGCACGGGGAAGCCCGCAGCTCCTACCTGAAGCGCGGCGGGTGGGCAGGGGCCGCAGGGTGACCTGGCGTCCCCAGGGTCCGCCACCCGCGCGGGGGGCTGCGGCTCTCTGACACGGGAGGGAAGAAGTCTCAATGGCTCCGCACGGCGGTCCCTACCTACTTCTCCCGTGGCCAACCGCGCCGCCACGCACCGTCCAGATCGCGGAAATACCGACGCCGCCTGGGCCGCCGCCGCCAACCCCTCCCCTCTCAGCCCAGCCCGACCGGCCGCGTGCGCGCATGCGTACGCCCGGTGCGCGCGACCCCGCCTCCTCTCCCTCACGCCTTGGGACTTCGCGCTCCCCGGCCACACCCCCTTCCTTGCTACCGACCGCCTTCGGCCGGGGCGGCTATCTTCTCTTCTCGCGGGATTAGAGCCAGTCGCGAGACCGGAAGCTACCTTCTTTCTCCAGCCTGCGGCCTTGTTCTGGGTAGTGGGTGGGTGCCGGTAAGGGGCGGAGCCTGGGGACCCAGAGCCCGCCCCGCTTCGCGCCGCGCGGTTCCCTGGGAAATCCTTAGAAAGGTGTCGGGGAGGCGCGAGGAAGCGGTGGAAGTACGTGCAGGCCTTAGATGTTGGGGCCTTGAATGAAGAGCCTGCCTGACACCGGTTTTATGTTTCCTAGAGAGCCTGGGGATTTCATGCGGAAAAATGGAAACAAAATATAAGCAGAATCAAGCCAGTTATTTTCTTTTACACCCTTTACATGGTTTAGATTTTTCCTGAAATTAATAAAATGATCAGTTTTAAAGTGGGGTTACATAAGTAGACTAGTATGGGTAGGAAACGAAACGCATGCTTATCACTACATAGCCATTAAGATGGCCAGAATTTAAAAGACGGTATCAAATGTTGACAACATGGAGCAGCTGGACCTCTCATATGTTCCTGATGGGAATCCAAAATGGTCCAACCACTTTGGTAAACAGTTTGTCTTTTACTATAAAATTAATCATGCATTTACGTGATCCAACAATTACACTCCTAGGTATTTACTTAGGAATGAAAATGTGCACACACAAAAGCTTTTTTTTTTTTCTTGGTGAAGCCACATTAATTTCTTTTTTAAGTGAATTTGACTTTCAGTGCAGTTCCAATTCATACTTTTAGAGATACATGATCTCCAAAATGTTAAAGTAATTTCAGTCAACTGAGCCTTCAATGGCAAAGCTTATAAATTATATTTATTAGTATGGTCAAGATAAGAAAGGAGTTTGGGCTTTGATTATAAAATGCAGCATCTTTCTCTGATTCTCTGAGCTAAACTTTTCCTCTTCTTTTTTCCATTCTTTTCTTTGCTGTCTTCCATCTTTCTGGCTCCAATTTCCCTCATTGAATCAAAAAATACCTTGTCAACATTAGCTCGTGTTTTAGCAGATGTTTCTACATAGTTAACATTCCACTGGTCGGCTCTGGTTTTTGCCTCTTCATAGCTTTATTTTTAATGATCAAAAACTGGAAACAACCATAATGTTCATCATCTGGTGAATGGATAAACAACCTGTGGCATATCCATACAATGATATGTAATTATTCATATAATGAATAGTAATTATCGACAAACAGGGATGACTACTTGACATGCAAAAATGTGAATCTCATAAAACATTATTCTGAGCAAAGGAAATCAGAGTATGAGCAAAAGACTATGATTCCATTTTTATGAAATTCTAAAAAAGACAAATCTAATCTATCATGACAAAACAGAACAGTGACTGACAGGAGACGAGGTGGGTGTCAAGGAAGGATTAATTGGAATAGGGCTAGGTGACTTGAGGGGATGGAAACGTTCTGTATCTTGATTATGGTGATGGTTATATGGCCGAATTCATTTGTAAAAGTTCATTGAAGTACACACAACGTGTGCATTTTACTGTGTGTAAATCAAACCTCAGTAAAGTTGATTTTAAAAACAGAAAAATATACATCTTCATGTCTCATATAGAATAATGTTTCCTAAGGGCAGGAGCTTTAACTATTTTGATCAAAGTTGTATCCCTACCATAAAAAGCAGTGGTTGGCCTATAGTAGGTACTCACTAAATACACTGAAGATAAGAATATAGAAAAGAATGACAGTAAAACAGAAATTTATATTGTTTCTCCAAAAGCATTTGATGATCTTTTCAGAGGCCATAAGAAATCTAGAAAAGGATGAACTGACTGCATCTGAGTTATTCAGTATTATGTGTAGATTGTGACAAAAACCAATACAGCACACAAAAAAACAAAGCAAAACACCAAATTTTTGAAATAAGACTGCTTCCAAAATAACTCAAAAAAAAAAAAAAGTTAGAAAGAAAAGAAAAAGAAAAATCACCAGAACAAAGTAGCCAAGTAAAACAAGATTTTCTTAATTTCTTTACTAAAACTGTAATTTATTTGAAATTCAAACTTATTTTAACAAGTTCTATGTATCTCTCTGCTTTAGAAACCATTTTCCCTGAGAAGGAGAGGCTTAACTTATGATGCCATCCATATGCTTCACAGTGCTGAAAAATGAGTGTTTTACACATTAGTTAGATTGCATATTGAATAAACGAATGCAAAGGAACTGATTGACAAATAGTTGGTCTACCTAAACAAGCCCATAGATGTCGAATAGATGGGCATTTTTGGAGAGGTGGAAACTAACTGCTATGAGTCTAAGTCTTGACTTGTAAAATCCTAAGTATTCCATGCTTAAACATTTGTGTTGAGAGGAAATTTAGCTTGACGTCATCACGTTGTACTGACACCAGGAACCAGAAAAACATGATTTTGATAAAAGAAGAGCTTCCAAAGTGAATTTTATGTTTGAATGTATTCGGTTTTACCACTACATAAAAGAAGCTAAGGATCTCCTAAAGTCTATAGGCAGTTCAGAGAAATGCTTTCAGAAAAGGAAACAGAGCCCAGCGAAGACTGCCACTGTGTCCTCCCTGCTGTCAGCTGCACACAGTGGGGTGTCACTCCAGAACCTTGCTTCAGACATGACTCCCCCCATCCATTAAACCATTGATGTCTCTTAAAAAAAAGAAAAGGAAATAGAAAGAGTAAAAATATCCTACTGTATCACCATGTTTCTGTGACAAAAAGAAAAATGGCATTAGTTTTTACTAGGTATAGGTAATATCAGTTTAGTTAGTTCTATCATATTTACACTCTCCTTATTAAAAGTCTTATATTTTATGTATTTTAAGATACAGCAATCCAATAAAGAGTTATAAAAAAGTGAAAGTAAACTTCTGTGTTAAGGGATAATGTATAAGTATCCTCTTATGATGTTTCTAGTTATGTGTTTCTCACACATTAAATAGTTGTTCCTACTACCAATTACTACTGATCACCACTGTTAATTAGTCCTATTGTTTTGTTTTAAAAACGGCATTTAAGTAACAGAAAATTAAATCCAGAGTATACAATTTCAAACATCTATTTTTCATAAATTTATGTTTAAGACATATGTGTATATTTATTATATATCTTTTTTCCTATGTGGCTGTGTCCTGGATTGACAATCTAAAAAGATAGTCACCCCACTTCACTGAGTGAATACACCATAATTTATTCAACCAGTTCTCTGTTGATGGACATTTAGGTTGTTTGCAGGGTTTTCCCATTATAAATAGTGCTACCATGAATAGCAGTGTACGTATGCCTTTTCATAATATTACCAGTGTATCCTTGGGCTAAATTCCCGTAAGCAGCATTTGGGGTCTAAGAACACATGCACATGTAATTTTGCTATCGCCAAATTCCCCCCATTAAGTGTTCCCTCCCCACAATTAGCAACGTATGAGAGTGCTCCCTTTTCCATAACCTCATCAATACAATATGTGGCCAAACTTTTGGAATTTTTCCAAACTGCTAAGTGATAAAAATGCTATCTCAGTATAGTTTTAATTTGTATTCTCTTATTATGAGTGAGGTAGAACATCTTTTTATCTTTTTAAGGACAATTTGCACCTTTCTCTGTGATCTGTCTGTCCTCATCTCTAGCCCATTTGTCTATGGGATTGATTATTTTCTTTTAAGATGCTCTATATATTCACTTTTTATTTAAGTTGAAATTTTTTAAGCCAATGTGTCATTTGTCTTTTTACTTGTTTTTGGTTGTTTAGTTTTTGTTTTGGTTTATTTTTTTATTTGCTATTTGAAATTATTTTTTAGTCAAAGTTATTAATAAAAATGTCATTTAGAACCATGGGAATTATTGAGATCACATAAGAAGATGCTATCAAGAGGGAAGTGGGCTCAAAATTGAGTCTGAGGAACCTCAACATTTAGAGATCAAGTAGAGGAAGAGGATCCAGGACTCTGAGAACAAAGTCTGAAGCAGAAGAAAAACCAGGAGAGTGGTTCGCTGAATCTGAAAGAGATGTTAACGCCGAATTATCCCTTTAATAACAACACACATACATAACTTATAACACTGCTTTCTTTATAAGAAAATCTTTTCAAAATTCCTTTTTATGGATGATTTTCAAGCAGTTTCCTGGGACCTATCAAGTCAATTTTTTACAAAAAAAAAGATTAACTACATAGGTAGGTTACTTACAAGGCCTTATAAGTTGTCTAATGCATAAATATTGAAACTTAAACTTCTATCAAAGTGGGAAATGAGCATAGAAGACATATCGACCAATTGCAGATAGAATATGAAATTAGTGAATTAGAAGAGAAAATGAGAGAAGAAATAGTGTAAAAGTATGAATTAGATAAACTTTAGATCCTAATTGATCTGGTGATTGTTGGCTAGAAGTTCGTATTGAAGCATGGTGTTTCAAAGAGTAGCTCTAAGGGTTTGTGCTTCCAGGAAGAGCTTGTCAAATGTTGTCTTCACTATGAGAAGACCTGGCTGGGCCATTCAGTTGGTGAATCTTTAACAGCATCAACTTTGGGTCTTGTGTCTTGGGCTGGTCTGATATCTCAAAGCTGCTTCTGATCCAGGGCCTTCATGTATGGCTGTGCAAGCCTGGGCACTGCACACCAGGGGTGTCTTTCACATAAACTGTGTGTATGAAAGGCTCCCCCAGAGCTGTGCAACTTAGCAGCTTTGCTCCAAAAATCTACTAGCTGAGTAGCCATTTGGAGTGGAGGAAGAAGGCTGGGAGATGAGGGAGGGAGAATCAATATCCATTATAATATTTTCACTTAATCTCCCTTTTTCATAAGCACCCCCTTTGCCAGAGATTCCTTTACCTTTTCCAATCTTCCACAGGGATTGAGGAGGGGCTGTCACAGCCTCCCCATTGGGGAGGAGATGTCAGGTCCTGGTACTTCTGAAACATATTCCCCTTCTTTTGGCCTCATCCTAACCTCCACCTTGGGAGGTAGCTGGTTCCATCTGTTCCTGGAAATTCTAGGTGTTTCTGTGGTACAAAATGGGTGGTTTCTTGGGTTTCCCCATCACTGGCTCATGATCCAACTCTCTTGGGTCCACTAAGTAAGTGCCCTCATCCATCTGCTTCATAGCATCAAAGGCATGGTTTTTCTTCATCCATTTCTTTTGTCCTTGTGAGTGTGCGCCTTTTCATCTTCATTTTGTGGAGGTTGATACCTGTGTCCTGTCCTCCATATTTAACAGGAAGTCTGATGAAGGGATCTGGAGCAAGTTTCTTGAACGTGCTAAATTCCAGTGTCCTCATTCGTAAAGCAGTGACTTTACATTGCTTACACAGTTGTGAGAATCAAAGTTTAGAGAACTGTAAAATTACATAATGTAATCCTTTTTCTCATTCCTCTGATATCTCAGTTATTTAGTGCTACTTGACTACATGGTCTAGAAAGCTATTTATCTAGTACTGGAAATAAAGTTCCAGGACTTCACTTTTGTCACACCCAGATTCATGTCTGCTTATTCCATTTTTAAACATCTTTGGGGCAAAGGGTCTTTATTTTATATGCTCATCTGTTCAAAAATCCATTTCAGGGCTTTCCTGGTGGCGCAGGGGTTAAGAATCTGCCTGCAAATGCAGGGGACATGGTTTCGAGCCCTGGTCTGGGAAGACCCCACATGCCACAGAGCAACTAAGCCCGTGCACCACAACTACTGAGTCTGCACTCTAGAGCCTGTGAGCCACAACTACTGAGCCTGTGTGCCACAACTACTGAAGCCCACGCACCTAGAGCCCGTGCACCTACAGCTTGTGCTCCACAACAAGAGAAGCCACCACAAGGAGAAGCTGGCGCACAACAACGAAGAGTAGCCCCCACTCGCAGCAACTAGAGAAAGCCCGCGCGCAGCAGCAAAGACCCAATGCAGCCAAAAATAAATAAAATAAAATAAATTAATTTTTTTAAAAAATCCATTTCAGTGACTTGAGTTTATAAAACTATAAAGGCACTCACGCTTCAGTTTCAGCACTTTGCAGAAGTACTTTTTAGTTGCCTAAAAAGCAGCCTTTCAGAAGCTTGAAGATTTATATTAAGCCTCTTATGATTGTCAGTCCTGCGATAAAATGTAAAATCACCTTTATTCTAAACTAAATTGAACCAAAAATATAGATGCTTATGTGAGACATATAAATTTCTCCCTATCCTTTAGACATGACTTTTCTTTTTTTGATATTTATTTTTTAAAATTATTTCTTTATGTATTTATTTTTGGCTGCGTTGAGACTTCGTTGCTGAGTGCGGGCTTTCTCTAGTTGCAGCGAGTGGGGGCTACTCTTCATCGCAGCGCACAGGCTTCTCATTTCAGTGGCTTCTCTTGTTGCCGAGCACGGGCTCTGGGCACTCGGGCTTAGTAGTTGTGGCTCGTGGGCTCTAGAGCACAGGCTCAGTAGTTGTGGCGCCCGGGCTTAGTTGCTCTGCGGCATGTGGGATATTCCTGGACCAGGGCTTGAACCCATGTGCCCTGCATTGGCAGGCGGATTCTTAAACACCGTGCCACCAGGGAAGTCCCTAGACATGACTTTTTAAGAGCTATAAATGGTCATGTTTACCTTTTAGAAAAGAAGTATGAAATAGTACTTTAACCTGCACTGTCTCTAGACATCTGAAGTCCTTGGAGAATTCTGTCAAAGGTAAAAAAAACATGTTTGGGCGACCCAAATGTAAAAAATCATGAGAAGAATGTTGTTATTTATAGAATAGCAATATTTCCATCTTTGTATGCCAGATACTCTTTAAAGTATACTTTAGTACAAACAAAAGAGATTTATATTCATTGGTATTATTAAGTAGGAATATAAAACATGAAGTTAATACTAATAATATGATTCATTCAAAACTGGAAGGCAAAGTAGCCAAAAAGAATGCAAAATGAAATCTACTCTAGCGATCTTTCTTACAAAATTATTACCAAAATTATTTGAAAATAATCCAGATAAAATATATTGGTAAGGGTGTAGGAAAAAAAAGATCTGTTACAAACTAAGATTGGCAATTTTGCAGTACTGTTCTATTCTTTTTCTCCTTAGAGATCTTCAAGAACTAGTAATGTCCTTAGGGACATTCAAGAACTAGATAATGCCAGTATATGAAATTTAGAGTTATCATTATAATGTCAACACACAAGTGGTAGAATACCTGGAGTTGTACTAAAAGATTCAAAGGAGCACCATAACTTCAATGTTCTTCAAGAATCTAAGGTATGAGATACACCGTTCTACACACATATATTACAACCAAACAGATACAACTTAAAAATGTCTGCAAGCACTCCTCTTCTTTCATTATTTGCTCATCCTTCCTGGAAATTAAAGTAGACTGAGCAAGATAGGACATGCCTATTTCTTAGGATTTTTGTATACAATTTTCACTTCTGCACATCCTTTTTGTTCTGCTAACAGCAGGCTGCATTCATGTTGTAGACTCTTTCTCCACAACACAGACCTATATGTTTCTTTGCCTCTTCACATGGTGCTGGTCTCTCTTTACTCCATATGAGAAAAATGCAAAGAAGAAAAATTAACCTCTTTTATCATCACTGCATTACAAACTCTTATTTTTTCAGTTCTGTAACTTTTTGATTACTTTATATAACACAAATACTCATTAAGCGTCTTTTTTTTTGCACCATTTTCTCTTATATGCAGTGGTGATATCTCTGTATGTAAGACAAATAAGATCCCTGCTCTCACAGAAATTATAATTTATGAAACTAAATTATTCTGGTGTTTTATTATAAAGCAATTTAGCAAATTAGAGGTAATTGAGAAGAAAGAAAAGCAGGAAACACTAATTCATGCCAAACACAATTATTGTTAGCATTTTAATCTCTTTGTTTCTATTTTTTTTCTTCTGTCAGAATTTGTTGTTGTTGTTTTCCCTTTTGGGTGAATGGCTGCGGGGAGAGGGAGGTGCTGTTTAACATACCAGGTCCTACATTTTTGCACTTGTGAATATGTGTCCATGTAACTGCATAATTCTCATGGCCATCATTTTGATAGTCTATAATGCTCACATGTTTATTATTTCTTGGCACTGGCAATTGGGTAAGACCTCAGGTTCACATATCCCATCGTTAGGAATAACTGGTCTACCCTGGAGTTTGTGAGACATGCTCTTTATAGCTCCAAATGATCTTTTAACTTCAGACTTGTTGATCAGAGGTCACTGGGTCTATAACAGACTCACACAGAAAGGATACCTGTATTTATGCTATTGACCAATGCTACGACACACTTTCCCATAGAAATAATGTGATGAATAATCTTCAATTCCTAGACCAGTCCAGATCATGAGGATTATGGTTTTTTTGGTTTTTTCTTTTGTTGTTGTTGTTTGTTTGTTTTTTGCCTATGATGTATTTAGTGTACTCTTGGCATTATGCTTCTTCAAAAATTTAATTGGCTTCAAACACCAGAATCATAAACCAAACCATTGTTATCAAATTGGTACTAGGTGAAAATATGTTCAGCATTACAAATAACTGCCATACAAATGAATTTTTGGAACATGACTTATTTATAAAGTGTTGACTGATATAGCAATGTTATTTTTCCTTGTTAAAGGGAATAATTGCCAATGGATAGAATCAATTGTATTCATCTATTTATTTCATCCAGATACAATGCAGTTGGGTCATCTTTGCTTGAAAAACAATCTCTGGCTTTAGTGATATTATTTGAAATACTTCAGATAACAGGACCTAGAATTTAGTCCTCAAATCCCAAATGTGTGCAAAGAATTATCTAGGTTTCTGAGGGTGTGCCAAAATAAAGGCATGAACCTCAACTAGCTTCTGATTTCAAGGGAGAGAGTTGCATGTTAACAACTAAGTACAACCATGAGCCAGAATGAAGGAGAGTGCCACAACAGTGGTAGAAGCTTTGAAGAAAGTAAAAAGACCTCAAAGAATGGAAGAAAATTTTTGTAAGTCATATATCCAATATGGGACTTGTATATAGAGTATATAAGGAACTACTACAACTCAATAATAAAAAGACAAATGATTCAGTTTAAAGATAGGCAAAAGACCTGGACAGTTCTCCAAATAAGATACACAAATGGCCAATAGGCAAATGAAAACATAACATCATAAGCCATCAGGAAAATGCATATCAAAACCATGATACCACTTCATACTAATAAAAGGGACCCATAATAACAAGTGTTAGTGAGGATGTGGAAAAATTAGAACACTCATACATTGCTGATGGGAATGTAAAATGGTGCAGCTACTTTGGAAGCTGTCCAGCAGTTCTTCAAGAGGCTAAACATAAAGTGACAATATGACTCAGCTATTCCACTCCTAGGTAAATACCTAAGAGTAATGAAAATTTATAACCACACAAAAGCATGTACATGAATGTTTATAGCAGCATTATTCACAATAGCCAAAAAGTGGAAATAACCTGAATGTCCATCAACTGATGAACGGATAAATAAAATGTGGTATAACCATATAATGGAATATTATTCCGCAATAAAAAGAAATGAAGTACTGGCACATGCCACAACATGGATGGACCTTGAAAACAGGCTAAGTGAAAAAAGCCAGTCACAAAAGACCACATATTATATGATTCCATTTAAATGAAATATCCAGGGACTTCCCTGGCTGGCCAGCGGTTAAGACTCCATGCTTCCACCATAGGGGGCGTGGGTTTGATCCCTGGTCAGGGAACTAAGATCCTGTGTACCGCATGGAGCGGCCAAAAAGAAAAAAGAAAAAAGAAATATCCAGAATAGACAAATCCACAGGGATAGAAAGTAGACTAGTGGTTGCCTTGGGCTAGGATTAGTGGATGATGCCTAAGGGGTACAGGATTTCTCTGAGGTAGTGAAAATGATCTAAAATTGATTGTGGTAATGGTTGCTCTGAATATACGAAAAAGTCATTGAATTGTACACTATTTTTAAATGGGTGAATTTTATGGTATGTGAGATCTCTCAATAAAGCTGTTTTTAAAAAGAATTTGGGATATTTGGGAGCAAGAATGGGGAGTGACTGCAAATCGTCATGAGGAATTTTTTAGAGTGGTGAAAATGTTCACCACTAAAATTGGATCATCGTAATGGCTTCACAACTCTAAGTTTACTAAAAATCATTCAAGTATACCCTTAAAACGAGTGAAATTTATGGTATATAACTTACCTATCAATAAAACTTTTTTTAAAGTCAACTCTTAGAGGATTTGAGATTCCAGCTCAGAGAGGCAAGAAATATTTTTGGTCAGAACTCAAATTCCTGAAATAGTCACTCTCCCTGAGGCAGAAGACAAGCTCCCTGTAAGACAGCATTGTCTGTGGTCAGCCTGGTACCACGGAGAGATCTGTGGCCACCCACAGGACCCAGAGGCAGAGCTGCTAGCAATAGTATCTCACAAATTCCAGTTCACTAGTCATGTGTTGATTTTCAACTGGTTAGGTGGCAGAAAATGGGCAACTTGTGAAGACGGGCGTTTCTGCATGGCCCCACCTGAACCTCTAGAGCACAGACCTCTGTGTATAGTGAGATTCCCAGCAGAGCTTAATCATCCGTCATGACTTCTTACACTGGAGTTATTCTTGAACAGTAGTTATCTGAGCGCCTGGGTTGGTTCCTGGTGGATGAAATGGCCTAAATACCCCTGGAGAATTCCATAGGTTAAATAAGTAGTGGAGGTGTGGTGGTGGTGGGCATTGGGGGTGGATGGGGGAGGGTGCTGTTCATCTACATAACTCCAGGAGAAGTCAGAGTTCAGAGTTTTTAGACAGTGAGGGAGAAAGCGGAGAAGTAGAGCAGCACCTAGCTGGTACCTCTGTCCCCTCCCATGCCTGGCAGGCCAGAACACAACCATATGGTAGCCACCCATGCAGGCAGATCAGCACCATGACCCAGAGACAGGCATGTCTGACCCTGGACAGTGCTGACAGAGCTTCATCCAACTACCTGATTTCTCTGACAGTCAGGCATACCAGGATTCGTCTAAGACCACTTAGCAGGTAAATACTTGAAATCTAGTTTCTGGTCAAACTTGTAACACTGGTCACTATAAGCTTAACTACCTACTATGATATTCACATCAAACTCACTCCAGAGGGATCCCACCAAACCCTTCAAGTAGCACCTGGATTCAACGCTGTATATATCAGCCTTGGTCTTAAGCTAAGAGATATCATCCACTGGGAACCCAACTAATGTGGCCCATTGAATGGTACCTCATCCAAGATTAACACCATACCAGGCGACAGAATACAGAAAACCATCGAAGGAGAAATTAAGTTGAAGGTTTACATAGCAGGACAGCCCATCTAATCTGTGTGGGTTAAAGCTCTCAGGCTGGGCTAGAGACAAGTCCTTAAGGCAATAAAATCTCCAGGGGAAAATAATCAGGAGAGCTGGAAATGTCACTTTGGGGGTGATCTGCAAAGAGTAAGCAGTAGAGATGGCATGGTCACTAGGTCTACATGAAGCTGGGCTTAAATTCTTGCTCTGCCATTTACTAGCTAAGTATCTAAGGAGTGAAGTTACTTTTTCTGGCTAAACCTCAAGTTCATCATCTGTAAAGCCATCTTGTTTTTATCAGATGTGAAATTAGATTTTTTTTCTATACCCCTGAAGCCACAGAAATAAATGAGCTATTCTCCCTAACCCCTCAGGAAAAGCTACAGAATAAGAGGGAAAGGACAGAAAGATATAATTATACAAAAAATGGTAAACATTTAGATGAGGACAGATTTCATTATTTCCTGGCATCCAGAGTTCAGTGCAAAGTGAAAACAGTAATTTCTCAGGTCATAGAGGAATATACTAGTTTACTATATTGATAGGCAGGTCAGGAGTAGAAATGACTCTGAATTTGGATCCATCAGGATCTGAGTTTTAATTCTGGCTTCACCATTTACTAGTTCTATGAACCTCAGCAAGTCACAACATTCCCAGCCTTCAGATTTACCATCTTGGAAGTGGTCATAACACTCCCCATCTTTTAGGTTTGGGTTAAGAATTAAATGAGGCCTCATAAAGATGTTTGTAACTTTAATCCGCAAAATGACAGAGGCTTCTGTCATGAAAAAGAATCAGTTATAAAACATTTATTGCTTTTCTGAACCCAATTTGTCAGGTAGGTATATACACCACAATTAAAGGAATATTGGTACTCACAACTGTAATTTAGATAATGTTTGGCTTCTAGCAAATTTGGTATGTTCTAGATTCAGAGATTCAACCTTGGCTACACATTAGAAATCACTCAAGGGGCTTTAAATATTGATGTCCATGCTTCCCCTGTAGAAATTCTGTTTTAATTGGTCTGCAGTATGGTTAGGGTAATGTGATTTCTAGAAACCCTCAAGGTGATTCTAATGTTCAGCCAAGCTTGAGGCCCACTACTCTAGAGAAAATTGACAAAAATACAATCTGGGGTAACCAAACCATTGAACTCTACTGTATATTTAGCTAATCTAGCCTGCGTCTAGCCTGAAGTGGGGATTAAGCTGGATGAGCCCTGATACAGTGAAGACAAGGCTCAGCTTCCTGTTCCAAGCCCAGTCCATCCTCATGAATCATTGGACTCATGACACCTTCCTCTTGCTGGTCTCGCCAGTTACCCTCAGAAAAGTCTTCTATGGCCAGGCTGTGCTGTGGTTGGGACCACCTCTGGTTGTATAATCGGTGTTCTCCAGAGAAACAGAACCAAAAGGATGTGTGTGTGTACATATATAATAATTATAAGGAAATGGCTCATACTTCTGTAGAGGCTAAGAGTCTCAACACCTGCACTGACAACAAGGAGACCCAGGAAAGCCAGTGGTGTATTTCCAGCAGGCTTGAGATTCAGGAAGAGCCAATATTTCAGTTAGAATCTGAAGTCAGGACAAAACCCTGATATTTCAGCTAGAAGGCAGTCAGGCAGGAAGAGTTTTCTCTTACTCACAGGAAGGTCAGCCTTTTTGTTCTGTGAAGGCCTTCAACTGATTGGATGAGACCCACCCACACTGGGGAGGGCAATCTGCTTTACTCAATCTATTGATTCAAGTGTTAATCTTATCCAGAAACGCTCTCACAAACACACCCAGAATAATTTTTGACCAAATGTCTGGGCATCCTGTGGCCAAGTCAACACATAAAATTAACCATCATAGTAGTATTTGATCTTAAGAAGCCCCATCTGCTACCTCTACAGGAAGCACAAAAGGGTGCCCAGGAGCAGGGGTAAGGAGACTCTGGGACAGATGTCTGTAGCATAGTTTCTTGGCAATTGATGGGAAGGAATGAGAAATTCATAAACTGCCATGTTATTTATTTCCATATCTATGTTTCTAAATCGTTTAATAGTAATGGCTTCAAGAGGATTAACCAAGATGGCGGAGTAGAAGGACGTGCTCTCACTCCCTCTTGCGAGAGCACCAGAATCAAAACTGGCTGCTGGACAATCATTGACAGGAAGACCCTGGACTTCACCAAGGAGGCTACCCCACGTCCAAGGACAGAGGAGAAGCCACAGTGAGACGGTAGGAGGGGCGCAATCAGAGTAAAATCAAATCCCATAACTTCTGGGTGGGTGACTCACAGACTGGCGAACACTTATACCACAGAAGTCCACCCACTGGAGTGAAGGTTCTGAGCCCCACGTCAGGCTTCCCAACCTGGGGGTCCGGCTACGGGAGGAGGAATTCCTAGAGAATCAGACCTTGAAGCCTAGTGGGAATTGACTGCAGGACTTTGACAGGACTGGGGGAAACAGAGACCCCACTCTTGGAGGGCACACACAAAGTAATGTGTGCATCAGGACCCAGGGGAAGGAGCAGTGACCCTGGGGGAGACTGAACCAGACCTACCTGCTGGTGTTGGGGGGTCTCCTGCAGAGGCGAGTGGTGGCTCTGTTTCACCGTGGGGATAAGGACACTGGCAGCCAAGGTTCTGGGAAGTTCTCCTTGGCGTGAGCCCTCCCAGAGTCTGCCATTAACCCCACCAAAGAGCCCGGGTAGGCTCCAGTGTTGGGTTGCCTCAGGCAAAACAACCAACAGGGAGGGAACCCAGCCCCACCCATCAACAGTCAAGTGGATTAAGGTTTTACTGAGCTCTGATGCCACAGCAACAGGGAGGGAACCCAGCCCCACCCATCAACAGTCAAGTGGATTAAGGTTTTACTGAGCTCTGACTGCCACAGCAACAGTCAGCTCTACCCACCACCAGAGCCTCCCATCAAGCCTCTTAGATAGCCTCAACCACCAGAGGGCAGACAACAGAAGCAAGAAAAACTACAATCCTGCAGCCTGCGGACCAAAAACCACAGTTACAGAAAGATAGAGAAGATGAAAAGGCAGAGGGCTATATACCAGATGAAGGAACAAGAAAAAACACCAGAAAAACAACTAAATGAAGTGGAGATAGGCAACCTTCCAGAAAAAGAATTCAGAATAATGATAGTGAAGATGATCCAGGACCTCGGAATAAGAATGGAGGCAAAGATTGAGAAGATGCAAGAAATGATTAACAAAGACCTAGAAGAATTAAAGAACAAACAAACAGAGATGACCAATACAATAACTGAAATGAAAACTACACTAGAAGGAATCAATAGCAGAATAACTGAGGCAGAAGAACGGATAAGTGACCTGGAAGACAGAATGGTGGAATTCACTGCTGCGGAACAGACTAAAGAAAAAAGAATGAAAAGAAATGAAGACAGCCTAAGAGACCTCTGGGACAACATTAAACGCAACAACATTCGCATTATAGGGGTCCCAGAAGGAGAAGAGAGAGAGAAAGGACCAGAGAAAATATTTGAAGAGATTATAGTCGAAAACTTCCCTAACATGAGAAAGGAAATAGCCACCCAAGTCCAGGAAGCGCAGAGAGTCCCATACAGAATAAACCCAAGGAGAAACACGCCGAGACACATAGTAATCAAAGTGGCAAAAATTAAAGACAAAGAAAAATTATTGAAAGCAGCAAGGGAAAAACGACAAATAACATACAAGGGAACTCCCATAAGGTTAACAGCTGATTTCTCAGCAGAAACTCTGCAAGCCAGAAGGGAGTGGCATGATATACTTAATGTGATGAAAGGGAAGAACCTACAACCAAGATTACTCTACCCGGCAAGGATCACATTTAGATTTGATGGAGAAATCAAAAGCTTTACAGACAAGCAAAAGCTAAGAGAATTCAGCACCACCAAACCAGCTCTACAACAAATGCTAAAGGAACTTCTCTAAGTGGGAAACACAAGAGAAGAAAAGGACCTACAAAAACAAACCCAAAACAATTAAGAAAATGGTCATAGGAACATACATATCGATAATTACCTTAAACGTGAATGGATTAAACGCCCCAACCAAAAGACATAGACTGGCTGAATGGATACAAAAACAAGACCCATATATATGCTGTCTACAAGAGACCCACTTTAGACCTAGGGACACATACAGACTGAAAGTGAGGGGATGGAAAAAGATATTCCATGCAAATGGAAATCAAAAGAAAGCTGGAGTAGCTATACTCATATCAGATAAAATAGACTTTAAAATAAAGAATGTTACAAGAGACAAGGAAGGACACTACATAATGATCCAGGGATCAATCCAAGAAGAAGATATAACAATTATAAATATATATGCACCCAACATAGGAGCACCTCAATACATAAGGCAACTGCTAACAGCTATAAAAGAGGAAATCGACAGTAACACAGTAATAGTGGGGGACTCTAACACTTCACTTACACCAATGGACAGATCATCCAAAATGAAAATAAATAAGGAAACAGAAGCTTTAAATGACACAATAGACCAGATAGATTTAATTGATATATATAGGACATTCCATCCAAAAACAGCAGATTACACGTTCTTCTCAAGTGCGCACGGAACATTCTCCAGGATAGATCACATCTTGGGTCACAAATCAAGCCTCAGTAAATTTAAGAAAATTGAAATCATACCAAGCATCTTTTCTGACCACAACGCTATGAGATTAGAAATCAATTACAGGGAAAAAAACATAAAAAAGACAAACACATGGAGGCTAAACAATACGTTACTAAATAACCAAGAGATCACTGAAGAAATCAAAGAGGAAATAAAAAAATACCTAGAGACAAATGACAATGAAAACACGACGATCCAAAACCTATGGGATGCAGCAAAAGCGGTTCTAAGAGGGAAGTTTATAGCTATACAAGCCTACCTAAAGAAACAAGAAAAATCTCAAGTAAACAATCTAACCTTACACCTAAAGAAACTAGAGAAAGAAGAACAAACAAAACCCAAAGTTAGCAGAAGGAAAGAAATCATAAAGATCAGAGCAGAAATAAATGAAATAGAAACAAAGAAAACAATAGCAAAGATCAATAAAACTAAAAGTTGCTTCTTTGAGAAGATAAACAAAATTGATAAGCCATTAGCCAGACTCATCAAGAAAAAGAGGGAGAGGACTCAAATCAATAAAATCAGAAATGAAAAAGGAGAAGTTACAACAGACACCGCAGAAATACAAAACATCCTAAGAGACTACTATAAGCAACTTTATGCCAATAAAATGGACAACCTGGAAGAAATGGACAAATTCTTAGAAAGGTATAACCTTCCAAGACTGAATCAGGAAGAAACAGAAAATATGAACAGACCAATCACAAGTAATGAAATTGAAACTGTGATTAAAAATCTTCCAACAAACAAAAGTCCAGGACCAGATGGCTTCACAGGTGAATTCTATCAAACATTTAGAGAAGAGCTAACACCCATCCTTCTCAAACTCTTCCAAAAAATTGCAGAGGAAGGAACACTCCCAAACTCATTCTATGAGGCCACCATCACCCTGATACCAAAACCAGACAAAGACACTACAAAAAAAGAAAATTACAGACCAATATCACTCATGAATATAGATGCAAAAATCCTCAACAAAATACTAGCAAACAGAATCCAACAACACATTGAAAGGATCATACACCACGATCAAGTGGGATTTATCCCAGGGATGCAAGGATTCTTCAATATACGCAAATCAATCAATGTGATACACCATATTAACAAATTGAAGAATAAAAACCATATGATCATCTCAATAGATGCAGAAAAAGCTTTTGACAAAATTCAACACCCATTCCTGATAAAAACTCTCCAGAAAGTGGGCATAGAGGGAACCTACCTCAACATAATAAAGGCCATATATGACAAACCCACAGCAAACATCATTCTCAATGGTGAAAAACTGAAAGCATTTCCTCTAAGATCAGGAACGAGACAAGGATGTCCACTCTCACCACTATTATTCAACATAGTTCTGGAAGTCCTAGCCACGGCAATCAGAGAAGAAAAAGAAATAAAAGGAATACAAATTGGAAAAGAGGAAGTAAAACTGTCACTGTTTGCAGATGACATGATACTATACATAGAGAATCCTAAAACTGCCACCAGAAAACTGCTAGAGCTAATTAATGGATATGGTAAAGTTGCAGGATACAAAATTAATGCACAGAAATCTCTTGCATTCCTATACACTAATGATGAAAAATCTGAAAGAGAAATTATGGAAGCACTCCCATTTACCATTGCAACAAAAAGAATAAAATACCTAGGAATAAACCTACCTAGGGAGACAAAAGACCTGTATGCAGAAAACTATAAGACACTGATGAAAGAAATTAAAGATGATACCAACAGATGGAGAGATATACCATGTTCTTGGATTGGAAGAATCAACATTGTGAAAATGAGTATACTACCCAAAGCAATCTACAGATTCAATGCAATCCCTATCAAATTACCAATGGCATTTTTTACGGAGCTAGAACAAATCATCTTAAAATTTGTATGGAGACACAAAAGACCCCGAATAGCCAAAGCAGTCTTGAGGCAAAAAAATGGAGCTGGAGGAATCAGACTCCCTGACTTCAGACTATACTACAAAGCTACAGTAATCAAGACAATATGGTACTGGCACAAAAACAGAAACATAGATCAATGGAACAAGATAGAAAGCCCAGAGATTAACCCACGCACCTATGGTCAACTAATCTATGACAAAGGAGGCAAAGATATACAATGGAGAAAAGACAGTCTCTTCAATAAGTGGTGCTGGGAAAACTGGACAGCTACATGTAAAAGAATGAAATTAGAACACTCCCTAACACCATACACAAAAATAAACTCAAAATGGATTAGAGACCTAAATATAAGACTGGACACTATAAAACTCTTAGAGGAAAACATAGGAAGAACACTCTTTGACATAAATCACAGCAAGATCTTTTTTGATCCACCTCCTAGAGTAATGGAAATAAAAACAAAAATAAACAAGTGGGACCTAATGAAACTTCAAAGCTTTTGCACAGCAAAGGAAACCATAAACAAGACGAAAAGACAACCCTCAGAATGGGAGAAAATATTTGCAAACGAATCAACGGACAAAGGATTAATCTCCAAAATATATAAACAGCTCATTCAGCTCAATATCAAAGAAACAAACACCCCAATCCAAAAATGGGCAGAAGACCTAAATAGACATTTCTCCAAAGAAGACATACAGACGGCCACGAAGCACATGAAAAGATGCTCAACATCACTAATTATTAGAGAAATGCAAATCAAAACTACAATGAGGTATCACCTCACTCCTGTTAGAATGGGCATCATCAGAAAATCTACAAACAACAAATGCTGGAGAGGGTGTGGAGAAAAGGGAACCCTCTTGCACGGTTGGTGGGAATGTAAATTGATACAGCCACTATGGAGAACAATATGGAGGTTCCTTAAAAAACTAAAAATAGAATTACCATATGACCCAGCAATCCCACTACTGGGCATATACCCAGAGAAAACTGTAATTCAAAAAGACACATGCACCCCAATGTTCATTGCAGCACTATTTACAATAGCCAGGTCATGGAAGCAACCTAAATGCCCATCAACAGACGAATGGATAAAGAAGATGTGGTACATATATACAATGGAATATTACTCAGCCATAAAAAGGAACGAAATTGAGTCATTTGTTGAGACGTGGATGGATCTAGAGACTCTCATACAGAGTGAAGTAAGTCAGAACGAGAAAAACCAATATCGTATATTAACACATGTATGTGGAACCTAGAAAAATGGTACAGATGAACCAGGTTGCAGGGCAGAAGTTGAGACACAGATGTAGAGAATGGACATATGGACACCAAGGGGGGAAAACTGCAATGGGGTGGGGATGGTGGTGTGCTGAATTGGGCGATTGGGATTGACATGTATACAGTGATGTGTATAAAATTGATGCCTAATAAGAACCTGCGGTATAAAAAAACAAACAAAACAACTAATACTAAACTTTCATTGGGTTATTTGTATGGAAATATGTTAATATAAATGTTTCAGACATTACATGAAATTTCTAAAAATCTTATATTTGTATTTGTATGGAAATATGTATGGAAATATGTTCATATAAATGTTTCAGACGTTACATGAAATTTCTAAAAATCTTATATTTGTATTTGTATGGAAATATGTATGGAAATATGTTAATATAAATGTTTCAGACATTACATGAAATTTCTAAAAATCTTATATGTTCTGGTATAATGTTATAAGTCATAATCCTAGTTATTACTTTAAAATGTATATCTCAGAAATAACTAATTTTCTTGTCAACTGCATTATTATGAACTTTCATCAAATCTTTTACCATGGTCATTTTTAAGTCTTTTGTCATTTACAGACAGTTCTGGGTGTACTCTGATGATTTTGCAAATATGTTCCTATAAAAGGGTTTCATCTTCAAGAAATTCATGGAAAAGACTCTGACAAGTACAGGTTTCTGGTAACTGACTGTACTGCTGAACTGAATGAATAAGCATTTTCAGAACTCTGATGAAAAACTGATGAACTCATAAAAGTGCTAACAAAAGATCAAGATGAAAAAAAAAAAACAACAATTAATTACATGGGACTGAGTGAACTGATGAGGATGAGTATAATTTTTGTGACTTTCTGTCTGAATTTAAAAAAAAAAAAAATCCCACAAGGACTCAGAGGCAGGGAATATACAAATCAATTTTCACTGCAAAGTAAAGGAGCTGTTACAGTGGAGGATTACTGGACTGAATGGCAATATTATGACATAGTATGAGTGTGTTTCATGTTTGGTAATTGCAATCATTGTTGCTTTTGTTGTGGTCATCCATGTACAATGCTTGGTGTCAGTCTATTTATCTCTTGTAAAAATAAAATACAGTGTGTGTGTGTGTGGAAAAAAAAAAAAAATAGTAATGGCTTCAAGAGTTGCTACAACAAATTCTGTTTCCTTCCCAAGCATTTGGGTCATTTAAAGGGAAAAAAGCCAAATAATTGGCAACACACAAATGGAGTTCTCCCTCACTCAACATCTTTACTTCAATATTACTGAGTTACCTTAATCTTAATTAAAACAGAATACTGTTTTAGTAAAAACATCAGGGCTATTTAAGAATCTTCACCACTACTCCATCCCATTCCTAGATAATTCTTTTTTTCTACTTTGCTTGGGTTCTTAAAGTTTTATATTAGTTTTCCCCTTGCCTACCTCATCCACCTGTGTCGTTGGAACTTATCACTGATTCTAAATGCTAAGTTCTAATTGTTAAACAGAAGCTTCTCTCTGCACTCTCACCTATTTCAAACTCCTACAGTCTGGAAATGATACCCACTCTTTTAGAAGCTCAGTTCTTTTCAGAGTAAGCCAAAGTCAGCTGAAATCTGATTACTTTCTTTTTTTCTTTTAACATCTTTATTGGAGTATAATTGCTTTACAATGTTGTGTTAGTTGCCGCTGTATAACAAAGTGAATCAGCTATACATCCAATAAAGATGTTAAAAAAAAAAAGAAAAGAAAAGAAAAATTACTCTGGCTGTGGTGTGGAGTATGGATCTGAGAAACAGAAATGGATGTGGGGAGACCTGCAGTAGTGCAGGTGAGAGGTGGTGGTAACATGTACTAACAAGATGGGAGAGTGAAGACAGAAATGGACGGATTAGCCATGTATTGAGGAGGAAAAATCAATAAGCTGTAGTAATGGATTGGTAGGGTAATGAGTGATCACTAACATTTATTGAAGGTTTACTAAGTGGCAGGTTTTACACTGTCTTACTTAATCCTCATTGCAACTGTAAAATGTGGGAATTTGCCATCTCAATTACATAGATCAGGAGCTTTGGAGAGGTTCAATAACTTGCCAAGGTTTGGAGAGGTTCAATAACGTGCCAAGTGGGAAAGTGGCAGAGTCTTAGCTGACTCATGGCCAGCACCCTTGACCACTGTACAGGAATGGATGTAAGGAAAGTTTGGAGGAGAGATGGAGAAGGTAACAAGAATCACCCCTAGATTTCTGCCTTCTTGTTTTGATGACTGGTGGTGTCATTCACTGAGGCAAAGAAAACCGGGTGAGGCCCAGCTTTGTAGAGGAAGAGCATTTATTGTGTATATGTTGAGTGATCTTCCATAAGATCACATTTCAGTGATCTTATTCAAGTTCAAATTATGCTCTGGCACAATCACCCAAGAAGTTTGTGATATATACAGCTTTTGTTTACTTAAACTAAGTCAGAAAATATGCTTCATGATTGTACTCGTCCTATCTTTATAGAGAGGGAACAGTTAATCATTCCAACTCTAGTGTACTTCAGTAGCTGGTTCATTTTTTTGTTTATATTGTAATTGTCTCTTCTCCTCTAGATTGTAAACAATTCCTTTGGTTCCAAGTATCTGATGTGGGAAATGATGTCAGTTCAGTAACTGCTTGCTGGAAGAACGTAAGATTAATAGCAAATATTTAAATAGTACTTTACATATTTCAGACAGAAATTTCACTTCATATGGTCCCGAAGAGAAGACTTATTAGATTTTATTGCTAGTTTTAATTTTTTTTTATTTTTTATTTTTATTTTTTTAACATCTTTATTGGACTATAATTGCTTTACAATGCTGTGTTAGTTTCTGCTGTATAACAAAGTGAATCAGCTATACATATACGTATATCCCCATTTCTCCAACCTCTTGCATCTCCCTCCCACCCTCCCTCGCCCACCCCTCTAGGTGGACAAAAAGCACTGAGCTGATCACCCTGTGCCATGCGGCTTCTCCCCACTAGCTATCTATTTTACGTTTGGTAGTGTATATATGTCAATGCCACTCTCTCACTTCATCCCAGCTTACCCTCCCCCCTCCTGGTGTCCTCAAGTCCATTTTCAACGTCTGCGTCTTTATTCCTGTCCTGCCCCTAGGTTCTTCAAAACGATTTATTTTTTTATTCCATATATATGTGATAGCATACAGTATTTGTTTTTCTCTTTCTGACTTACTTCACTCTGTATGACAGAATTTTTAAGGAACCTCCATACTGTTCTCCATAGTGGCTGTATCAATTTACACTCCCACCAACAGTGCAAGAGGGTTCCCTTTTCTCCACACCCTCTCCAGCATTTGTTGTTTGTAGATTTTCTGATGATGCCCATTCTAACTGGTGTGAGGTGATACCTCATTGTAGTTTTGATTTGCATTTCTCTAATAATTAGTGATGTTGAGCAGCTCTTCATGTGCTTCTTGGCCATCTGTATGTCTTCATTGGAGAAATGTCTATTTAGGTCTTCTGCTCATTTTTGGATTGGGTTGTTTGTTTCATTAATATTGAGCTTCATGAGCTGTTTTTATATTTTGGAGATTAATCCTTTGTCCGTTAATTCATTTGCAAATATTTTCTCCTATTCTGAGGGTTGTATTTTCGTCTTGTTTATGGTTTCCTTTGCTGTGCAAAAGCTTTGAAGTTTCATTAGGTCCCATTTGTTTATTTTTGTTTTTATTTCCATTATTCTAGGAGGTGGATCAAAAAAGATCTTGCTGTGGTTTATGTCAAAGAGAGATCTTCCTATGTTTTCCTCTAAGAGTTTTATAGTGTCCGGTCTTACATTTAGGTCTCGAATCCATTTTGAGTTTATTTTTGTGTATGGTGTTAGGGAGTGTTCTAATTTCATTCTTTTACATGTAGCTGTCCAGTTTCCCCAGCACCACTTATTGAAGAGACTGTCTTTTCTCCATTGCATATCCTTGCCTCCTTTGTCATAGATTAGTTGACCATAGGTGCTTGGGTTTATCTCTGGGTTTCTATCGTGTTCCATTGATCTATGTTTCTGTTTTTGTGCCAGTACCATATTGTCTTGATTACTGTAGCTTTGTAGTATAGTCTGAAGTCAGGGAGTCTGATTCCTCCAGCTCCTTTTTTTCCCTCAAGACTGCTTTGGCTATTCGGGGTCTTTTGTGTCTCCATACAAATTTTAAGATTTTTTGTTCTAGTTCTGTAAAAAAATGCCATTGGTAACTTGATAGGGATTGCACTAAATCTGTAGATTGCTTTAGGTAGTATAGTCATTTTCACAATGTTGATTCTTCCAGTCCAAGAACATGGTATATCTCTCCATCTGTTGGTATCATCTTTAATTTCTTTCATCAGTGTCTTATAGTTTTCTGCATACAGGTCTTTTGTCTCCCTAGGTAGGTTTATTCCTACGTATTTTATTCTTTTTGTTCCAATGGTAAATGGGACTGTTTCCATAATTTCTCTTTCAGATTTTTCATCATTAGTGTATAGGAATGCAAGAGATTTCTGTGCATTAATTTTGTATCCTGCAACTTTACCAAATTCATTGATTAGCTCTAGTAGTTTTCTGGTGGCATCTTTAGGATTATCTATGTATAGTATCATGTCATCTGCAAACAGTGACAGTTTTACTTCTTCTTTTCCAATTTGTATTCCTTTTATTTCTTTTTCTTCTCTGATTGCCGTGGCTAGGACTTCCAAAACAATGTTGAATAATAGTGGTGAGAGTGGACATCCTTGTCTCGTTCCTGATCTTAGAGGAAATGCTTTCAGTTTTTCACCATTGAGAATGATGTTTGCTTTGGGTTTGTCATATATGGCCTTTATTATATTGAGGTAGGTTCCCTCTATGCCCATTTTCTGGAGAGTTTTTATCATAAATGGGTGTTGAATTTTGTCAATAGCTTTTTCTGCATCTATTGAGTTGATCATATGGTTTTTATTCTTCAATTTGTTAATATGGTGTATCACATTGATTGATTTGCGTATATTGAAGAATCCTTGCATCCCTGGGATAAATCCCACTTGATCGTGGTGTATGATCCTTTTAATGTGTTGTTGGATTCTGTTTGCTAGTATTTTGTTGAGGATTTTTGCAGCTATATTCATCAGTGATATTGGTCTGTAATTTTCTTTTTTTGTAGTGTCTTTGTCTGGTTTTGGTATCAGGGTGATGGTGGCCTCATAGAATGAGTTTGGGAATGTTCCTTCCTCTGCAATTTTTTGGATGAGTTTGAGAAGGACAGGTGTTAGCTCTTCTCTAAATGTTTGATAGAATTCACCTGTGAAGCCATCTGGTCCTGGTTTTTGTTTGTTGGAAGATTTTTAATCACAGTTTCAATTTCATTACTTGTGATTGGTCTGTTCATATTTTCTGTTTCTTCCTGGTTCAGTCTTGGAAGGTTATACCTTTCTACGAATTTGTCCATTTCTTCCAGGTTGTCCATTTTATTGGCATAGAGTTGCTTGTAGTAGTCTCTTAGGATGCTTTGTATTTCTGAGGTGTCTGCTGTAACTTCTCCTTTTTCATTTCTAATTTTATTGATTTGAGTCCTCTCCCTCTTTTTCTTGATGAGTCTGGCTAATGGTTTATCAATTTTGTTTATCTTCTCAAAGAACCAACTTTTAGTTTTATTGATCTTTGCTATTGTTTTCTTTGTTTCTATTTCATTTTTTCTGCTCTGATCTTTATGATTTCTTTCCTTCTGCTAACTTTGGGTTATGTTTGTTCTTCTTTCCCTAGTTTCTTTAGGTGTAAGGTTAGATTGTTTACTTGAGATTTTTCTTGTTTCTTGAGGTAGGCTTGTATAGCTATAAACTTCCCTCTTAGAACTGCTTTTGCTGCCTCCCATAGGTTTTGGATCGTCGTGTTTTCATTGTCATTTGTCTCTAGGTATTTTTTGATTTCCTCTTTGATTTCTTCAGTGATCTCTTGGTTGTTTAGTAACGTATTGTTTAGCCTCCATGTGTTTGTGTTTTTTACGTTTTTTTTCCCTGTAATTGATTTCTAATCTCATAGCGTTGTGGTCAGAAAAGATGCTTGATATGATTTCAGTTTTCTTAAATTTACTGAGGCTTGATTTGTGACCCAAGATGTAATCTATCCTGGAGAATGTTCTGTGTGCACTTGAGAAGAAAGTGTCATCTGCTGTTTTTGGATGGAATGTCCTATAAATATCAATTAAATCTATCTGGTCTATTGTGTCATTTAAAGCTTGTGTTTCCTTATTAATTTTCTGTTTGGATGATCTGTCCATTGGTGTAAGTGAGGTGTTAAAGTCCCCCACTATTATTGTGTTACTGTCTATTTCCTCTTTTCTAGCTGTTAGCAGTTGCCTTATATATACATGTACTCCTATGTTGGGTGCATATATATTTATAGTTGTTATATCTTCTTCTTGGATTGATCCCTTGATCATTATGTAGTGTCCTTCCTTGTCTCTTGTAACATTCTTTATTTTAAAGTCTATTTTATCTGATATGAGTATAGCTACTCCAGCTTCCTTTTGATTTCCATTTGCATGGAATATCTTTTTCCATCCCCTCACTTTCAGTCTGTATGTGTCCCTAGGTCTGAAGTGGGTATCTTGTAGACAACATATATATGGGTCTTGTTTTTGTATCCATTCAGCAAGACTTTGTCTTTTGGTTGGAGCATTTAATCCATCCGTGTTTAAGGTAATTACTCATATGTATGTTCCTATGACCATTTTCTTAATTGTTACAGTCTTGTTTTTGTAGGTCCTTTTCTTCTCTTGTGTTTCCCACTTAGAGAAGTTCCTTTAGCATTTGTTGTAGAGCTGGTTTGGTGGTGCTGAATTCTCTTAACTTTTGCTTGTCTATAGAGTTTTTGATTTCTCCATCAAATCTGAATGAGATCCTTCCAGGTAGTGTAATCTTGGTTGTAGGTTCTTCCCTTTCATCACTTTAAGTATATCATGCCACTCCCTTCTGGCTTGTAGAGTTTCTGCTGAGAAATCAGCTGTTAACCTTATGGGAGTTCCCTTGTATGTTAATTGTTGTTTTTCCCTTTCTGCTTTCAATAATTTTTCTTTGACTTTAATTTTTGCCAATTTGATTACTATGTGTCTCGGCGTGTTTCTCCTTGGGTTTATCCTGTATGGGACTCGCTGTGCTTCCTGCACTTGGGTGGCTATTTCCTTTCCCACGTTAGGGATGTTTTCGACTATAATCTCTTCAAATATTTTCTCTGGTCCTTTCTCTCTCTCTCTTCTTCTGGGACCCCTATAATGCGAATGTTGTTGCGTTTAATGTCCCAGAAGCCTCTTAGGCTGTCTTCATTTCTTTTCATTGTTTTCTCTTTATTCTGTTCTGCAGCAGTGAATTCCACCATTCTGTCTTCCAGGTCACTTATCCGTTCTTCTGCCTCAGTTATTCTGCTATTGATTCCTTCTTGTGCAGTTTTCTTTTCAGTTATTGTATTGTTCATCTCTGTTTGTTTGTTCTTTAATTCATCTAGGTCTTTGTTAAACATTTCTTGCATCTTCTCGATCTTTGCCTCCATTCTTTTACCGAGGTCCTGGATCATCTTCACTATCATTATTCTGAATTCTTTTTCTGGAAGGTTGCCTATCTCTACTTCATTTATTTGTTTTTCTGGGGTTTTATCTTGTTCCTTCATCTGGTACATAACCCTCTGCCTTTCATCTTGTCTACCTTTCTGTGAATGTGGTTTTTGTTCCACAGGCTGCAGGATTGTAGTTTTTCTTGCTTCTGCTGTCTGCCCTCTGATGGATTAGCCTATCTAAGAGGCTTGTGCAAGTTTCCTGATGGGAAGGACTGGTGGTGAGTAGAGCTGGTTGTTGCTCTGGTGGGCAGAGCTGAGTAAAACTTTAATCTGCTTGTCTGCTGATGGGTGGGGCTGGGTTCCTTCCCTGTTGGTTGTTTGGCCTGAGGTGACCCAACACTGGAGCCTACACCGTGCTCTTTGGTGGGGCTAACGGCGGACTCTGGGAAGGCTCACGCCAAGGAGTAATTCCCAGAACTCCTGCTGCCAGTGTCCTTGTCCTCACGGTGAGCCACAGCCACCCCCCCATCTCTGCAGGATACCCTCCAACACTATCAGGTAGCTCTGGTTCAGTCTCCCCTGGGGTCACTGCTCCTTCCCCTGGGTCCCAATGCACACACTACTTTGTGTGTGCCCTCCAAGAGTGGAGTCTCTGTTTCCCCGAGTCCTGTTGAAATCCTGCAATCAAATCCTGTTAGCCTTCAAAGTCTGACTCTCTAGGAATTCCTCCTCCTGTTGCCAGACCCCCAGGTTGGGAAGCCTGATGTGGGGCTCAGAACCTTCACTCCAGTGGGTGGAGTTCTGTGGTATAAGTGTTCTCCAGTTTGCGAGTCACTCACCCAGCAGTTATGAGATTTGATTTTATTGTGATTGCACCGCTCCTACCGTCTCATTGTGGCTTCTCCTTTGTCTTTGGATGTGGGGTATCTTTTTTGGTGAGTTCCAGTGTCTTCCTGTTGATGATTGTTCAGCTGTTAGTTGTGATTCCAGTGCTCTCACAAGAAGGAGTGAGGACACGTCCTTCTACTCCTCCATCTTGAACCAATCTCTGATCTTGTAGAAAATATCATCTCATACATCCCATTGGGAATGAGGTCTGTATTTGAGGGATTATTTGAACTAGGTATTATTGTTTTATGTTTGCTAAGATTTATATTCCTTCTTGTCAAACTCTGTACTTGCTGCCTGTCATGTTTCTTTTTTTTTTTTTTTAATTTTTTTATTGTTTATTTTTGGCTGTGTTGGGTCTTCGTTTGTGTGCGAGGGCTTTCTCTACTTGCGGCAGGCGGGGGCCACTCTTCATCGCGGTGCGCGGGCCTCACCATCGCGGCCTCTCTTGTTGCGGAGCACAGGCTTCAGATGCACAGGCTCAGTAGTTGTGGCTCACGGGCCCAGTTGCTCCGTGGCATGTGGGATCCTCCCAGACCAGGGCTCGAACCCGTGTGCCCTGCATTGGCAGGCAGATTCTCAACCACTGCGCCACCAGGGAAGCCCTGTCATGTTTCTTTAAGCCCAAAACCCCAACCCATATGATGATCATTCAACATAGAAGCCCAGACCCAAAGTCTTGACCTCATCTTGGAACCCGTGAGTATTTAAAATTGAGTGTGAAACAGTTTCATTCCTCAAGCCCTTGTTAGGCCTATGCCCCTTAACAGCTGTCTTCACCCAGTATGCCTCAGGATTAAGGAAAGATCAAAAGAAGGAGGTACTGAAACCATACCCTGTGCTTTATACCCCTAGGGCCCATAAGGTAGAAACAAAAGATGATAAACCAAGACCTCTAACTTGTTTTGCAGAATACCAAGAAAACTGCAGATAAGGAAATAACTTGTTGACGGTCCTGTCAACTGAACATTGCACAGGTGCCTTGAAGGACTAGGATGACCGAGCAGTGAACTCTGGACATCACAGGCTGAAAATCCACCTCATGTAACATATGGAAAGCCCCCGAATTTGCACACTGCACCCATGAAGAGACATAAAAGGCAATTGCGGCTGTGCAGAGGACTCTTGAAACTTCCCTTTAGGGAATTCCCTGGTGGTCCAGTGGGGAACCAAGCCCCCACAAGCCACACAGTGCAACCAAAAAAAGAAACTTCCATCTACCCCTCCACCAATCATCTCAGCCTCCAAACCCTCCTATTCCCTACTCCCACAATAAAAATCCCACTCAAAAGCCAATGGGGAGATAGATCTGATAGATCTTGTCTCCTTGCTTGGCTACCCTGCAATGAAGCCTTTTCTCTCTGCAAAGGACTGTTGCCTTGATATTTGGTATTTTCATTGCACAGAAGGAAATAAGCCTGCTTGGTTGGTTACAATAGGGAAAAAAAAAAAAAAGGTTTAATTGGAAATTTATCCTGAAACATAAAACTAAAAATGTAAAAACTTTACCTTATGGTAAATAAAATTTAGATTATAATTTTAAGAAAACATCAAATCATAGAACAAATAAAGAATAATTCAAGTGTTGAGTTTTACAGGATCGTAGGAGATGCCATCTTCTATAACTGACTTTCACAACACAAGTGTTTTAGTAAAACACTTAAGGATGTCATCAGATTTCTCAAGAGACCTTTCTTAATCCTTTGGTGGTTAATTTATTTTCTTTTGAAGCTCCTCTCATGTCTTAATCATCCTCATTCATTTTTCTCTCATTCATTAACTCTCCTAGATATGTATGCCAGATCATGTGGCATCGCCTCTCTTTTATATGAATTTTGCTCCCCTTTACTACTTTTGTAACTGCAGGAGTTAAATAACGAGTTTTCAGAAAATAAAATCCTCTTAGAAGAATCTTTGGTCTCATCTTCTGAGGCAGTGTAAGTAACATTGTGTTCAATATGACTATTTCATACTTTTTGAACCATTTTAAATGTTTATAAAATCAAACTATTTCCTGAAATCTCTTTAAAGTTTTGTTTTAAAATAATTTTAAAGAAAGATTTAGGGGCAGGAACATGCCCTGGTACCTATATTTTTTTGGAAAGTTTACCAACTGGCATATTTTAGACAACAGCATATTGTAATCCTGTTTTTGTTTTATCTACAATTTCACAGTTACAAGTGAAAACATATGGAAATATTTAAGGAAGATGTGTCTGAGGCCTGTGAAATATCACCGACTGTCCATTTTTTTGTTATTGTTAAATAACTTGTATTCCAACTTAAGACCAAACAACAAAAAAGCTGCCAAAGATACTCACATTTGCACAAAGAGCATTTGATGATGTTATGGTAACTGAAACTGACTAGTAGAACTGGAAGTAGAAGTTAGCAATTCCTACTCCTTCCTTTAGTTCTCAGTGACCCTCAATACAGACATCAGACTGTAGCATCTTGAGGCAGCTACTAAACTTGACCATATTTTGCATGACAAATTAACATCTACAATTGTAAGTATTTTATTATAAATGTTTTTCTCTTTTTTTTGAATTTTATTTTATTTTATTTATATAGCAGGTTCTTATTAGTTATCTATTTTATACATATTAGTGTATATATGTCAATCCCACTCTCCCAATGCATCCCCTCCACCACCCTCACCCCCACTTCCACCCTTGGTGTCCATATGTTTGTTCTACGTATATACAGTGGAATATTACTCAGCCATAAAAAGGAATGAAATTGGGTCATTTGTAGAGATGTGGATGGACCTAGAGACTGTCATACAGAGTGAAGTAAGTCAGAAAGAGAAAAACAAATATCGTATATTAACGCATATCTGTGGAATCTATAAAAATGGTACAGATGAACTGGTTTGCAAGGCAGAAATAGAGACACAGATGTAGAGACAGTTTTTCAATGAAACCAGTTTTTGAGCACCAACCAGCTGTAAGAAATAAGACCTTGTGCCCGTGCTGCAGTATTGTTTTGTATATATTATTCATATTGGTGTGAAAGAAGATTTTTTGCACATAGCTGCCTCCCTTGCATCATTTCTGTCTCAGCTCAATGATCCCCTCCTCAAAGGCCTTCTCTGACCAGCTCGTATTGCTTTCCTATATCACTCTCTATCCTATCATCCTGTCCCATTGCCTAATCTTTATTTGAAATTACCTTGTTTTCATTTGTTTAGTTATTTATCCTGCCTCCCCCCAAGAATGTAATCTCCCCAAGCACAAGGATTGTACCCATTGTGTTCTCTGCTCTGTCCCCAGTGCTTGGAGCAGTGCCTGTCTGGCAGATACCAAATTTGTTGAACAAATTAATAAATTATGAAGTGTCAAAAGCATAGTCAGCTAAATTAATATCTATACATAAGAGGTTGAGTGAGTCTCAAAGTTTCATTGAAATATTTGCATTAAAATATTAAATTCCAAAAAGAATTAACTTGTAATTATTTGTAGAATGCAGTGCAGGCATCAGATAGAAATACATAGTCTTTTCTAATCCCAAGATGCCATTATCCAAATACGTGTTGTCAGTTCCTGAGATAGCTTTCCTACATTGCATAGCTACATTTGGCAAAAGCACCAACATTTGTATGCAAATCCAGCATTCTCCCTGTCTATTTCTTAGAAGTTTATATACTGAGTCTCTCCAAAGGTAGGGAGACCAGACAGAAAGTATGTGGCTTGAATGAGAGTTGCTTCAATTTCAGGCAATTTTATTCTTAATCAACAGAAATTACACACTCATTTTCCTCTAGAAATGAAATTCTCTTCCTTTCAATCCTCTTATCTTTGAAATAGCAATCCACATGACTGAGACAAATGTACATGTCCAAGAACACTGAAATCATTCTATGGTAAAATCAATGTTTCATTTTCAGTAATTCATCTAATAGTTTCTCTTTTTAGCGTACATTGTAAATTTTAGTATATGTAATAAATTGAGTTGTCAAAAATATTTCCCTGTTTTTCAAAACACCTCAATAAGTAAGAAATAAATTAAGAAAAATATTGCTGGGAATTCCCTGGCGGTCCGGTGGTTAGGACTCCACGCTCTCACTGCCGAGGGCCCGGATTCAATTCCTGGTCAGGGAACTAAAATCCCAAATCCTACAAGCCACATGGCATGGCCAAAAAAAAGAAAAAAGAAAAATATTGTTGCCCATATTATATAGCTAGCTAGCTCATATATTCTTGATCAAAGGTAAGGATAGCATATACTAATGAAGTCAATGCCCATTTCTTAGTTTATTCATTAGTTCCAGTTTCTTTTCACTAAGTCCATTATTGAATAGCCAATGAAATACAGAATCATCCATCAGCTTATGTTTTATTATTAGTTAAAATTAGGCTAGGTTGATGAAAATTAGGCTAGGTGTCTTTCCCCTCTGGTAGATTTTCTGCCACAAGCTTCCAAAGAAAAAATAGGTTTCTTCTCAAGCATCATATCTTTGGAACTCGTGCTCTCCCACGACACCTCACCCCAGGCCTCTGTTTAGAATTTAAGAACTATGTTAGCACCATGTTGGAGAGTCTCCATAGGACTGCACATAAGTAGGTAGGTGGGGGTAAAGTTACAGCCTATTAGATGTTCTCAGGCCAGCCAGTTTACACCCTTAACTTCAATTTTATTGCTCTATCTTAAAAGTTAGGAAAGAAACCCTGGATTGGAACTAGGAGTTCTATTCTACATTCAGGGTTCAAAAACACTGTCATGGGCACTGGTTGATTCATCCACCTCCATTCAATCCCAGATAAATAGTTGGAAGTCAGTTGCAGTAGTTCTATTTCTCTTCCAAAGTGGAGTGATGAAAAGTTTCTTGGGTTGCTGATAACAGTCCTCCCTAAAGAATCCACCAACCTGGAAGCCTGCTCTGCTTCTTGGAGTTGATTTGGTGGAATAATGAACATCTTTACTGTTTTTTTAAAAAATAAATTTATTTATTTTTGGCTGTGTTGGGTCTTTGTTGCTGCTCACAGTCTTTCTCTCTAGTTGCAGCGAGTAGGGCCTACTCTTCGTTGCGGTGCGCGGGTTTCTCATTGCGGTGGCTTCTCTTTGTTGTGGAGCACAGACTCTAGAGCACAGACTCAGTAGTTGTGGCGCACGGGCTTATTTGCTCCGTGGCATGTGGGATCTTCTCTGACCAGGGCTCGAACCTGTGGACCGCTGCATTGGCAGGCGGATTCTTAACCACTGTGCTACCAAGGAAGTCCCTGAATTTCTTTATCGTTGAAGTCAGTTTGAGTCAGGGTTTTGTTACACACAGCATAAAGCATTCTAATGCATACAGGTCCCCTAGGAAAAGAGTCCATTGCCATGGTTCCAATTCACTAAGAAGGACCTCAGAATTCTGGTACCACATAAATCAAATGCTCCATGGAGCATCTTCACCTAGATTCTGAGACCAGTGCTCTCTGAGCCTCAGATAAACCTCTTTGTAATTTCTGGACTGTAGGAGACCTTAGTCTAGCTTGACATTCTTTGCAGTGGTCCCTGGGGTCTCTGAAAGCTATGACTGGTTTTACTTATTGATTATTCATGCTTTGAGACCAGTTGAATTTCTCCAGGGGTTCAAAGATCCAGTATATTCCAATGTGGCTTCTTCTTAGAAAAGTAATATCCAGCAGTTTCAGTGCTTGTAGATGCATGAGGGGCCGGATTATTGTACCAAAATAATCTAAACCTGCAGGCTGCATTTTATAGTTGCCTATCTGTCTCCATAAACAAATGGGAATGAGATTTACCATCACAACTGAAATTGTTAGCTCTAGTCTGATAAGTAGACCTAGGGTATCTGAATTTCAGCAAGATGTCTAACAAAGCCTTTTGTGCTGACTTTGCAGAAAAATTGGAGAAAAGTGAGCTGGCTATTGATTTACATTTGTTATTGCTATTATTGATTCATATTTGATATTAATATTTAAATGCTGAGACTTTCAGGATGCTGATTAATGGATGAACGTCAACTTAGAGAACGCTCTCCAATCCCTGCTTTAAAGCACTGTCATCAGATATGTTCTATTCAATATTTTTCTCATTGAATAAGATGAAAACACAGAAAGCATGGCTTTGTATCATTTCCCGATGACATGAAACTTAAGAAAGTGCCAATATGATGGGCAACTCAAGCAGAATCCAAAAATAACTCAGCAAACTGAATCAGTGAGCCAAATATAGCGGAGGCTGTTTTCATAAACAGTGTAAAAAGATGGTGAAGATCATGTAAAAGCTGTTGAAAAGAATTTGGGATATGTAAAAGGAAAAAGTAGGTAGCCAATATTTATATATATGAAGGACTGTCGTGGAATTCCATAAAGTAAAACTAGAATGAATTTTTTGGCTCATTAATGAAAGGACTCTACCATTTGGAGGCAAAGGAGCTGAATTAGAAAAGAATTATCTGGATCAGGACATAGTGATATAGTGAGATTCCTATAGTTTACAAGTTCAAACCATAGCCAAGTGGTTGTATGTATGTATAGATAGATAGATAGATAGATACTTTATAGATAACTTGGGAGGAGATGAACTCTAAACTCTCTTCCTTGGGGTTTATTTTTTAAATTAGCCTGTCATTCTTTGTGTTTTAATTGGAGCTTTTAATCTCTTTACATTTATTGTAATTACTGATATTTTGATTTTGTGATTATATATTTGTGTAATTACCACATGATTTATATTTTTTCTATCTGCTCTATGTTTTATTTTCTCTCCATTCTTACCTCTTTTGGATTGATTGCTTTTTTTAAAATTTTACTTTTATTCTCTATTTGCTAGGAAGTTAGACACATTTTACTCTTCTTTTGCTGCTGTCTTAGAGATTACAACATGCAGTTTTTGGCTTGTGGCAGTTATTTTCTTTCAGCCAGTGGAAAAGGCCATTTCATTGTCATCTGACTTCCATTATTTCTACTGAGAAGTAAACTATCATTTTAGTTGTTCATTTTTAAGATGATCTGCCTTTTTTTTCTCTGGCTTCTTTTAAGATTTTCTCTTTTTCCTGGGTTTTGGTAGTTTTATTCCAATGTGCCTAGGTGGGCTTCCTTTTTCTTATCCTGCTTGAGGTTTGTAGGACTTCTTGAATTGATTGGACTGATATCTGTACAAGAGTTACTTTGTGTGTCACCCTGGATCCATGCACTAGCCTTTTTGTCACAGATTCAGGTCAAAGCCCCCAGTTCCACCCTCACTCCTGCCCTCTGTGGTGGCTACTCCCATCCCTTGTCACACTTGGGCACAATCTGCAGTTGTCTCACATCATGCATGCACCATGCACTTTCATATCCTGCCCTGGGGCTTTCCCAGTGTGGCCGAGGTGAGAGATAACATTGTGCCCACTGGGCACTCACACATACACAATCCTGAAGTTTATGAGTTATCACCCCTGTGGTGGACTCTACCCAATGCAAGAGGAGAACTGGTGGATAATCTTCTCTTACTTCTTCCTCCTAACCAGACTGTTGTAATAACAGTTGCTCCTCTCTGAAGATGCCCTGTGAGACTAAATAATAAGCTTGTCATGAGTTTATGGCCATGTTGGTAAAAACACAGTCCTTATATTTGTACTATTTCCTTCTTTGTCTCACACCACTTTTACCTCCTTCCCGCTCCTGTGGGATAACACTCTCCAATAAAGTGTTAAAACAAATAAACATTTGCTTCAGGCTCTGTTTTCTAGGCTATCTGGGTAATAACAATGTCTTCAATCAGCTTGGAAAATTCTCAACTATAATCCCTTCAAATACTTCTTCTGACCCACATCCTCTTTCCTTTTCTTCTGAAACTCCAGTGGAATGCATGTTAGATTTTTTTTTTCACCATCTCCTCTGGGTTTCTTATTCTCTCTTCCATAATTTTTATCTATTTTTCTCTCTATGCTTCACTCTGGTTATTTTCTTTTCCTTCTGCCTTATCGTGTAGTAATTCTCTATTCAGCTATGTCAAATCTGATGTTAAACCCACCCTTTGAATTCTTAATTTCAGTTACGGTACTTTTTCAGTTCTAAAATTTCTGGATACTTCTTTCAAAAAGTCTTCTATGTCATTTTGGTACAGTTTTCAGGGTTTTGTGGGGTTTTTTTGGCTGAATTTTCTATCTTAAGTTGTGTTTACTTGCATATAGTAAGCATGGTTAGTTCCAATATCCAGAATCCCTATGGATCTAGTTTTGTTGCTTATGATTATTACTGTCTTCATTCATGTTGCCTTGTCTCTTTATGTGCCTGGTTCTCTATGCGTATGTGCTGAACATTTTATTTGAATGAGCCCTAGGATGTTATCTTTCCCCAAAAAAGATTTTCATTTGTTTTGAGCAGATGCCTATGACCACTGCCATCTTGGATTACCTTAATCCAATTTCAGAGACTAAGATTTTTATGGGCCACCTAAATAACTGGGAGCTGGGTTGTACTCTGAGTAAGGGGTGTTATGCTTTTGATTCACCATTACTCCTACGGTACCATCTTCTACGGTATTGGCCCAAAGTGGGGGATTTAATCAGACTTTTCCCTTGGTGAAAATCTTTGTCCCTCTTTTACATGAAAGCTGTCAAAAGCACCACTCAGACTTTCAAGTGACAAATGTCCCAGAAGGAAATGACTCCAACTGCCAAGATTCCTGTCTTCTCTTGGAAGCAATTCTTTGGCCCAGGAATTCTTTATTACGTTATCTTTCTGGTGCTTTCAAGTAGATGTTTTCTGTATTTTGTCCAGCTTTTATGATCATCAATGGCAGTATTGGTCAAGTAGGAGAGAAATGCTAAGTCTAGCCTACAGGTACACTGAGCATCTTCACTTCTGGACTAAAATCAGTATTTCTTTTTTTTTTTTTTTTAAAGAGCTCCTGACTTATTTATTTATTTATTTTTGCTGTGTTGGGTCTTCGTTTCTATGTGAGGGCTTTCTCCAGCCGTGGCAAGCGGGGGTCACTCTTCATCGCGGTGCGCGGGCCTCTCACTATCGCGGCCTCTCTTGCTGCGGGGCATAGGCTCCAGACGCGCAGGCTCAGTAGCTGTGGCTCACGGGCCTAGTCGCTCCGCGGCATGTGGGATCTTCCCAGACCAGGGCTCGAACCCGCGTTCCCTGCATTGGCAGGCGGACTCCCAACCACTGCGCCACCAGGGAAGCCCCAGTATTCCTGATTAGTAAACTTAACTTGGTGCAGGTATTTTGGCTGTATGTATGTTATTTTAAACACTTTATGAACAGTAAAGTGGTAGTAATGTGTGACTTCTGATGATAACAGAGTACTTGAACTTAATTTCTCAGAACATAAAAATTCTATTTTAATTTTCAGAATAAACATAAAGTTGGAAAATTTTATTTTACCAAGTACATTAAAAAATAATAAAAATTAATGTTAACCATCATGATTATTTCATAAAAGAAAGAATTTTGATACAAAAAATCAGTAAGGACATAATCTCATAAAGGATGATCCTTTAAATTGGATAAATCAGTATTATGTAAAGTTCAGTAATTTGTTGTTATTTTTCTCCTTTCATCAAGAATCAGTGAAAATTTGATTATCTGGAAACAGAGGTGTACAGATTGGTGTTTTGGAGCTCTTGCCTTATACTATTTAGTTTATTCTCTAAAATGGTATTTTAAAAATAACATAAAAATCTAAATATAAAACATTATGGAATAAAATGCATGTAGGTTACCAATGAAAAGTCTCTCAAAATCACCAGTCTCATGCTAAATTAAGTGAAAAACAGATTCTCAATTATGTGCCAATAGAATCAAGCTGGCAATGATCTTTTTCTGCATTGATAAAGAAATCTGACAAGTATTTTTATACTTTAGGAATACAGAGATGTTCCTAAAAAAGTGGCCACATTACATCTTCAAGTCAACATGACACTCAGAGCTACAATTTATCAAGTATGAAGAATAATTAAAATATAGAATATTTTGGAGGTTATTTTCAAAGGATATGACAATAATTTCTAGTGGGTTTTTCAAAAGGACTCTGGTCAAATAATATTTCCTGGAAGACTTTACATTAAGAGAGGACAAAACCTAAATAATGTTAATGCAAATTCACACAAGTCTCCATATTTCACAAGGAGAACAAGATGGGTATTTTTGTGAAAGTTTCAACTTAACATCTTATTAAATAAGATCCTTTGAATTTGATTTATGATGCAAAATAAAATTCTCTCTCTCTTTATAGCTGCAGAGGAGATGGTACATCACTTTTATTTTTTAAATAGACTTTTAGTTAATTATGAGGATTTAAATTAATTAGCATGTTTTTAAAAAGCCTATTTTTTGAATTTACTTCCAGATATAGAGAAAGGATGAATAAGATATTACCTACAAGACAACGAAATACGGAGCTTATGGCATTTTTATTTGCCAGTCTCTCAGTTCTGTTCTTTTTAAATCAGATTTAAATCTGCATGAGATCTCTTAATATTTGAGCTTCAGACTTGTTTTCTCTTAAATACAAAATGGGCACTTTTCAATCCTTAAAAGAAAGCTTTTGATGCATTCTTTCAAGACTACAATATATGCAATATTTTCTAACTATTATCACTATATACAGGCTTACCGTAGTTCACAATATTGCTAATATTCAAATTTTACCCTTAAATTTCCCCAAAAGTCTACCTGGCTGTGTAACTAGGTCCCATCTCTCAGACTGTTGCAATGTAGCAGCTTCTTTTTTTCTATGTGAGTACACGATAATCCTAAACAAATTCTAATTAACAAGAATATTGACCTCATATTTCTTGCCAAATAAATACTCATCCTTTGTTGACAAAGGTGAAATCTGGAGCCATGAAATTCGAGGACAATGACCGCCACAGCAGTAGTGAGCAGATTTTAGATGTAGCCAAGGATTGCTGCCCTGTTCCAAAAAGGCCAGCTTGGTCCTCAATCTTTGAATAAAGTGTAAAACTCCATATGGTAGAAATTGTACTATTTTATTCTATCAAACTGTAGTGTTTTATTTATGTCTTGGAAGCTGTGAACCTTTTCAATATGGAGAGTTGGGAGATAATTCATGTTGGAGGTATTACAACATGTATGTATAAGGTGAATATATAATTTCTCATCCAACTAGGATACTTCTGACAGTATAAGGGGCTGCTATTAATAATTATACCGAAATATTAGGTGTAAACTGGTATGGTACTGTGCAAACTTAAACCTATAAGGCAAGAAATGGACCAAATGCATGGCAAGTATGGGAAAGCATAGGTTCCACATATAAAATAGGTGCCTTTATGAGTTGTAATTTTTTTTAAGTTGAAATTCCTATCAAAATCCCAATGGCATTTTTCACAGAAATAGAAAAAACAATCCTAAAATTTCTATGGAATCATAAAGGACCCCAAATAGGTAAAGCAATCTTGAGCAAAAAGAACAAAGCTGGAAGCATCATGCTCCCTGATTTTAAACTATATTACAAAGGTGATACTGGCATAAAAAGAGACACATTGACCAATGGAACAGAATAGAGAACCTGAAATAAACTTATGCATATATGGTTAACTAATTTTCAACAAAGGCCCCAAGAATATTAAATGGGAAAGGATAGTCTCTAATAAGTGGTGTTGGGAAAACTGGATATCAACATGCAGAAGAATCAAACTGAACCATTATCCGTACACAAAAATCAACTCAAAATGAATTAAAGACTTAAATGTAAAACGAAAACCATAAAACTCCTAGAAGAAACCACAAGGGAAAAGCTACTTGACATTGATCTTGGCAATGATTTTTGGAATTGACACCCAAAGCACAGGCAACGAAAGCGAAAACAAACAAGTGGGGAAGCTGCAAGTTTCACCACAGGAACAATGTGGAAATATTCAAGGGTCATATTTTTAGCACAGCCTAGGGTCTGGTGCTGCTACTGACATTTTGCAACAATATAGGAACCCAGTATATTCTCAATGGGATAAAACAGAGAAGTGCCAGTCTGCAAAGTTAGAACTCTGCCATACCCAGCTCAATATTCAGCTACTTGTTTGCCTTCATCTGCTCAGTCATCACATCTATCATCCCAGGTGAAAGACAAAACATCTTAGTGATCCTTCACACAGTGATGAATGATGTGTAAAAACAGGTACAGAAATTAGAGATACTTACATTTTTTTGTACATTGATATGACAATCAAAAAGTGTATTATTATTGTATTCTTAGGCTACCAAATCATGCAAACAGTCACAGTTACCAGTTTGGGCCCATCATTTTTAGTGAAGGTCAATTTTACTCTTTTCTTGACAGAGAACCCTGTTCATCTTAAAATTGCAATTTAAAGTCCGGGTAGAATGTTGCTTAGTATTGATCAAGCATCAAGGTACTGGATTACTCTGGATTACTGAAACACACTTTTAATTCCAGTAATGATCTTTGTTCCAATCTTGGTCGATACAAAAGAGAGGATTAATAATCTTGTTCAGTCTTGGCATTGTGTAAAAGTTCCCCAGTAAGGACTGATGAAAATGAATACTAATCAGTTTCTGACCAAAAAACGTTTACCAGTAAATCAGGCTACCTCAGAAATTTTTGTGACATCTGGTCCCAGTTCATGGACAAGTGGGGCAGCTTTGACAATACTGTAGAGCAATTACAAAAAACAAAAACAAAAACTGGGGATGGGAGCCTACCAATCTTACCTAATTATTTCTAGCATTTCCCTCTTGGATTCTGAGCAAGGAAGGGAGTACACCTTGGTGTTACCAAGTGGCCATCGGTGTGCACCAAAGACAATCTGGGTGCAAGGACAGCCTGTCGGTTTTCTGATTTTGGAGAATAGCTAACAAAGAACAAAGAATGGCTATAGCTGTGACTGGATTATTGATGAGAGTAACAACATTTTATAACAACAACAACAGAATGTGACATGCTATTAGGAATTTTTATCTTGTCCAAAAGTAAGGAATCTTTAGAGGTATTTTGGTTTTGTTTTTTTGCTTTTTTGTTTTGGCAATTGTTTATGGACATGAAGGCAAAGGACCCAGAGGCATAACTAGAGTCAGTACAAATATTAACAGATTTTTGAAAAGTGAAATTATACATATGGGTCTAACAGTAAGTTCTGCCACCTGGGAAGATTGCACAAAAGGCAAAACGAACTTTTCACTACATCATGTTGAAACAGACTGTAAACTCAGTGATGCAATCCTCTGAACTTCCAGTCTTCTCTTCTGCATTACATTTGAGTTTATTCATTAATTTTTATATGTCCTGATACGTATTTATAAATAACATGTATATAGTCATATCAAGCAATGTTTAAATGACAGTAAAAAGCTTTAAAACTTTAGTTTTCAACAAATATAATAGATCTTTCCAAGCATATATAAGATAATGATTAAAATGAAATGATTGTACCATCATAATTTAAGTGTTATGAAGAAGAAATAAATTTATATCTGGACAAAAATACATAGTTAAAAAAAGAAAAACACAGACTAGAGGCTTGTGTTTCTGGGATGATGGAGTAGGCATACTTTTCTTGATCCCTCTCACTAAGTACAAATAAAAACCCTGAAAATTATACATAAAATAAACATAAGAAAACTCTGATATGTGGAGAGAAGAAGGAAGACCAGCTAGGAGCCGCAGGGTCCAAGGAACAACATGGTAGTAAGTTCCTTGGGTTTTCTTTTGGCCTCATATATCTCAGACTTGGAGCTAAAGAAGTCAGCAACTTGGAAACATCAATGTGCACAAACAAAAATAGCCCCAACCAAAGGCTGCTCTTTCTAGCCAAAGGATAAGGGAAAAGGCAGCTAGGCAAAGCAGAAAACTTTTAGATGATAACCACTCTATTTCAGCCAAATACCATAGAAAAAAACTGTGGCCTCACCCTCACCCACACCAGTAAAATCTGAGGAGAAAGCCTAGACTAGGGCCCTAAACCCCCTGCAGGGGTGGTAGCAAAGAAAGCTGAGTAGGGAGCTGGAAATTTCATTCCAGCAACCAAATTCCACCTCTACCCCTGTGGAGACCACAGAAAGAGTCTGGACTTCTACTAACATCCGGCAGTAACAAGGCACCCTTCCCCCTCCTCACGGGGGAGACTGCCAGTGGAGATCATGTGAGGAGAGGTAATTCCCACCTGCCCAGTAGTACTGAAGTAGCCCCTCCTCAGGTGTCAATGGAGGCTAACTGGGGAACCTGGACATCTACTTCTAACCAGCAGTAATAAGACAGCATCTTCCCCTTCTCCTGCTGAAGGGGTGGCAAAGAAAGCCTCCCAAAACAGAGGGGTTAATTTACATCCAGAGTTTTGTTGCATAATAGGAGAACATTCAGTTTTCAAAACAATCACTCATTATACTAAGAAACAAGATCTCAACTGAACGAAAAAGGACAATCAATAGATGCTAACATGATGTGACAGAGATGTTAGAATTATCTGACAAAGATTTTAAAGCAGCCATGATAAAAAATGCTTCAATAAGCAATTATGCACACATTTGAAACAAATGAAAAGATTGAAAGCTTCAGCGATGAAATTGAAAATCTCAGCAAAGATAGATAAAGATATAAAGAACTAAAGGAAAATTTTGGAACTGGGAAACACAATAACCAAGTAAAAAGCTTGGTAGAGGTGCTGAACAGCAGGATGGAGGGGACAGAGGAGAGAATGAGTGAACTGGGAGATAGAAAAATAGAAGTTATTCAATCTGAACAATGGAGAGAAAATAGGCTGAAAACAAAGTTGGCAGCGTCTCAGGGACTTGTGAGACTATGACAAAAGATCTAACATTTGTGTCATTGGAGTCCTGGAGGGAGGGGAGAAAGAAGATGGGGCTGAAAAAGTACTGAAAGAAATCACGGCTGAAAACTTCCCAAATTTGACAAGACACGTCAACCTACAGATTCAAGATCTGAGTGAACCCCAAACAGGATAAACCTAAAGAAATCCACACCAAGACATATCAACCAGCAGGATTTAAATAACATTTACAGAATACTCCACCAAACAACAGCAGAATACATATATTCCTCTTTTCAAGTGTCCATGGAACATAAATCAACAAATTTAAAAGAGTTGGAATCATACAAAAAATCCACACAGAGTGTATTCCCTAACCAGAATGGAATCAAGTTAGAGATGAATACCAGATAGATAAGAGGAAAATCTCCAAACACTTGGAAACTAAACACATTTCTAAATAGTCTATGAGTCAAAGAGGAAGTTTCAAAAGCAATTTTAAAATGCAGTGAACTGAATGAAAATGACAATATCCAAATTTGTGAAACATAGCTAAAGCTATGAGAGGGAAATGTATAGCACTAAATGCATACATTAGAAAAGAGGAAGTCTCAAACCAATAACCTAAGCCCCCTCCTCAAGAATATAGAAGAAGTAGAGTAAAACAAACCAAAGAAAGCACAAGGAATGGAATAATAAAGATAAGGGCAGAAATCAATGAAATTTTAAAATAGAAAAACAAGAAAATAAAAGAAACGAAGAGCTAGTTCTCTGAAAAGATAAACAAAGTTGATAAATTACCAATATTAAGAATGAAGCAGAGAATATCACTACAAACACTGCAGATATCAAAAGGAATACTTTCTCCCTTAAGACTGGGAAACAAGGCAAGAATGTCTGTTTTCATCACTCTTATTCAGCATAGTACTGGAATTTCTAAGTAGTAAGTCCAATACAATTAAGGCAATAAAGGGAAATAAAAGTTATATAGTTTAGAAAGAAAAAAATAAGACTGTCTTAATGCAGATGACATGATCATCTCCTTAGAAAGTTGATCAGAATACTCCTAGAGCTAATAAGTAAGTTTGGCAAGTTCAGATTACAAGAGAAATGTACAAAAATCAACTGTATTTTTATGTACTAGCAGTGAACATCTAGACACCAAAATTAAAAATACGATACCATTTACAATTGCTCAAAAACGGGAAATGTTTAGGTGTAAATTCAGCAAAAATGTACAGGACTCATATGCTGGAAACTACACAGTGCTGATAAGAGAAATCAAAGAGGGTCTAAACAAATTGAGAGACATATTGTGTTCATAGATTGGAAGAGTCCACGTAGTAAATGTGTCAATTATTCCCAAACTGATATACAGGTTTAACATAATTTCTATCCAAACCTCACAAAATTTTTTTGTGGATATAGACAAATTATCCTAAAATGTATATGAAAAAGCAAAGAAACTAGACTAGCTAAAACAATTTTGAAAAAGAAGAGTAAAATGGGAGGATTCAGTCTACTTGTTTTCGAGATATTACATAGCTACAGTAATAAAAACGGTGTGATATTGAGAAGGGACAGACACATGGATGAATGGAACAGAACAGAGAAACTAAAAATAGAGTCACACAGATATGTCAACTGACTTTTGACAAAAGTACAAGAGCAATTCAATGGAGGAATGATAGCGTCTTTGGCAAATGATGCTGGAGCAGACACCCACAGGCAAAAACAAATGAACCTCAACTTCAGACTCACACCTTGTATAAAAGTGAATTTAAGTGGATTACACACTTAAATATAAAATTAAAAAGCTTTTAGAAAAAAAGCATAGCAGAAAATTTTGGGCATTTAGGACCAGGCAAGGAGTTCTCAGACTTGATCTAAAAAAGGAAAAATTGATAAATTGTGCACCATCAAAATTAAAAACTTTCGTTCTGTGAGAGACCCTGATAAAAGGATGCAAAAACACTAAGAGAAAACAATTGCAAGCCACAAATCTGACAAAAGAATACTATTTCAAATGTATAAAGAACTCTCCAAATTCAACAGTACAAAAAGCAAACAATACAATAAAAACATGGGCAAAAGACATAAAGAGACATTTCACTGAAGAACATATACAGATGGTAAACAAGTACTTGAAAAGTGTTCAACATCATTACCAACCAGGGAAATGAAAATAAAAACCACAATGAGAAATCACCACACACCTAAAGAGAATGGCTAAAATAAAAAATGCTGTTGGAGATGCAGAGAAACTAGATTACCTGATATGGCTGGTGGGAAAGTAAAATGGTACAGTCACTCTGGGAAACTGGAAGTTTCTTAAAATGCCACTAGCCTTCAATTTAGCAACTAACCTTCAATTTAGTATTTGCACTTCTGGGCATTTATTCCAGAGATATGAAAACCTATGTTCGCACATAATCCTGTACATAAATATTTATAGTAGTTTATCCATAATAGTTGCAAACTGGAAACAATCCAGTTGTCCTTCAAGAGGTGAATAGTTAAACAAACTGTGATACATCTGTACTGCAGAATACAACTCAGCAATAAAAAGCAATGAACTATTGATACATGCAACAATGTGGACGAACCTCCAGAGAATTGTGTTGAATGGAAAGAAGCCAAAATAGTTACATACCATGACTCCATTCATATAAAAATTTTAATTTATTTAATTTATTTATTTTTTATTTTTGGCTGCGTTGGGTCTTCGTTGCTGCATGTGGGCTTTCTCTAGTTGTGGTGAGCAGGGGCCACACTTCGTTGCAGTCCTCTCATTGCGGTGGCCTCTCCTGCTGCGGAGCATGGGCTCTAGGCACACACGCGGGCTTCAGTAGTCGTGGCGCGTGGGCTCTAGAGCACAGGCTCAGCAACTGTGGTGCACAGGCACAGTTGCTCCGAGGCATGTGGGATCTTCCCAGATCAGGGCTCAAACCCATGTCCCCTGCTTTGGCAGGCAGACTCCCAACCACTGAGCCACCAGGGAAGCCCTATATAACATTTTTGAAATGACAAAATTATAGGAAGGGAGGACAGAGTAGTGGTTGCCCAGGGTTGAGAATGGGGTGAGGGCTGGAGGGAAGTGGCTGTGACTTTCAAAGTGCAACATGGTGCTGGAACTGTTCTGTATCTTGACTACGTCAATGTCAATATCCCAGTTGGGATATTGCATTGATATTTGCAAGATGTTTCCATTAGGGTAAAGGGTGCATGAAACCTCTATTTTTTCCTACAAATGCATGTGAATCTACAATTATCTAAAAAAGTTCATTAAAACACACACAACAGACATAATTTATTTTCTCTGTCCCTTAAAATGTTACCTTCAGAAAATTTCCTGGCAACCTAAGAATCCTCACTATTTACTTCAATTTACTGTTATTCCAAGATCTCAAAGCCAGTTAGAACCTATAATCTAAGTTGACATTAAATCATTTAATCATTGCTAATATTAAGAACATATCAGAAAAATAAAACACCTTAAAACATCACCCAGATAGTGTAAATGGAAAATCTCTGTAGGTCCACATAATTCAGCAGTGTTGGAAATTTACCAGAGCCAATTGTATAACAATGGTTTTAAAAATTCGGTTTAATTGAATCCATGTTTTCTTTTATATAGTACTTTTAAATAATGGTGTAAAGAATAAATGTAACAAATTTAGGAAGTTACAGTTAATTAGCCTTTTGCCAAAAACAAATTCAAACTTTGCATAAACTACAATGTCATGTTTGCATTTCATTTTTGCACTGTGATAAAAGTCAGGGTGAAGACGTCTATCCACCCTTTTACTCAAATTCATAAAAATAAATTTTTTTAGGAGTGTTTCAGTATTAGAAGATATAAGTAAATTTCACTAATGCTTAAAACAAAATTCTTCAAATTAATTTTATGGTCTAGTATTAAAGCCCTGTAAATTATAGTACAAGATCTTAGTACAAGGAAAAGTTCTTTAAAGAATTTTTACAGCTACTGATTGTCCAATGCCAAGGGTGCCAATTTGTTTCTCTTTGGTCCTAATCTTATAACTCTGTAGCAGGGGTACTGAGGAATACTTTAATAAACCAAAGTTACATTTTTATTTGGTAAAGATAATATTTACCTTTAAGCAAAGGTTTCATAACTCAACTGAGTAATTGATTTTCACTTGGAAAAGAAAAGGAATATATTCCAAGTATAAAACAATTATAAAATTTAGTTCTCTAAAGACCCATCTCTTTAATCTATTTCAAAGTATTTGTGCAGGTTATAGCATATAATTTATTGCTTGGTTGTTTCATGAAGTCCACACTTTCATTTCTATCATCCTGAAAAGTTTTTCTCAAAGTTACGCTCATATAAAGCATATATATTTTGGCTTCATTTGTTTTTTTTACTTTTGTTTTCTGGGAGTCTTTGACACCTCTTATTTTAGATTTAGTGTGTACTTGGTAGTGTCTAGAACCAATCAAAATAAGAGCTCCACTGAATTTGAGACTATACAACTTTACTTGCTAATTCTCTGTTAAGGTGGGCCATCCTATCTTATTCAAAGATAGCTTTCAAGGGAAACACTTCCTTTACCAAAAGTGTGACATAGCCCTTCCAACCCTGGAGGAACAGATTCCTTACCAAAGTGGTGAAAAACATTTACATAGCAGAGGCATCCTACCAAAATCTGACTTTTAGGAGGCCTTCCTTTGAGGCCAGGAGTCTCTTTCCCTAAGTCTGGGAGAGCGATCCTTGAGTGGGGACCTTAGTAAGGGTGATATGAAAAATGTTTGACTATGTAAATGGCAGATGCCTGAACATTCAGGTACATGCCAAACCAGCATACAACAGCTGCACATCAGAGCTGGATCCTTGCCCAGTACAGGTCTCTGACTCAGGGAATTCTTAAATGAGCAGTTTATAATGGAACTTATTGCTCTCTATTTCATTATGCACTTAAAAAAAGAAGATGAATTTGACCAATTAGACGGTGGGAGAGCCAGGCCCTAATGTGAAGATTTCAAAGCCCCACAGCAAAGCCTTGGAAGTAGCACTCAAAGCTCTTCCCTCACAGTTTGACTTGGCTCATTATTATATTTCTGTTATAATCCTGGTTGCTTGGGTAGAGTTTAGAAAGGAAGAGGCTTTGTGCCTATGCACCATTTCACCTGAAATGTTAAAACGTAACAGCATGCATTCACACAGCTGTTCTGAGCTTCCCAGCAATTGGATTTTCACTCTGGCGTTCATCCTCCAGGTGGCAGCAGTCCCTCTTACCAAAGAATGGCAATCTTGTTAGCTCTGGTTTTGCGTCTGTCTGCGTGTCTCTCCATGGTATGCATCCTAGTTCCAACAGTGAGAGCAAACTCACAATCCCAGACTCAAATCTTACTAAGCGAAAGGCTCACCTAAATCCTAATCTGAATAACTCTCAAACCTAGAAAATAGTCTCCCAAATCACTGTAATTGTGCGTGGTTGTCTGACCTGATGGAACTACTAGCTCTTCAGAGAGAATGCATTTCCCCTCCTAAATGGCACGATTAGACTACATTTCCCAGCCTGCCTCGGGCTAGATGTGATTACGTGATTGAATTTAGCTGGTGGCTTAGGAGTGGAAGTAACTCTACAGAAACAAGTGTATGTATGCCTTCGGTCCCCCTTTCCCACTTCCACTCTCTGGTTACAGACACTGAGCGCAGTCTCGATAGACTGGGAGCTAGAAGAGGGCGGTTGTCGAGGGCCGAAGCCCGTGAAACTGCCGGGAGAAGCCGGTGCTCTCAGTGGAGAAGTTACAAAACGTTCATGATCCCACGTGGGTGAGAGACCAGCCCGTAGTTCGGGTCGGGGGCCAACTCTACTGTTTCCACCAGCCTAATGGGATAATAATCCCTTAGGTGTTTCCAAACAGTCCAGTTCCTTATCCACTCGGAACGCCCTCCGCCTTGGTGGGGTGTGTCCCGGTCCAGGAATAACCATACCAAGTAGAGAACAGAGAAACACCAGAGCGGCGTGCAGAGGAGGAAGAGGAGAAGAAGGGAAAAGAAAGGGCCCATGAAGAGGAAAGTGAGCACGTACTGGTAGGCGATCAGTACTTCCAGCCGCTGTGTCTGCAGGGTTTTCATGCTGAGGGGGGGCGGCGGGGCTGTGGAGACCTCCAGTCGCTCCCCTTCTGCCAGCAGCGCTCCAGGGCCCGGAGAACAAACGACCAAGGTTTCGATGTGAGCCCGGGAAGCCTTTCTCGTCTGAACGGCCAAGGCCTTGGGGCCCCCCGGGATTGCTTGTGGGGGGTCTGTGTGGATGAGGAGACCCGTGGATCCGGAGCCCCAGAGGTCGCTCCTTCTCACCGACAGTTTCTCATTTCAACACCTTCCGGTTCTCAGAGGTATCGCTTTGACTACACTGTGTCAGTCATACTCCTGCGTGCACTTGAAGGTGAATTGAAACTGGTTAAAGACAAATATCGTATGATATCACTTATATGTGGAACCTAAAAAATACAACAAGCTAGCGAACAAAACAAAAAAGAAGCAGACTCACGGATATAGAGAACAAATTAGTGGTTCCGGGGTGGGGGGCCAATATAGGGGTGGAGGAGTGGGAGATACAAACTATTAGATGTAAGATAGGCTCAAGGATGTATTGTACAACACAGGGAATACAGCCAATATTTTGTAATAACTGTAAATGGAAAATAACCTTTAAAATGGTATTAACATTTTTAAATTAAAAAAAATTTACATAGAAATAAAAGATCCCAATATCGCAAAGGCACTAGAAAAATAGGTAGGAAGGACTTGCTTTATCAGCTATGAAGATACTGCTATTTCTACTGCAATTAAGACACTGATATTGTCACAAGAATTAGAAAATAGATCAAAAGAAATAAAAGTCCAGGGGAAAAAAAACAAACTGGTTTTACTAACAGTCAGGGCTAACCATGGATGGCTCTCTCCAGCTATTAGATTATGGTCTAGTAGGTGCAGCTGTTCAGTAACGATTTCAGAAAAGCTCACTGGTGGACAGCAGGAAATCCTAAAAGCAGAGTTAAATTTCACTCTTGACTTTGGTAAGGCTAGTAAACCATTTAAATGAATGTTTTATCTTTTTATAAGGACTGTCATTATTATGGTAGGATTTCATGGTCAACAAAACAGGTTCTAGATTTTCAATGATCATTTCATAGCTCATGTCTTCCCGTCCTATGTGAGCACATGGATTTGTATACAATTTATTGCTCAGATCCTTTGAGGCCTACCTAATTCATGCCCCAATGCACATAATCTTAATGTCAGGGAATGGAGGAATATTTTTTTCTAACCAAGAAGAGCTTTTCTTCTTTGTTATCCATGCTAGATTTACTTGCCAAATGACTAACAGCTCTTTGCTGTTCTGAACAAAAACAGAACAGATTATAAGTAGATATTAATGAAATACATTTTTAACATTCTTATTTTCCCAATGCTATACAGTGGAGATCTAGCTTACTGCGTGAATCTAAATTATATGAATTCAACTACATGTACTTGACAGAAAAGGAAAATTGATTACAACTATATACATATAATATATCTTACTGATGTCTTAAAGGATTTTAAAGAGGAATTTGGATTAACCTCAGTTTTGGTCTTTTATATTAGAACTTAACTTTCATGTATGGAACAATTCTACTATACCTAATTTTTTGAAATACGATTGCTGAAAGAAAACTGAAGCTTGGCAGCTTTCTGTAAGGTATAAACTAACTTGGATAATATATATTTTTTTAAGTTTGCATGTGATAACTGTCATTAGCTTTACAGTCTTTACAAGATAATTTTAGATTTACTGAAGATAAAGTCTTTTAGCTGTCTTAAAGGTTAAATACTTTTTACGTAAACAACTATGGACTTGTTTCAGCTGAATCATCCTTTTTCCCCAAACTGTGAGAACATTTTCTTCTGTTGCTTAGAGAAATTTCCAGCCAACAGTCACTGTTTTCATTTTTGTCTTTTCAAATGTTTTTTGATTAATGCTTGATTTCATGACACAGTACTTAGTTTTTGAGATACTATTCTCATTCTATCACTAGTATATTTTAAACCAATATTTTCAATTCAAGGAGCAATCACCAACTACTTTTCTGTGAATCACTTTGCTTGGGGAAAAAGAGAGGAGATAACCCCATCTCTGCCATTATACTAAATAACTGTTGTAGGGGAACAAAATTTGTTGTTGCCCTACAACAATTAATAATAGTTAACTGTTATTAATTAATAATAATTAATAACAAATTAATCATTTCAAACTGAAAACAGTCAAGGGCCAAAAGAACCTTTGACCTTCCCCCTAACTGCCTAAAAGAATGTAGATACGGGACCAAAAGGGTGCTATCACCATAGATATAACTACAGTGTGAACTAGGTGTGTAGACAAGGAGGAACCTAGCAGACAGAGTCTGTTTGTTAAAATTCCTTTCTGTGTCCCATTGTCTCTGCATTGCCCAGCAAACATTTGTTTACCAAACATTTGCTTTTTCATTTCCACATGAATTGCCTTCCTCCCCTTGAAGTCCCAAACCACTACCCCCAACATCCTCTTTTGTTTTTAGCTGAAGATGTTATTTAAAGTGAGGGTTTCAGCCAGTTGGAAGAGTTACTTCAGTTTCCCTGGGTCCCTCCCTTGTATATTTGTTATTAAATGATTGTTTGATTTCCTCGTATTAATCTGTCTCATGTCAATTTAACTCTTAGACCAGCCAGAAGAACCTAGAGGGGTAGAGGAAAATTCTTCCTCCCCAACACTGATGCATGAAATATGTAGAATATATACTAAAATTAGTTTTACAAGAAACATGATGTCTTAGTCAGCTTGGGCTGCTATAACAAAATACCATCAACTCGATGATGTTTCAACAATAGAAATTTGTTTCTCATAGTTCTTGAGGTTGGAAGCCCCAGATTAGGGTGCCAGCTTGGTCAAGTTCTGGTGAGAATCCTCTTCTGGGTTGCAGATGGCTAACTTCTCATTGTATCCTCACATGGCTGAAAAAGGGGCAAGCTGTTTTCTCTGGCCTCTTCTTATAAGGACACTAATCCCATTCATGTGGGCCTCACCCTCATAACTTAATTACCTCCAAATACCATCACATTGAGGGTTAGATTTCAACATATGGATTTTTGGGGGACACAAACATTCAGTCCCTAACATATGAGAGATGAGTTTTCAAGAATAGTTAATCCCAACCATGGAAATAATGTGGAAAGACTTTGGGGAGGAGGGCATATTTGAATTGGACAGTAAAGAGTAAAAGTGAGTCTGGATTTCTCAAGTCATAAAATCTGGTGTATAAAAATGGAACTTTTTTTCCCCCAAAACTGAACTTTTATCTCAAGCCCCCCTTTCTGCCTGATATCAGAAAATTTAATCTAGACACTTCCAGATAAACTCAGACAAATGTAGAGAGTTCTTATGAATTTCCATTGCAATTCAGTCAAACACAGCTAGTCAAGGTGTAGTCCATGGACTTTTTTTTCTGTTGGAAATGCAGACTCTTGGCCCCAACCCCAGATCTTCTGAATCAGAATGAAGATTTTATCATTAGTCCCTAAATCAGAATCAGCAGTTTAACGAGATTCCCAGGTGATTTGTATGCACATTAATATTTGAGAAATCCTGAAATACAGTGTTTGTCTCTCGCTTCCTATTATGTGCATTGTCAAGGTCAGCTGCTGAATGTTCTGCAGGCGGCCAACGAGCCTGCCTCCTCAGATGGTTGAGCCCCCCATTGTGGTCAATCTCAGTTGAGATGAAAGCTGATCTCCATCTGAGCTCTGGCCTAACTTTCCTCTTCTCTCATGGTTTTCCCTTGTCCTAGTGGCAAGGCCTTTAAGGATCTTCCACATTCTCTCCTTCCACTAATCTCACATTTCTCTGGCTTTTGGAAAATTCCTCCATTTTCCAAGAGTCTTTCTGGCTAGTGTGATCTTTGTGGAATCCCATTAGCCCAGGCATCTGATGTTCAGATAGTCAATTACCACAGGTGCAGTGGCTTTCTTGTGGTTGGGGGAGTATGCTGTACAGGTTGTGTTTGACTATACATTGCTGAGTTCATAACAGACAATAAATACTGAGTAGAAGTAAAATGTAAAAGGTGCTGAGTGTAGAGTCACAAATTCTTCAACAGTTTCTTTATTAATTCAGACTCCACTGGTTTAGAATACATGATAGTCCAGGAAAGGTTTGGGATGATGATTATTTATCTGAAAGATGCCCTAACTCATAAAGTTCTTTCTAACTTCAAGATCATCCATCCATCCTCCTAATGAACATTTATTGAGTAGCCAATAAATGTCAGATTGGACTAAGAATTAGGATTGAAAAGATTATAATCCCTACTTCAAGGAAATTAGGAGGAGATATATAACATTAATTATGCATAAGGGAAATAATGGGAGCAGACTGTAGGCCATATTTTAATCCATCAGTGGTCGGGGAGAGAAATAAGAGGCAAACTTGTTATCCTAATACAAAGAATGTTAGGCATATATTAGTAAGAATATTGCTTTCATACAGTTTTCAAATTACACATATTGCACTATGTTTGATAATTCATATCTGTTAGTGAAAAGCAATTCCTTTATTAGTCAAAGAGAACTTTATTAGTCAGTGCAAACTTGACCATTAATTTCATACCTCTACATATGTGAAAGTAATGAAACTATTTTAAAAATATATCTAATTCAGAGTTTTTCTTATTTCAAATTGGGTCTTGCAAATGGGCAAGATTTTATTGCTTATGCAGTAAAATGACATGGAGAATAAAAAGGCATAGAGAAGACAATCAGATGCTAAAACAGCACCTGAATTCTCTTACTTAAAAGAGTAAGGCTATCAATCAAATGCTTTTCTTTTCTAGAATAAGAATATCCATAAAAATAACATCCTCAAACTAAATATAATCTTACTATATGATCCTGCAATGACACTAGTAGATATTTACCTACTTGTGTTGAAGACCTATGAGCACACAAAAACAACTATGCTACATCCATACAATAAAATATTATTTAGCAACAAAAAGATATGAATTACTTAGCCACAACAAGACATGGAGGAATCTTAAATGCATATTGCTGAGTGAAAGAAGCCAATTTGAAAAGATTATATACTGTAGGATTCCAACTATATGACATTCTGGAAAAGGCAAAACTATAGAGATAGCAGTAAAAAATCAGTGGTTTCCAGGGGTTTGGGTAGGTACGGGATTTTTAAAGCAATGAAACTATTCTCATAATACTGTAATGGTGCATACATGACATCGTGTATTTATCAAAACCTACAGAACCTTACAACACAAAGAATGAACTGTAATGTATGCAAATTTTTTTAAAATTTGGGAGGTCAGGGTATATCATGAAAAAATGCAGTCTAATGCAGATTCAAGAGAATCTAACTGTATTACAAATGTATGAAACAACCTCACTGAAGGAATTCGGGGGAAAGTTGCTGACTTAAAGAACTTTGGAAATGAATGCAGTCTGTAAGATGAAGGACAAAATGAACTGCACATGGTACTGTATTCTGGTTGATAAAACTGTTCCCTTTGGGAGAATCAGAATTGTGATACTGTTCTACATGTATGCTGGACTTGAACAGTTTAATGAGTTGATGACCGATGAGGGAGCCAGGTTTCTTACCATTGAAGTGGGAATTTACAAATCAGCAAGGGTAGGAGGCTAGAATGACCCATGTAATGGATTAGAGTTGGAGACATCAGTAAGAACTCATGTTTAGCTTAATGTAGATAGAGGTGATAGAAATATACACCTATGTATATACATAGGTGTTTTAGTTTGCTGTGTCTGTGTAACAATTACCACAACTGGGTTGCTTAAAGCAAGCAAAATTCTGGGGACCAGAAGTCTAAAATCAACGTGTCAACAGGGCTGCCCTCTTTCTGGAGGTTCTAGGGGAGAGTCTGTTCCTTGCCTCTTCCAGCTTCTGGTGGCTTCCCGTGTTCCTTGGCTTGTGGCTGCATCAGTCCAATCTGACTTCCATGATCACATCGCCTCCTCCTCTTTGTATGTCTCTCCTCTTTGTGTCTCTTACATAAGGATACATGTGATGACATTTAGGGCCCATGCAGATAATCCAGGATTATCTCCACATCGCAAGATCCTTAATCACAATTGCAAAGATCATTTTCCCAAATAATGTACATTCACAGGTTCCAGGGATTTAAGGCAAATATCTTTATGGGAGGAGGGAGCACTTTTGGCCTACCACACACAGATTAGTATTTACACACATATAATATTTCTTGTCTGTCAGCTGAGAGGGCCTAAGCAAACAACACCTGGTAGCAACAAGTATATTCATTGCCCAAACTTTGGTTTCTAATACCCTTATCCAGTAGAATTAACGGGTTCTTTGGAACCATGGCTGATTCTAGGACTGGGGTAGGATATATAAAAGCCTGGGACATCTTGTAGCACCAGAAAGTAAGGAGGTTCTCAAAAACAACAACAACAACAAGACATTTATGGGAGTATTTAAAAGTGGCAAAGGAGGGGCTTCCCTGGTGGCACAGTGGTTGAGAATCTGCCTGCCAATGCAGGGGACATGGGTTCGAGCCCTGGTCTGGGAAGATCCCACGTGCCGTGGAGCAACTGGGCCCGTGAGCCACAACTACTGAGCCTGCGCGTCTGGAGCCTGTGCTCTGCAACAAGAGAGGCCGTGATAGTGAGAGGCCTGCGCACCGCGATGAAGAGTGACCCCCGCTCGCCGCAACTAGAGAAAGCCCTCGCACAGAAATGAAGACCCAACACAGCCAAAAATAAATAAATAAATAAATTTATATAAAAAAAAAAAGTGGCAAAGGAGACAACTGAAAGACTTCTCAATGGCCAAAGCTGGAAAAATTTGAGCAAGAAAATAAAGTAATATTGAATTATAACCCAAAGTATAAAATAACTATCCATGAGTTCATATTGATATAAATAAATGATTGAGTAAATTAATAAGCAGGGACAAATCTCCTATGAAGAAAAATTCCAAATAATTTGTGTAGATACTACACCCTAAAGGAGGAGAACGTGACGACTCATCCCTTAAGTGTGGGCTGTGCAGAGTGACTTCTTTCCAAAGAGTGCAGTATGGAAAAGGGGAAAAAGAGGGTCACTCTACGCTGGAGAAACCTGACAAATACTGCTTCAACTAGGTGACGAAGGCCAGCACCAATGATTACAACTCATGATGGTCGTCTATACTGCTGATATGATGTGATGAAAATGACACTTCCCCTCTGTAGTCTTCTTCCCAGAACCCAGAACCCTCGTTATCATGATAAAAACATCAGGCAAATTCAAATTGAGGGACATTCTACAAAACACTTCACCAGTACTCCTCAAAGCATCAAGGTCTTCGAAAACAAGGAAAGTCTGAGAAACTGTCACAACCAGGAGGTGCCTAAGGAAGCATGACAATTAGATGTAGTGTCTTAGATGAGATCCTGGAACAGAAAATGAACGTTAGGGAAAAACTAAAGAAATCTGAATAGAGTATGGGCTTAAGTTAATAATAATGCATCAATATTGGCTCATTAATTGTCACAAATGTACCACACCAATGTAAAGTGTCACTAAATAGAAGCCGTGTGTGCAGAGGTCAGGTGTAATATATTGGTACTCTTTGTACTATATGCTCAATTTTTTCTGTAAATCTAAAACTGTCCCAAAATAAAGCCTGTTGATAATAATAATATCTCCATTGCTATTTTACTATCTTCATAGTCAGATTTGTTTTGTTTTTGTTTTACAATGTAAAGAGCTGAGCTTCCTAAGCAGCCCACCCCAATGAGCAGAAGTATTATACCTGTGGGTGGGTTCTGGAGTGAGCTGTAGATCCCACCTCCCTCAGTGATCCTTGAAGATGTGATGAGTTTCACTTTAGTTGCCTTGTGGGCATAATAACAACATGTCTCATAATTTCATGTAGGTAATAATAATATTGTACCTTTTCCCCTAGAATTGTTGTGAGATTTAAATGAGATAGTATCTTGGTGGTAAAGTCCATGAGGCAAGGGATCTTGTCTTTTGTGACACATCAGTGTATCCTTCACCCCTATTCTGCCTGGTACAGGGCTTGGTTAAGCTTTCTGTAAAGATCCAGGTAGAACACATCTTAAGCTTTGAGACCTATAGCATCTTTGCTGCAGTAACTCATCTCTGCTGTTGCAGCATATGAGCAGACTTAGGCAATATGTAAATGAATGGGTGTGGTAAAGTTCCAATTAAACTTTATTTATGGATGCTGAGATTTAAATTTCATATATAGTTTTCATGTACCACAGAATATTACTCTTCCCTTGATTCTTTTCCCCAATCATTTCAAAATGTATAGCCATTCTTAGGCAGGATCTGAAGCTCACTCCAGACCCCATGCACATCTACTTCTACACATCAAAGTTAGCTAGCCAGAAAGTTAAGCTCTTTAAACTGCCACAGATGAAAAAGAACTTAATAGATTATGAAGAAACTGAAATAGTAATGAGGATAATATTTTTTAAGATTCTAAATCAAGACAGTAAGCTGGACTTAGCCTACAGGCCATAGCTTGTTGATTCCTGGTCTAGTACTAGGTTAGTATTCACTAAAAGTGAATGTTTATAAAATCATTCAATCTGGATTGATAATTTCAATTGTATATTTGCATTGACCTTTTTAAAAACACCAAAACAATACCTTCCTATCCACAGACCCTAAATCTCGCAATGACAGACCTTTGCACCCTTAACTTTCTAAAGGGTTGACAACATGGAAAATAAGAGAAAATTATTTTGCCTTTTCTTTGGTTTCTTTCCTAATTATGAGGTTTGGGGAATAAGACATGAAGTAAAAAATTATTTAGTGAGTTCATTTTTTAACTACATCCTTCATGAAACTATTTCAACCAGCTTTGTTTTAACTGAGATTTTTTTTAAAAAAAATAATTAATTTATTAGTTTATTTATTTTGGGCTGCACTGGGTCTTCGTTGCTGCTCAGGCTTTCTCTAGTTGCAGCGAGCGGGGGCTACTCTTCGTTGTGATTCGCGGGCTTCTCACTGAGGTGGCGTCTCCTGTTGCGGAGCACGGACTCTAGGCATGTGGGCTTCAGTAGTTGTGGCTCGCGAGCTCTAGAGCGCAGGCTTCAGTAGTTGTGGCACACGGGCTTAGTTGCTCCGCGGCATGTGGGATCTTCCCAGACCAGGGCTCAAACCTGTGTCCCCTACATTGGCAGGCGGATTCTTAACCACTGCACCACCAGGGAAGTTCCTCAGCTTTGTTTTAGAGAAGTTTCTCTGGAGACTGTGGTCTAAAACCACAGAGAGAAAACAGCTGCTGCCATGTGGAAATGTTATGTAAGTCTTTTTGATAGCATGGTTAGTTTGTTTTTTCATAAGTTCACAATGGGAACATTCTGAGTTGGAGGGAGCCACTGTGTTACCTTATTGCTAATACCCTGCACAGAAATGTTGAAAACCCATAGGTATGCTTTTACAGAACCATGGGTATGATCCTAAAGTCACAAAGTGGTTTTTCCACAATCAATCTGGAGAAAAATAAAGGAGTACTGGCATTTAAAAATATTCCCAAACTCTGGTTCTAAGTCTTACATTTGATGAAGCTTCCTAGAAAATAAATTCTGTGTGAAGTAGGACTGTTTTCAATGAACAAAAATTCTGGGCGGTTGTTGGAATTGCTTTTTAAAATCCACTTGAGGGACTTCCCTGGTGGCGCAGTGGTTAAGAATCCGCCTGCCAATGCAAGGGACACGGGTTTGAGCCCTGGTCCGGGAAAATCCCACATGCCGCGGAGCAACTAAGCCCGTGTGCCACAACTACTGAGGCTGCGCTCTAGAGCACGGAAGCCACAACTGCTGAGCCCACGCGCCTAGAGCCCATGCTCCGCAACAAGAGAAGCCACCACAATGAGAAGCCCGCGCACTGCAACGAAGAGTAGCCCCCGCTTGCCGCAACTAGAGAAAGCTCGGGCGCAGCAACAAAGACCCAACGCAGCCAAACATAAATAAAGTTAAGTTAAAAAAAAAATCCACTTGATTCCTAGCTTCTGGAGTCAGGCACTGGGCCTTCCTTGTCTTTTTGGTTGTATCTCCACAGTACCTAGCGACCACCTTCCAAATTGTATGTGCTGCTTTGTGGAAGTGAATTACAATTTCTTATTCGTTTGATATAGCTGTTTGGAGTGGAACCAAGAGAGGGGACTGAGCCAAATAACACTTGGAAAAAAAATTTGTTAACCTACAGTACATCATTTTTCAGAGGGCTCATTCTGATATGCTGGCATGCATACCTCTATGTGATGACTTGGATCCAAAAAGTACAAATTGCCTAAGTCTTTATAATTTTCAGGAGAGGAGAATGTGTGTCTTTTAGGAGCACATCCCACTAGAGAATAGGTCCATAAAGAGACTTAATGGTACATTGTCTTCTGGAAGCCCTTTACACAATGCAATCATGGATCAAAGAAGACTTCTGTAAACTGAAGTTCTAGGCAAATGTAATTAACAAAATTACTCTAATTACCCAATGAAATGATTTATTTAAAATTGCTTAGTGAAGTGATTTAGAAGTAACAATGAAATGGCAGGACAAATCATTAAATTTAAAAAATAGATTACCTGTAAGCTGAAGTCAGAGAAAAAAGGTAGATTTTTTTCAAATACATTTTGTTCATATATTTGATTTTGGAACCATGTAAATGTTTCCACATAATCATAATATAAAATTAAGTGTAAAAATTAAAGTATAAACAAATAAACTAAAAAAGAGATCCAATTATTAGTATTAACTACAGACAGAGACATTATTCCAAATGTCTTTAAAATATAGTAATTTGATTGCATGTACCTAAAGTATATACCCCAGGGCCAAAAAGAACTATTAACATAATCCTAAACTGTTTTCAATAATCATATTGTTGGAGGTTGTTGTAGACATGCAGAAGTGCTGCCCAGATTCCCCTTGAGAGCAGGGAGTATGGTCAGTGGCCAGCCTGGGGCTATCAACTCCTTCGGGGTTAACCTCAAGTTCAGAGCTGCCCTGCCTGGTGCATGCCCTTCCTGGTGCAGCCCATATCTGGTGACTAAGCAGGACAGGAATATAAAGTTCTGGCAAGTTCAGTCCAATATGAGACATATGTGATGGGCATTATCCATCCCATATTTCCTGTGGATTAGCCAAGGTTTGGAGGGACTTGATCACATCATGTCACATTGATCTGGCTTCTGCCCAATTCTGTTTCCTCCCCTTTCCTTTCTCATGTTGTATTCTAAACTCCATCTCAGTATCTGCTTCCAGAAAACCTAACCTGTGACAGAGGTAGCATTAGTACAGTTGGCCCTTAGTATCTACAGGTTTTGCATTCGTGGATTCAACTGCAGTTAGTTGAACCTGCAGATGCAAACCCCGCGGTTATGGAGGACCAACTGTATTCATTGTACTACGCCATTTTATATAAGGGATATAAGTATCTGTGGATTTTGGCATCCATGGGGGCTCCTGGAACCAATCCAATCCCCCAGGGATACCGAGGGATGACTGTACTATTGTTATGAGACCTTTTGATGTATAGTTTGGGATAAAACAAATAACTAATCATGTTCATCTTGTTTAAAATAAGAATTTTTGGAGTAAGAGAAAGAAGTTTCAGCAAAAGATCAAGGCTTAAGTAAAAGCCCTGTAAAATTGGATTTTAGCTTAAAGTATTAATGTGAACACATGATATATGTTAGCTTTAAAATACATATTTTTGTATCAGTTGGCTTTTACTGCTTAACAAAACCATTCTAAAGCTTAAGGGATTAAAACAACAAATGTTTTTATTTCTCATGATTCTGTGGATTAGCTGGGTGGTTCTTCTGGTTTGGGAGGCCAATTTGGGGAGGGACTGGGTAGGACAGCATCAATCACATGTATGGGGTCTCAGCTGGGACAGCCAGGATGGTGGGTGCTTCTTGCCATGTGGTCTTTTATTCTTAAGGAAGCTAACCCAGGCTTGTCCCCCCATTGCACATGTGCTTTTCAAGTCTATGTTTTTGTCACTTCTCCTGTTGTCCACTAGCCAAGGTTAGTATCATGGCCAAGCCCAAATTCTAGAGTTAGAGAAATAGATCCATATCTCAATGGGAGAAGTGTTAAGGTCAGAGACATGTGGTATACAGGAAGGGGAGGGACTTGTGTACATTTTTGCAATTTACCATAATTTCTTATCACTACTTAAAAGACCTGGAAACAATGATATACTGAAAAGTGCCAGTTTGAGACCACCATCTGTCTACTACAGGTCCTCATTTCTATCCAGTTGATTATTGTTTTCAGGTATTTTCAACTGAGTAGGAAAGGGCACCAGGATTCTTTGGAGACATGGCTGCTTCCATGTTTGGGACAGGAAAATAAAAGATGAGGCTGGAATATCTTTTAATACCAGACAATAGGAAAACTACCAAAGACTACTAGGGTTGTATCAAAGGGACTTAAAACCAATTTGAATAGATCTCCACTGGCCAAAGATGGAGAAATTTGAGCACTAATAAGGATGATAACTGCAAGGTATAAAAATACTTCAAACATGTTTAAAATACATGAGTTCATAATGACACTACCCTGAGGGAGAGGGTATAGGTCTCACACATGCCTACAGGCTAAGGAGGTGCTCTCGGGGAATGTAAGCGGGAGACACTATCCTTGTACACTCACTTGGCATCACTACAGCTTGACAAGACTCCCCAGAAAGGAGCATAGACACTTGTCAGGAGCCCTGATTTTTGCAACTCTTGCCCAGGGGCACCTCCAGATCTCTTGGTTTGGAGGCCAGCAGGATTACAATTACAGTCCCACAGGACTGTACATATCTATACACTTTAAGAGCTGCCTAAGGGTCTGTCATCCAATCAGCCTGAAACTAGGTGCAAAATGAGATTCCTCTCCTTGGAACACTGACAGTACACCCTCAACAACAGGGGTATATTCAGAATAAATCAGGTAGTATAGACAACCACAAAGATTTAAGAGGCAACCAACAGCTATGGTTGAATGAGAAAGATCATCACCTATACAAGGCCATTCCTTCAAGTCTGAGAGGTAGCAGTTTTTCCTGATACATGGAAACAAACACAGAGAGCTAAGCAAAATGAAGAAACAGAGAAACATGTACTAAATGAAAGAACAAGACAAAAACCTTAAAAAAGACCCCAGTAGGGAGATAAGTAATATATCTGAGAAAGAAGTCAAAGTAATGGTCATAAAAATGCTCACCAAACTTGGAAGAAGAATGAAATAACATAGTGAAAACTTCAACAGAGTTAGAAAATATAATAAAGAACCCACCAGAGTTAAAGAATACAACAATTGGTCTTCCCTGGTGGCGCAGTGGTTAAGAATCTGCCTGCCAATGCAGGGGACATGGGTTCGAGCCCTGGTCCAGGAAGATCCCACATGCCGTGGAGCAACTAAGCCCACACGCCACAATTACTGAGCCTGCGCTCTAGAGCCCGCGTGCCACAACTACTGAAGCCTGCGTGCCTAGAGCCCATTCTCCGCAACAAGAGAAGCCACTGCAATGAGAAGCCCACGCACCACAACTAAGAGTAGCCCCCGCTCACAGCAACTAGAGAAAGCCTGCACACAGAAATGAAGACCTAACATGGCCAAAGATATAAATAAATAAATAAATAAATAAATAAATAAATTTTTTTTAAAAAAAAGAATACAATAACTGCAATGAAAAATGTACTAGAGTGATCCAAAGTATATTAGATGATACAGATGAATGGATCAGCAATCTGGAAGATACATATTGGAAATCACCCAATCAAAACAGCAAAAAGAAAAGAGAATTTCAAAAAATGAAGATGGTTTAAGGGACCTCTGGAACAACATCAAGCATACTAACATTTACATTACAGGGGTCTCAGAGGAGAGGAAAGAGAGAAAGAGGCAGAAAACTTATTTGAAGAAATAATGGTTGAAAACTTCCCTAACCAGGTTGAGGAAGCACAGTGTCAATCAAGATGAACCCAAAGAGATCTACACCAAGACACATTATAATTAAAATGTCAAAGTTAAAGATAGAAAGAGAATGTTAAAAGCAGCAAGAGAAAAAAAACTAGTGGTGTATAAGGGAACCTCCATAAGGCAGTTACTGCATTTTTTAGCAGAAACTTTGTAGGCCAGAAAGGAGTAGCATAATCTATTCAAAGTGCCAAAAGGAAAAAGCTCACCATCAAGAATACTCTATCTGGCAAGGTTATCTTTCAGAGTTGAAAGAGGTAAAGGGTTTCCCAGACAAGCAAAAACTAAATAAGTTCATCACCACTAAAATGGTCTTGCAAGAAATATTTAAGGGACTTCTTTAAGTGGAAAAGAAAAGGCCAAACTATAAGTTTAAAAATATATGAAAAAAAAATCTCACTGGTAAAGGTAGTGGATTAACCACATGTAAAGCTAGTGTGAGGGTTAAAAGACAAAAGTAGTAAAAGCAACTATAACTTCAATAAATAGTTAATGCATACACAAAATAAAAATATGTAAATTATGCCATAAAAAACATAAATTGTGTGGGGGATAAAATGTAGTGCTTTTAGAATGCATTTGAACTTAAGCAACTATCAACTTAAAACAGATTGCTTTATATATAGATTGTATACATGAGCCTCATGATAACCACAAACCAAAAACCTATAATAAATAAACAAAAAACAAAGAGAAAGGAACCCAAACATAACGCTAAAGAAAATCATCAACCACAAAGGAAGAATCCAAGAAAAGAAAAAAGGAAGAGAAGCATTATGAAAACAACCAGAAAACAATTAACAAAATGACAGTAAGTACATATCTATCAATAGTTACTTTAAGTGTGAGGACTAAATTCTCCAGTCAAAAGACATAGGGTGGCTGAATGAATAAAAAACACCCCAAGACCCATCTATGTGCTCCCTACTAGATATTCACTCTTTTTCCATCCATTCACTTTCAGCCTGAGTGTGTCAAATCCAAAGACACACTCAGGATGAAAGTGAAGGGATGGAAAAAGATATTCCATACAAATGGAAATCAAAAGAAAGCTGGGTAGTAATTCTTAGATAAAATATACTTTAAAACGAAGACTGTAACAAAGGACAAAGAAGGGCATTACATAATGATAAAGGGGTCAATCCAACAGGAAGATATGACATTTGTAAATATTTATGCACACAACATAGGAGCACTTAAATATATAAAGCAGATATTAACAGACACAAAGGGAGAAACTGAGTGTAATACAATAATAGTCTGGGACTTACATCAATGGATAGATCGTCCAGACAGAAAATCAATAAAGAAACATTGGCCTTAAACAACACATTAGATTAGATAGACTTAATAGATATACATAGAACATTCCATTCAAAAACTGCAGACTACGTATTCTTTTCAAGTGCACGTGGAACATTCTCCAGGATAGAACTCATGTTAAGCCACAAAACAGTTTTCAATAAATTTAAGAAGATTGAAATCATATCAAGCGTCTTTCCCAACTACAATGGTATGAAACTAGAAATCATTACAAGAAGAAAACTGGAAAAAACACAAACACGTGGAGGCTAAACAACATGCCATTAAACAGTCAATTGGTCAGTGAAGAAATTAAAAGATAACTAGAGACAAATGAAAACAGAAACACAACTGTCCAAAATCTATGGGACACAGAAAAAGCAATTGTAAGATGAAAGTTCATAGAGATACAGGCCTACCTCAAAAAACAAGAAAAATTTCAACTAAACAATTTAACTTTACATTTAAAGGAACTAGAAAAAAAAGAACAAATAAGTCCCAAAGTTAGTAGAAGGAAAGAAATCATAAAGATCAGATTCTGCAAATAAATGAAATAGAGACTAAGAAAATAATAGAGAGATCAATTAAACAAAGACCTGGTTCTTTGGAAAGATAAACAAAAGTAACAAACCTTTAGCCAGACTCACCAAAAAAGAAAGAGAGAGGGCCCAAATAAGTTATATCAGAAATGAAAGAGGACAAGTTACAGCTGATACCACAGAAACACAAGGGATCATAAGAGACTACTCTGAACGATTATACCCAAACAAATTGAGCAATGTAGAAGAAACTAATAAATTCCTAGTAACACACAATATTCCAAAACTGAATCATGAATAAATAGAAAATCTGAACATAACAACTACTAGTAATGAATCAGCAATTTAAAAACTCCCCAAACAAACAGACCTGCAGGACCAGCCTGCCTCATAGGTGAGTTCTACCAAACATTTAAAGAAGAGGTAATACCTATCTTTCTCAGATTATTCTGAAAAATTGAAGAAGAAATGCTTCCAAATTCATTTCATGAGGCCAGTGATACCTTGAAACTGAAACTAGACAAAGACACCACAAAAAAAGAAAATTACAGGCTAATATCCTTGATGAACATAGATGCAAAAATCCTCAACAAAATATTATCAAGCTGAATTCAACAATATATTAAAAGAATCATACACCATGATCAAGTGGGATTTATTCTGAGGATGCAAGGATGGTTCAACAACTGCAAATCAATCAGCATAGTACACAACATTAACAAAATGAAAAATAAAAATCATATGAGTATCTCAATAGCTGCAGAAAACAGCATTTGACAAAATTTAACATCCATTTATAATAAAAACTCTCAACAAAGTGAGTAGAGAGGGAGTGTACCTCAACATAATAAAAGCCATATATGACAAACCCACAGCTAACAGCATACTCAATGATAAAAAGCTGAAGGCTTTTCTTTTAAGATCAGGAAAAAGACAAGAATGCCCCTATCACCACTTTTATCCAACATAGTGTTGGAAGTCCTAACCATAGTAATTAGGAAAAAAAAAAAAAAAGTAAAAGTCACCCAAATTAAAAAGAAGTAAAATGTCACCATTTGTAGATGACATGATACTATATATGAAAACCTTAAAGATTCCACCATGAAGCTATTAGAAGTAATAAATGAATTCAATAAGGTTGCAGGATACAAAATTAACATACTGAAATTGGTTGCATTTCTATACACTAATAATAAACTTTAAGAAAGAGAAGTTTAAAAAACAACCCCGGGGGCTTCCCTGGTGGTGCAGTGGTTAAGAATCCGCCTGCCAATGCAGGAAACACAGGTTCAAGCCCTGGTCCAGGAAGATCCCATATGCTGCAGAGCAACTAAGCCCATGCATCACAACTACTGAGCCTGTGCTCTAGAGCCCATAAGCCACAACTACTGAAGCCCACGTGCCTAGAGCCTGTGCTCTGCAACAAGAGAAGCCACCACAATGAGAAGCCTGCACACCACAATGAAGAGTAGCCCCCGCTTGCCACAACTGGAGAAAGCCTGTGCACAGCAACAAAGACCCAATGCAGCCAAAAATAAACAAATAAATAAATTAATTAAAACAAAACAAAAAAACAATCCGATTTACAATTGCATCAAAAAGAATAAAACACCTAGGAATAAATTTAATCAGGGAGGTGAAAAACCTGTACTCTAAATTATAAGACATTGATGAAAAAAACTGAAGAGGACACAAATAAATGGTAAGATATATTGTGCTCATGGATTTGAAGAATTAATATTGTTAAAGTGTCTATCCTACCCAAAGCAATCTAGAGATTCAATGCAATCCCTAACAAAATACCAATGGCATTTTTTTCACAGACCTAGAACAAAGAATCTTAAAATTTATATGGAAGCACAAAAGACCCCAAATAACCAAAACAATCTTGAGAAAGAACAAAGCTGGAGGTATCATGTGTCCTTAAAATTTAAACTATACTACAAAGCGATAGTAATCAAAACAGTATGGTACTGGCATGAAAACAGACACACAGATCAATGGAACAGACTAGAGAGCTCATAAATAAGCCCACAGTTATACGGTCAATTCATCTATGACAAAGGAGGTAAAACTATACAATGGAAAAAGACAATCTCTTCAATAAATGGTGTTGGGAAAACCAGACAAATACATCAAAAGAATGAAACTGGACCACTATCTTACAACATATACAAAAATAATTTTAAAATGGATCAAAGACTTGGATGTAAGACCTGAAACCATAAAACTCCTAGAAGAAAACATAGGCAGTAAGCTCTTTGACACTGCTCTTAGAGATATTTTTTTGACATGTCTTCTCAGGCAAGGGCATCAAAAGCAAAAATAAACAGACTACATCAAACTAAAAAGCTTTTGCACAGCTAAGGAAACCATCAACAAAAATGAAAAGGTGACCTACTGAATGAGAGAATATATGTGCAAATCATATACTCGATAAGGAGTTTATATCCAAAATATATAAAGAATATATACAATTTAATATCAAAAAACAAACAACCTGATTAAAAAATGGGCAGAGGATCTGAATAGACATTTTTGAAAAGAAGACACACAGATGGCTAACAGGCACATGAAAAGATGCACAACATCGACAGTCATCAGGGAAATGCAAATTAAAACCACAAAGAGATATCACCTCACACCTGTCAGAATGGCTATTATCAAAAAGATTTTTTAAAAAAATGACAAGTTTTGGTGAGGATGTGGAGAAAAGGGAAACCCTTGTGTACTGTTGGTGGGAATGTAAATTGGTGCAGCCACTACAGAAAATAATTTTGAGGTTCCTCAAAAAATTAAAAATAGGATTTAGATATGATCCAGCATTTCTACTTCTGGGTATTTACTCAAAGATAATGAAAACACTAATTTGAGGGGAACTGAGCATGGGGCTAGTGCAGATGAACTGAAATACCTGTCCTGACAGTAAGACCAGGGCAAGCATGGATGGTGCTATTATTGGACAGGCACCATAACATGCTGGAGAACACTGACAAGTGAGCTTCACCAGTAACTAGTTTTGTGATGTTGGGTGTTGAGGATGGAGGGCGATGCTGTTGAAATAGACTTGGCTGAAACCAAGATGGCAGAGTAGAAGGACATGCTCTCACTCCCTCTTGCGAGAACACCAGAATCACAACTAACTGCTGAACAATCATCGACAGGAAGACACTGGAACTCACCAAAAAAGTTACCCCACATCCAAAGACAAAGGAGAAGCCACAATGAGATGGTAGGAGGGGGTGCAATCACAATAAAATCAAATCCCATAACTGCTGGGTGGGTGACTCACAAACTGAAGAACACTTATACCACAGAACTCCACCCACTAGAGTGAAGGTTCTGAGCCCCACATTAGGCTTCCGAACCTGGGGGTCCGGCAAAGGGAGGAGGAATTCCTAGAGAATCAGATTTTGAAGGCTAGCGGGATTTGATTGCAGGACTCTGACAGGACTGGGGGAAACAGAGACTCCACTCTTGGAGGGCGCACACAAAGTAGTGTGCGCATTGGAACCCAGGGAAGGAGCTGGGACCCCAGGGGAGACTGAACTAGACTTTCCTGCTAGTGTGGGAGGGTCTCCTGCAGAGGCAGGGGGTGGCTGTGTCTCAATGAGAGAACAAGGACGCTGGCAGCAGAAGTTCTGGAAAGTACTCCTTGGCGTGAGCCCTCCCAGAGTCTGCCATTAGCCCAACCAAATAGCCCGGGTAGGCTCCAGTGTTGGGTTGCCTCAGGCCAAACAACCAACAGGGAGGGAACCCAGTCCCACCCAACAGCAGACAAGTAGATTAAAGTTTTACTGAGCTCTGCCCACCAGAGCAACACCCACCTCTACCCACCACTAGTCTCTCCCATCAGGAAACTTGCAAAAGCCTCTTAGATAGCCTCATCCACTAGAGGCAGACAGCAGAAGCAAGAAGAACTACAATCCTGCAGCCTGCGGAACAAAAACCACATTCACAGAAAGATAGACAAGATGAAAAGGCAGAGGGCTATGTACAAGATGAAGGAACAAGATAAAACTCCAGAAAAACAAATAAATGAAGTGGAGACTGGCAATCTTCCAGAAAAAGAATTCAGAATAATGATACTGAAGATGATCCAGGACATCGGAAAAAGAACGGAGGCAAAGATTGAGAAGATGCAAGAAACGTTTAACAAAGACCTAGATGAATTAAAGAACAAACAAACAGAGATGAACAATACAATAACTGAAATGAAAACTACACTAGAAGGAATCAATAGCAGAATAACTAAGGCAGAAGAACGGATAAGTGACCTGGAAGACAGAATGGTGGACTTCACTGCCATGGACCACAATAAATAAAAAAGAGTGAAAAGAAATGAAGACAGCCTAAGAGACATCTGGGACAATGTTAAACACAACAACATTCTCATTATAGGGGTACCAGAAGGAAAAGAGAGAGAGAAAGGACCCAAGAAAATATTTGAAGAGATCAGAGTCGAAAACCTCCATAACATAGGAAAGGAAATAGGCACCCAAGTCCAGGAAGCACAGGGAATCCAATACAGGATAAACCCAAGGAGAAACATGCTGAGACACATAGTAATCAAATTGGCAAAAATGAAAGACAAAGAAAAATTATTGAAAGCAGCAAGGGAAAAACGACAAATAACATACAAGGGAACTCCCATAAGGTTAACAGCTGATTTCTCAGCAGAAACTCTACAAGCCAGAAGGGAATGGCATGATATACTTAAAGTGATGAAAGGGAAGAACCTACAACCAACATTACTCTACCCGGCAAGGCTCCCATTCAGATTCGATGGAGAAATCAAAAGCTTTACAGACAAGCAAAAGCTAAGAGAATTCAGCACCACCAAACCAACTCTACAACAAATGCTAAAGGAACTTCTCTAAGTAGGAAACACAAGAGAAGAAAAGGACCTACAAAAACAAACCAAAAACAATTAAGAAAATGGTCATAGGAACATACATATTGATAATTACATTAAATGTGAATGGATTAAATGTTCCAACCAAAGACACAGGCTTGCTGAATGGATACAAAAACAAGACCCATATATATGCTGTCTACAAGAGACCCACTTCAGACCTAGGGACACATACAGACTGAAGGAGAGGGGATGGAAAAAGATATTCCATGCAAATGGAAATCAAAAGAAAGCTGGAGTAGCAATACTCATATCAGATAAAATAGACTTTAAAATAAAGAATGTTACAAGAGAAGGACACTACATAATGATCAAGGGATCAATCCAAAAAGAAGAAATAACAACTGAAAACATTTATGAACTAAACATAGGAGCACCTCAATACATAAGGCAACTGTTAACAGGTATAAAAGAGGAAATCGACAGTAACACAATTATAGTGGGGGACTTTAATACCTCACTTACACCAATGGACAGATCATCCAAAATGAAAATAAATAAGGAAACAGAAGCTTTAAATGACACAATAGAGCAGCTAGATTTATGATATTTTTAGGACATTCCATACAAAAACAGCAGATTACACTTTCTTCTCAAGTGCACATGGAACATTCTCCAGGATAGATCACATCTTGGGTCACATATCAAGCCTCAGTAAATTTAAGAAAACTGAAATCATATCAAGCATCTTTTCTGACCACAACGCTATGAGATTAGAAATGAATTACAGGGAAAAAAACGTAAAAAAGACAAACACATGGAGGCTAAACAATACGTTACTAAATAACCAAGAGATCACTGAAGAAATCAAAGAGGAAATCAAAAAATACCTAGAGACAGATGACAATGAAAACACAACGATTCAAAACCTATGGGTTGCAGCAAAAGCAGTTCTAAGAGGGATGTTTATAGCTATACAAGCCTACCTCAAGAAACAAGAAAACTCTTAAATAAACAATCTAACCTTACACCTAAAGGAACTAGGGAAAGAAGAACAAACAAAACCCAAAGTTAGCAGAAGGAAAGAAATCATAAAGATCAGAGCAGAAATAAATGAAATAGAAACAAAGAAAACCATAGCAAAGATCAATAAAACTAAAAGCTCGTTCTTTGAGAAGATAAACAAAATTGATAAACCATTAACCAGACTCATCAAGAAAAAGAGGGAGAGGACTCAAATCAATAAAATTAGAAATGAAAAAGAAGTTACAACAGACACCACAGAAATACAAAGCATCCTAAGAGACTACTACAAGCAACGTTATGCCAATAAAATGGACAACCTGGAAGAAATGGACAAATTCGTAGAAAGGTATAACATTCCAAGACTGAACCAGGAAGAAACAGAAAATATGAACAGACCAATCACAAGTAATGAAATTGAAACTGTGATTAAAAATCTTCCAACAAACAAAAGTCCAGGACCAGATGGCTTCACAGGTGAATTCTATCAAACATTTAGAGAAGAGCTAACACCCATCCTTCTCAAACTCTTCCAAAAAATTGCAGAGGAAGGAACACTCCCAAACTCATTCTATGAGGCCACCATCACCCTGAAACCAAAACCAGACAAAGATACTACAAAAAGAAAATTACAGACCAATATCACTGATGAATATAGATGCAAAAATCCTCAACAAAATACTAGCAAACAGAATCCAACAACACATTAAAAGGATCATACACCATGATCAAGTGGGATTTATCCCAGGGATGCAAGGATTCCTCAATATATGCAAATCAATCAATGTGATACACCATATTAACAAATTGAAGAAGAAAAACCATATGATCAACTCAATAGATGCAGAAAAAGCTTTTGACAAAATTCAACACCCATTTATGGCAAAAACTCTCCAGAAAGTGGGCATAGAGGGAACCTACCTCAACATAATAAAGGCCATATACGACAGACCCACAGCAAACATCCTTCTCAATGGTGAAAAACTGAAAGCATTTCCTCTATGATCAGGAACAACACAAGGGTGTCCACTCTCACCACTATTATTCAAGATAGTTTTGGAAGTCCTAGCCACAGAAATCAGAGAAGAAAAAGAAATGAAAGGAATACAAATTGGAAAGAAAGAAGTATAACTGTCACTGTTTGCAGATGACATGATACTATACGTAGAGAATCCTAAAGATGCCACCAGAAAACTACTAGAGCTAATCAATAAAGTTGTAGGATACAAAATTAATGCACAGAAATCTCTTGCATTCCTATACACTAATGATGAAAAATCTGAAAGAGAAATTAAGGAAACACTCCCATTTACCATTGCAACAAAAAGAAGAAAATACCTAGGAATAAACCTACCTAGGGAGACAAAAGACCTGTATGCAGAAAACTATAAGACACTGATGGAAGAAATTAAAGATGATATCAACAGATGGAGAGATATACCATGTTCTTGGATTGGAAGAATCAATATTGTGAAAATGACTATAGTACTCAAAGCAATGTACAGATTCAGTGCAATCCTTATCAAACTACCAATGCCTTTTTTTACAGAACTAGAACAAAAAATCTTAAAATTTGTATGGAGACACAAAAGACCCCGAATAGCCAAAGCAGTCTTGAGTGAAAAAAGCGGAGCTGGAGGAGTCTGACTCCCTGACTTCAGACTATACTACAAAGCTACAGTAATCAAGACAATATGGTACTGGCACAAAAACAGAAACATAGATCAATGGAACAAGATAGAAACCCAGAGATAAACCCACGCACCTATGGTCAACTAATCTATGACAAAGGAGGCAAGGATATACAATGGAGAAAAGACAGTCTCTTCAATAAGTGGTGCTGGGAAAACTGGACAGCTACATGTAAAAGAATGAAATTAGAATACTCCCTAACACCATACAGAAAAATAAACTCAAAATGGATTAGAGACCTAAATGTAAGACTGGACACTGTAAAACTCTTAGAGGAAAACATAGGAAGAACAACACTCTTTGACATAAATCACAGCAAGATCTTTTTTGATCCACCTCCTAGAGTAATGGAAATAAAAACAAAAATAAACAAATGGGACCTAATGCAACTTCAAAGCTTTTGCACAGCAAAGGAAACCATAAACAAGTCAAAAATACAACCCTCAGAATGGGAGAAAATATTTGCAAACGAATCAATGGACAAAGGATTAATCTCCAAAATATATAAACAGCTCATGAAGCTCAATATTAAAGAAACAAACAACCCAATCCAAAAATGGGCAGAAGACCTAAACAGACACTTCTCCAAAGAAGACATACAGATGGCTAAGAAGCACATGAAAAGCTGCTCAACATCACAAATTATTAGAGAAATGCAAATCAAAACTACAATGAGGTATCACCTCACACCAGTTAGAATGGGCATCATCAGAAAATCTACAAACAACAAATGCTGGAGAGGGTGTGGAGAAAAGGGAACCCTCTTGCACTGTTGGTGGGAATGTAAATTGATACAGCCACTATGGAGAACAGTATGGAGGTTCCTTAAAAAACTAAAAATAGAATTACCATATGACCCAGCAATCCCAGTACTGGGCATATACCCAGAGAAAACCATAATTCAAAAAGACACATGCACCCCAATGTTCATTGCAACACTATTTACAATAGCCAGGTCATGGAAGCAACCTAAATGCCCATCGACAGACGAATGGAAAAAGAAGATGTGGTACATATATGCAATGGAATATTACTCAGCCATAAAAAGGAGCGAAATTGGGTGATTTGTTGAGACGTGGATGGATCTAGAGACTGTCATACAGAGTGAAGTAAGTCAGAAAGAGAAAAACAAATATCGCATATTAATGCATATATGTGGAACCTGGAAAAATTGTACAGATGAACCGGTTTGCAGGGCAGAAATGGAGACACAGATGTAGAGAACAAACGTATGGACACCAAGGGGGTAAAGGGGGGGGGTGTGGGTGTGGTGGTGTGATGAATTGGGAGATTGGGATTGACATGTATACACTGATGTGTATAAAATGGTTGACTAAAAGAACCTGCTGTATTAAAAAATAAATAAAATAAAATTCAAAAATTCAAAAAAAATAGTGTTCTTTGATGAAGAAGTTTTAAGTTTTAATGTAATCTAATTTGTCTATTTTCACTTTTTTTTTGCTTTTGGTGTAAAACTGTTATTTTTTAAAATTGCTGGATTTATTTTGTTAATATTCTGTTAAGGAATACTCTGCACCTGTACTCATGTGAGAAACTGGCCTGTAATTTGCCTTTCTCATATTTTCCTTTACTGGTTTTGTATCAAAATTAATTATACTAGCCTCATATAATGAGTTGAACAGTGAAAAAAAAAAAAAGAAAAGAAAACACTAACTTGAAAAGATATATGCAGTCCTATGCATATATCCTTTGCAGTATTATTTACAATAGCCAAGATATAGAAACCTAATTGTCTGTTGATAGATGAAAGGATAAAGAAGATATTGGTGTATATATATAATAGAATATTATTCAGCCATAAGAAAAGAAACCTTGCCATTTGCAAGAATATGGATGGACCTAGAGTTTATTACGCTAAGTGAAATAAGTCAGATAGAGAAAGACAATTACCGTATGATTTCACATATACGTGGAATCCAAAAAACAAAACAAATAATACAAAACCAGACTCATAGAGAACAAAACGGTGGTTGCCAGATGGGAGGGTGTTGGGGGGCAGCCGAAACAGGTGAAAAGGATTAAGAGGTACAAACTTCGAGTTACAAAAAAATTAAATCACAGAGATGCGATGTACAGCACAGGGAATATAGTCAAGAACACTGTATTAAGTTTGTATGGTCTCAGATGGTAATTAGACATCGATTTGGCCATTTCAAAATGTATGTAACGATCAAATCACTTTGATGTACACTTGAAACTAATATGATATTGTATGTCAATTACACTTCAATAAAAAATACTCATACGTAAAGACAACATTAGGAAGATGAGGGCGGTAATAAGCGTCAACTGGGAAAAATGAAGAGGGATATATGCCTATTACAAGGAGAAAAAAACATAAGAAGGAAGTGCAGCGGCACTGACACTTGATTTGAAGGTTTCTGTCATATTTGACTTCCTTCCTCTTCTCTGTGGTCTATTTTCTTTATTCTCTCAAGAGAATCTTCTCTTAGTTGTGCTAGTTGTCCTCCACTTGACCATACAGATCCATTCTCTTGCCTTTCTCCATGTGTCTGGAGGCTACCTCTAGGGATCGTGTCACCCAGGCTGCTTCATAGACTGACTTCCGGTTAGGTTTTGCCAGGGTTGCAAGGAGGAGGTAGAGGTCAGGGTATTAATTCCACCATTTCTTCCCTCCTGGGGCACTGTGGTTTTTGACAGTGGCAACTTTCCTCCACAGTTCTAGCTCTTGTACCACAGTCCTTCCTCCCTAGTTCTGCTCTCTCTAAGCTTTTTTTTTTTTTTTTAATTTTATTTATTTATTTATTTACTTATGGCTGTGTTGGGTCTTCGTTTCTGTGCGAGGGCTTTCTCCAGTTGCGGAAAGCGGGGGCCACTCTTCATCACGGTGCGCGAGCCTCTCACTATCGCGGCCTCTCTTGTTGCGGAGCACAGGCTCCAGACGCACAGGCTCAGTAATTGTGGCTCACGGGCCTAGTTGCTCCGTGGCATGTGGGATCTTCCCAGACCAGGGCTCGAACCTGTGTTCCCTGCATTGGCAGGCAGGTTCTCAACTGCTGCGCCACCAGGGAAGCCCTCTCCCTAAGCTTTAATGACAGTATTTCCTCCCCTTGTCCCCTTCAGCCCTAGGCATGGTAATGAATTCCCACTGTTGCAAGGTCTAGATGCCCCCAGTTTCTCTTGCGTGGTCCTTTCATGAAGGGACTCTTTAAATAATCCCTTCATTAAAGCCTCCTCAGTTAAAATAACTGGACCTAATTTCCTGCCAGCACCTGAATGAATACAGCTCACCTTAGTTACATACTATTTTCAACACTAGAATTTTCTTCAGTAGTGTAATTTACACTACTCAGAGTTGGAGCTGAATAAATTATTTAAGTCAACAAATATTTTTTGAGCACTTACTATGTGCCAGGCACTGTGCCGGTATCAGCTTATACAATGGTGACTGAGACAGATAAGGTCTCCGCCCGCATGGAACATACAGTCTACTGGGGGAGTTAGACAATACAAGATCCTTTAAGTTGCAAATGATAGAAAAGCTGAACCCAAACTGACTCATGCAAAAAGGGGAATTTATTGGCTCATTAAAAAAAAAAAAAAATCCAGAAATTGGGCTTGCTACTGCGAATGAAAAGAAAATATCGAATGAAAAGAAAATATCGCCTTCGGTATCAGTGAACAAAGGATGTTGCAGCCATCAAGCCATTACATTACAGCTGCCCCAAAGGTGAGCCCTGAGGGAACTCAGGATATGAACGGGATGGCCGCCATCTAGCAGTCAGCTGCTGCCGCCATCCCCCCACCCCACCCGGCAGTGCACCCTGAGGAGACTCAGGATGAGAAACCACAGGGAGTTTGAAAAAGAATAGATACGTGTATAACTGAATCACTTAGCTGTACACCTGAAATAACACAACGTTGTTAATCAACTATGCGCCAATATAAAATAAAAATTTAAAAAAACCCCAACCAACTCAAATAGGCCATTAGTAAAAAAAAAAAAAGAAAAAGAAAAAGAAAGCACAGGATACTGGCCCCAGATAGCTGAGGCTCATGTCAAAGGAATGATTTCAGTGAGCCCAGACTCTTGCATCTTCCCATACACAGAAAAGCGTTAAATTCCTTAACTTGAGATGTCTGGTTTTCTTTAATTAACAGTAATCTTATTTATTTATTTATTATGATGTGGACCATTTTTAAAGTCTTTATTGAATTTGATATTGCTTCTGGTTTTTTTTTTTTTAATGTTTTGGTTTTTTGGCTGTGAGGCATGTGGGATCTTAGCTCCCTGACCAGGGATCAAACCTGAACCCCCTGCATTGGCAGGCGAAGTCTTAACCACTGCACCACCAGGGAAGTCCCCCAACAGTAAACTTTTGATGTTCTGACTACCTGGTCTTTGTTGCAGAAACTCCTGTGTATCCTGGCTCCTCCTTTACCTCTTGGGAGAAGTCTCTCAGAGTCTCTCTGAGATGCTGTGTCCTGGGCTTAAGTCTTCAGTTTCGTCCACCGAATAAAACATAATTCTCAAATTTTAGATTGTGTATTTTTTCAATTGACACTACCTATGAAGTTTTATCTAGGACCTCAAGCAATGTCACCAAAACCTATTTCTCTTACACCCCTGGTTCTGCTTTTCGTGTGTGGGCTCAGTCCTTAAACTAGCTCTCCCCTCAGTGCAGCAAATGTGTTACAACTTAGAGTCCTAGAATATATTTCATTGCTTCTCATTGGCTGATTGGGAACGTGATGCTCTGATTGGCTCAGCAGGAGCCTCCTAGCCACTATTATTACTAATTGCTGCAAAAAGCTTTATTATTTCCATTTGGTCCAGGGCTTGGGTTAGGGCTCCAGGGTGGTTCAAAAGCAGCCTAGTGGCTGAAGAGAGAGAGAGAGGCTTCAGGCAGAAGCCCTGACACCAGAGAGGCTCCTCAAAGGCTGCTGGGCTCCAGAGGCCCCTAGTCGTGCTTGAGGGTGAGCCTTTAGAAGAGATACGCGCCCAGCCCAGCCTGGGGGCCCCCAGCCTGTGGACGTTAGTCAGGTGGTTGCCATCTTCTTGATGAGTTTCACCTGCTCCTGTAGGAAGTGGCTCTCCAGGAAGTCACAGAGATGGGGGTCTACTCAGGCAGAACCCAACGCATGCAGATCCAAAAGGGCCTGGGTCAGGTTTTTCTCCATGAGCACGGTGGCTTCCATAGCCGCCTGGGTTTTACCCCACTCATCTTGGGACGGCTTCTGCAGGTCCTGGAAGTGGGTGAGGCCACTGCTGGTGTTGCATCTCCAAGAGACGCTCAGCACCCTTGGGTTTCTCCTCCGGCAATTTGTGGGAAAAGTGGCCCACGCCCTGCAGAGACACATCGTAGTCAAGGTCAAAATAGAAGCCCAGAGAGAGTTAGTATAAGCAGATAGGGTAGGGGGTCCCCAGAGAAAGAACCAGTCATGGCTTTCTTGACATAAATAAGCCATTTCTGGCCTAAGCCATTTTGTGATCTAAGACTGGCCACAATGCTAGTCCTTGAACAGATTTCAGTAATTAATGATCTTAAGAGAGTAAAAGAATGCAGAAACAAATGACTATTGTCAAGTAAGCAAAGTAACAATAGCAAAGATAATACATCAGTTGTAAAAACTCCAGTTCTCTTTCAATGGTAAAGATTAACCTGAAGCTCTCAACCACCAGATCAACTGGAACCTAAGGGAGGATGATGTTAACCTTTTCTGGACCCCTGTGACTTCCATCAACTAAAGCTTGGAGTCTTTTGACCACCCAAGTCCCTTCATGAAAATGCATGTACCCTTAGCTTCCTCAGTTTTACTGTTTAAGGAGACACTGCTTTGGGAAAGATCCCCAGTGTTCTCCTCACTTGCTGCAAGTAATAAATTCTTCCTTTTCTTGATCTTTGGTTTGGTTGTGTCAACTGAAAAAAATGGCACAAGTTAAAAGTTGAGAATCTCAGCAGACTTTCTGAGGACTTAAGACCAGGAGACAGCCTCCCAGATAGCTCTGTGGGACTGCTCCAAAGAGGTAAGGGAGGAACCAGGATACAAAAGAGTTTTTGCAACAAAACCCAGGTAGTTGGAACATCAAAAGATTGCTGTTAATTAAAGAAAAACCAGACATCTTAAGTTACTTTAGTACTTTTTTACGTATGGGAAGATGCAAGAGTCTGGGCTCTTTGAAATCATTCCTTAACTGTCTAGGGCCTCCATACTAGATCAGATGCACAGTCGGGGCAGCTGCAGTGGCTGAGGGCTTGATGGCTGCAACATCCTTTGTTTACTGATATGGCAGGTGACATTCACAGTTGTGTCTTTTAACTCGACACCCACCAAGAGGCAAACCCAGTTTTTCGGGTAACAGTAGGTGTAGGAGGCCGGCAGATGCATGTAGACCGGGCGGTTAATGACAGCCTCTATCTCCGTGGAATAATTTTGACAAATCTGGGAGCTCATGGTTGATTGGCATTAAAGAGCTAAGCTCAGAAAATGATGTTGGCTGGTCCCCGAGACCGAGGAGAGCTGAGTGGTTGGTCCAAAGGTTGCAAGTGATAAATAGGTTGGAGGGTGGATGGGGGCTGGAGGAAGGGGCGTCTCTGGGTCTGTTCTGTCCAAACACTATTGAAGCAAGAGACACATCCACTGGACTGCGGAGCACACTGCTTCCTGGCCATTATTAGAACGAGGAGTGGACTCTACTTTTGAAGCCTAATAGCTGTCAATAGAGAAGTGGCTTTCCTAGAGGAAAACTGCAGTACTGTCTCCAGAAGAAAGAAGCCCCCCCAAACATTAGATGCTCATGAACAAAGATAAACAATGATATATCCTGATAATTAAACTAAAGCTGATCAATATTGTTAGGCAAAATGCTTTAATGGCTGCCTATTTCAGCAAAGCCTCGTGGGGGTTAACCTGCGTTCGATTCGCACTGCACCTGTAGGGGTCAGTTCTCCCGCGTGTGGACAGCATCCCACTGCTAATTCTGCCTCGGGGCTTTCTTGGCAGAATTGCCTTGGGACCTTGCTCTGCCAGGTACAGGGTAAACTGGAAGTATTCACCAGGGGCAACCGTTAACCAAAAAAGGAGAGAAGTTGGTGGATAAAGGCCCCAGACTCCAACCACTTTAGAGAACAATTCTGACGCACATTCTACGTGGTGCAGCAGAGGGCTCCTAGGGGGAGGGAGCCCCAGTAGTCCATGACCGTACCCAGCCAATAAGTGGGTCCTTTATTGGATTTTCCTCCTTCCTTGTCTTATTCTTCTCCACTCTCTCTCTAAGGAATCCCTTCCTAAGTCCTTATCTCAGTCTCTGCCCAGGAGATACAAAGTGAAACCCAGCTGAGACCCGAAGGCTGGACAGAGCTACCCATGCAGAGAGCAAGGGGAAAACTGTGGTTTTGAAAAGGAGAGTCGAACTCCCCCATCAAATAGGAAAAACAGGTCAATTTTAGGCCACAGGGGAGAGCAATGAAAGGTAAAAATGAAAGCGCATTTAATGAAGGTAAAACTGAATTGTTTCTACTGTTTTATATTAAGAAGCATTCTTAGAATTATTTCCATATTAATAAGCATAATTAATTTTGTAATGTGTATAATTATTAAAGTTGATTAGCTTTGTTCCCCCCATGCGCTGCAAATATTTTGAAAGCAGGAATTTCTTGAAGCTGGTATCTCTAAATTAAATTAAACTCAGCAAATTTGCATTGAGTATATACCATATCCAAAGTACTTTGTTAAGTGCTGTAAGACAAATTGCCCTTGCTTAAGGGGCCCTCAGAGTCTAGTAGAGGCAACAGATATACGTATCTGGCAAGCTTGAGACTAACCAAGGGAACTATGGGATTACAGGTATAATCCTAGTACTGTACCTTATGGCTTCTTAGTAAAGGTCATGTATTCATTCATCTTTTACCGAGCATATACCTTATACCAGATCTATATGAAGGACCGCCTTTTAATTATTATTGTTATTATTATTCAGGTGCAAAAATATTAATGTGTCTCCAAAGGCCAACTCTTCTTACAACTACCGGCAAATTCTCTACCTTTGCTGTGAGCATCTTTCCTGTCTTTTTGAGACTCTCCAAAGAAAACCCTCATCTGATCTTTTTCATGGCCTCCCAGGCATATTTCCTGAGGGTTTTGGAAGCTCTCCCTCTGGGAAATGCAAATGCCACATTTACAGATTCACAGAATGTTAGCTCTGAAAGGGATCTTAATGTTTTCTAGTGTTTTCCATAGAAATCGGTATATATACTGCATACCAAAAGGGATTGGGAGGTTTGCATCTGTAAGTGGCAGACTCAGGGGCTCCAGCTGCCCTAAAGGTCAAGGGGTTCAATACCTCTGCATGCTAGTGTGGCTAGACAGGGGCAACCAGATGACCGTCAGCTTGCCCGTAAGCTGTTCCGGTCACATTTATGTTAGCTGGCACACTTGTTGGGAATAATACCTTAGAGATTGTTTAGCCCAGCCCTGCAGTTCATTTGTTTTCCAGAACTTCAGTTTTAGAAAAGAGGGAACCAAGGCCCAGAGAGGTGGCATGGCTTACCCAAGGGCACACACTGAATTGGAGTTTCTCCCCATAGCTCCATTTAGAGATGGCTCCTCTTCCGCAACTTAAGGTCCTTTCACAATGCTCTTATCCAATTTAGGGAGAAGAGAGCTTACAGTGGGAAGCCGGGGAGAGATGGGTATAGGGAGCAGTAGTAAAGTTCAAGGAAAGTTACATGCAGAAACACAGGATGTGAGACAGAGCATTCCTTTGAGTTTCAGGGAGCATATCCCGGATGCGTTTAGTGCTGAAGCAAGCGAATTATGATGATCCTCCCAAAATAACTTTGCTTTAGAGCTAAAGATATCCAGCCAGGCTCAAGGTTGCACAAGCCTTTTCCCCACAGCTCTTTGCTAATTGAATTAAACCCTTCTTGGCAATGAGGGAGTCTCCCAAAGACTGAACAGAAGGATCGATTTTGCACATGTAATGACTTGGCTTTCCAGTTGCTTCAGGCTGCCTGTCTCAGCTCAAATTCCTCCTTTAGCTACTGTCTGCTTTCATCTTCCTGTAATCATTAGTGATACCTGATCCCATTACCCTCTGGGGGCCTTCCAGGCACACTCTGTTGAACAAATACTCATGATTGCTGCTAATTCATAGAGGGAAGAGCTCTGTATCGGCTGGTACATCTTCATAGTGTTCTTATCCACTTTTCAATTTCAGATGCAATGCCAAGGGAACTGAAGGTTCTTCAATTAGAAAAGGGAATGCTGCATTTTGTTTTCCAGAATCATGTATGAGCTAGGATCAAAGCCAGCAAGAGAGGACAAGAAAAGTCACAGAATTATAGTCTGTCTTTGAGTAATTCACCTCCCATTACTGTGGACTTCTACTCACTTTCAAAGCTCACTGTGTTTTGCTCTGCCCAGAGCCCACACATAGCATTCTTCCAAGCTCTGAACCTTTCTCCCATTCCTTCATGGTAATCTGTCTTTTGTGGCCTATTTTCTTTTCATTAAACTCATAAATATCTAAAAATTACATTTTTAACTGCTAAGGCATCTCCCTCATAAATTAAATATTTCATAGCTCTAAGTTCCTTCGGAGAATTAGAATTTGCCTCACAGGAGTGACTCCCAGGCTGAGAATTTCAGGGAACTTGATGAAGCTGCAGTCGGAGATATTTGGGGTAGACATTTATTTTAAGTTTTCTTTATTTCACATCAGCCACTCAGGCTAGTGTGAATGAGAAATGTTCCCTGCCATATCAGCAAACAAAGGATGTTGCAGCCATCAAGCCATCACATTACAGCCCCCCTGACTGTGAGCCTTGAGGGAACTCAGGATGGAGACAAACAGGCTGCCCACTGCCAACCCCTGAGCCACTGCAGTCACCCCCAACTGTGCACCCTGAGGGGATTCAGGATGGAGAAAAGCAGAATACTGGCCCCAGGTAGCTGAGGTGCATATCAAAGGAATGATTTCAATGAGCCCAGACCCTTGCATCTTCCCATACATAGAAAAGCACTAAATTCCTTAACTTGAGATATCTGGTTTTCTTTAATTAACAGTAATCTTTTGATGTTCCCACTACCTGGTCTTTGTTGCAAAAACTCCTATACATCCTGGCATCCCCTCTTGTCTCTTCAGAGCGGTCTCTCAGAGAGATCTGAGAGTCCTGTCTCCCAGGTTTAAGTCGAATGTCTGTCGAATAAAACATAACTCTCAACTTTTAGGTTGTGGTTTTTTTTTTTTTTCAGTCGACACTAGCTAACACTGCCTAGGAGGTGAATAGAAATATTTTACAGTGTTTATGTTTCTGTGCAAGATGGTAATCTGCAAAAAACTATCAGGACCGACCTTATGCTGGAAAGCAGAACTGGTCATGCAGGCCCTCAGTAAGAAACCAGAACATATGGATAATACATAGTAAGAGAGACTAACTCAATTATTTGTTCAGGTCCAATTCTTCTGTGGCTGTATGAACACAGCATTTATTAAAAATTGTCCATTTCACTTCCAAGAATAAACAGAAGCATGATTCATAAGGGAGGAAAAGGCCTGTAAGGTATGAAATCATCACCAGGCCAAAGAGATGGCTACAGTTTGTCAGAATCACTGCTGTCAATAAATAGTGAAACTTTCAGCATTTGGTTGCCCTCTGAATAAAACCAGAAAGAATGAACACATGACAAGTAGATTTACCTTTGGCAGAAACAATCCAGAGATGGTTTGTAGATGTGTGACTATTAGAGATTCAGGAAACCTCTAAATTTTATATAGCTGACCTACATATATCATCAAGACAAGGAATATTAGCAAAGAAAGCTATAGCCTGCTAAATTGTGTTTTGCATGGAGCACACATATAGCAGTGTTCCACTGGAGCCGGCAGTATGGGTTTTACAGAACTGATTGTTAAATATTCAGGTAAAGTCTGTTGGTCCCTTGAAATCAGCCACAGTGGGAATGTTTATACCACAGAAATTGGCAGTTGCTATAGACCATGGATTTTTGTTTGCTAGTTTTGTTTAGTTTTCAGAGAGTTGGTTTACCAGTCCACCACTGTCCAGCACTGCTAGAAGCAAAGAGAGCCTATCTGTCAGGAAAACGTACATTCCCATCTCTCAGAGAGACACGTGTTGTGCGGAACTGGGAAAACTCACCAGACATTTCCCAGAACCTGGATGGAGTATTCCTCCAAGTCTCTTTCCTTCAGGTCTATGCTCACTAAGCAACCTTCTGCTTATTTATTTGGTACCAGTAGATGAATTGGTGCCAGATGGTATTCCTTCAAGTCCTGGGGCTTCTAAGGAACTGTTCTGGTGGACATCTGGGGAAAGAGGAGAAGATCACACCAGGCTGAGCAGGCCTTTCATCTGTCTTCAACAGGAGCAGCTTCATTTTCTCTGTTTTACATATTGGTCACACGCACACACACACAGAGAACCCAAAACAAAACAGTTGCTTGGAGAAAGCATACCACCGCTAAAAAAAACTTTTGAAAATAGTAGGCTAGAGATTTTGTTTGCCAGAAAAGCACATCCCTTATTAAAGTTAACAGTTTATTTTTCTGGGTATAATTCGGCCACTTGTGAGTTTAGTTAACTTCTATCAGCTTCCTATTAACTTATAAAGTTGCGATGCACCGACTGAAAATTCAAATTTCTTGACTCACCATGTTGAAGATTAGACTCATCAGTGAGGAACTGCCCTTCTGAGATTTCCATCAGGGTGGTCAGCACACTTTCCTCTCCGATAGCTCTCTCTTACATGGAGCAACTGGGAAACTTTCTCTTTGCTACAAGGAAACTGGAAAATGCAGTCAGTCAGGTGAGCTGAGCTCAAGTCATGGGACGTTTCTGTCTATTAAAATGGTTCTTCTAATTACAAAAGTGACCTGATGTCCCTTAAAATTTTTAGAAAATTAGAAAAGCAAAAAGAAGAAAATGAAAATCAGTTTATCCACCACCCAAAGACAGTCACTGTTACTTCTGGTGTATATTCTAGCCATTTATACAAACACACTTGTTCATCTACATACACATGACTATTTTTTTTTCTTCCACATGGCTTTTTTTTTAAAGAGGAGTTTTTTTTTTTTAAACATCTTTATTGGAGTATAATTGCTTTACAATGGTGTGTTAGTTTCTGCTTTATAACAAAGTGAATCAGTTTTACATATACATATGTTCCCATATCTCTTCCCTGTTGCATCTCCCTCCCTCCCACCCTCCCTATCCCACACCTCTAGGTGGTCACAAAGGACAGAGCTGATCTCCCTGTGCTATGTGGTTACTTCCCACTAGCTGTCTATTTTATGTTTGGTAGTGTATATATGTCCATGACACTCTCTCACCCTGTCACATCTCACCCCTCCCCCTCCCCATATCCTCAAGTCCATTCTCTAGTAGGTGTCTGTGTCTTTATTCTCGTCTTGCCACTAGGTTCTTCATGACCTTTTTTTTTTTTTCCTTAGATTCCATAAATATGTGTTAGCATACTGTATTTGTTTTTCTCTTTCTGACTTACTTCACTCTGTATGACAGACTCTAACTCCATCCACCTCATTACAAATACCTCCATTTCATTTCTTTTTATGGCTGAGTAATATTCCATTGTATATATGTGCCACATCTTCTTTATCCATTTATCCGATGATGGACACTTAGGTTGCTTCCATGTCCTGGCTATTGTAAATAGAGCTGCAATGAACATTTTGGTACATGACTCTTTTTTTTTTTTTTTTTTTTTCCATGACTCTTTTTGAATTATGGTTTTCTCAGGGTATATGCCCAGTAGTGGGATTGCTGGGTCATATGGTAGTTAAAGAGGAGTTTTTAAACTTTGAGTTTGCAATGTAATGACATTTGACTGGTTCTCATCACAGTTTCTGTATCTGTAATACCTGGCTACAGGTTGATCTCTACAAGAAAGGCCTTTTCTCTATATAAAATTCTAAATAAAAGGTAATGTAAAATCTTCAAATTAAAAAAAATCAAGTAGTTATTTTACTAGATACTACACGCATACAGTATAATCTAAGAGCATAATATGGTATTCAATAAAGGTAAGTCTCTCTGCCACAGTCTACCAGTTCTCCCCAGAGGCAACCACTGTTATCAGTTCCTTGTTTGTTTTTCAGAGCCACTCTGAGCCTATGCAAGCATATTTGTAAAGTGTAACAGCTAATTTAAAGAGAAGATTTTTGGTTTATATATGGAAATAGAGCTCAAACATTTTCCTTCTATTAAAATGTTCTTAAAAAGTCTTTCATTGTTGTTTTGTTTTTATGCATTATTTTCCTTTATGGCTAGAGAAAGCTTCTCCTCTATGGTCATTACTATTGTCATAATCATCAGCAAACATGAATTAAGTCCCGGTGTATGCAGGTTACTGTAAGAATACCTTCATTTAGAGAATGAACTATCCTGACTTTGGGGCTGAGGTTGGGGGTTGGTAAGATGATAACTGCATAATAATGAGAGTTCCTCCAATTCAGAAGTAAGAAACATATCTACCTTTTCTGTCTGGAAAGTTCAAAAGAAAAAAACCCCAGCATAATCACATTTAGAATTGAGCAGGTTATGTGTGTTTAAGAAGTCAAATAGACAGAGTAGTTCTCATTGCTTATGGATAATCAACATGGAGGTGGTATTAGTTTTCTATTGCTGCTGTAACAAATTACCATAATCATAGTGGGTTAGAATAACACACATTAATTATATTACAGTTCTGTAGATTAGAAGTCCAATACAGGTCTTACTGGGCTAAAATTAAAATTTTGACAGGGGTGCATTCCTTTCTAGAGTCTGGGGAGATTCCCTTTCCTTTCCTTTTCAGCTTCTGGAGGCCACTGCATTTCTTGGCTCATGGCCTATTCTCTCCACCTTCAAAGCCGGCAATGTTGCACCTGTCTGACCTGTCCTCTATAGTCACATCTTCCTCTGACCACAGCCAGGAAAGACTCTCTGCTTTTAAGGTCTTATGTGATTAGATTGGGCCCAGATAATTCAGAATAATCCAGATAATCCAGAATAATCTTCCTATCTTAAAGTCCTTGATTTAATAAAATCTGAAAAGTCTCTTTGCCATGTAAAGTAATATATTCATAGGTTCTGGGGATTAGGATGTGGGTATCTTTGGGGAGGGGGCATGATTCTGCCTTCCACAGGGATCAAGAGAAATGAATTTCCAGAGAAATAAAGCATTCCTTCTATGCTGTTCTGTGTTGTGTGAGATTCTTGGGAAAATCCCCAAATGGAGCCTGAAATGGCTGGCTCTAGCCAAGTAGCAGTTTTTCATTTCTTATAGGAACAATATACCAGCATATCCTGACCATTGTTCATAAGCAATGCAGGCCAGAGCCACTGAGTCTTTTCCTGTAAGATATTTTCATGTCTCTTTGAGCAATATCCACTAATCCTTTGGTTAAAATCCCTCTTATTTATGAATCCTGTTTTCTTACTTTTTTGACATGCATTTCTTTATAAATAGTTAAGGCATAAGCCTGTCACTTTGAATTTTAAACAATGCAAAAGGAAGTTGTAAAAGTATTTTTACCAGTGTCCCAGAATTAAAGCTCATTAAGTCTCAGTTTCTCAGGGAGGAATCACAGGTCTAGAGTCCTTTGGCAAATCAAAGATTCCCACCTAGAAGGAAGACTGAAAGCACTACAGATAATACCTAGATATTTTGGGGGACACTGTATATATGACCAGCTGTCTGAGGAAGAAAAAAATCAAACTTGGTTTACTGATGGGTCTGTAAATATGCTGGCACCATACAAAAGTAGACAGCTGCAGCATTACAGCCCACACAGGGGTGACCCTGAAGGACAACAGTGAAGGAAAATCCTTCCAGTTGGGCAGAATTTTGAGCAATAGATATGGATCTACGCTGCTTCTTGGGCAGTTGCCAATTGTTGGGCTGGTGAGTTAGGAACTTGGAAGAGATGGGATTGAGAGATTGGTGAGGAGGAAGTTTGCAAAGGAGGTTTTGTGGATGGACCTCTCTGAATGGGCACAAACCGTGAAAATATTTGTGCTCCACATGAAAGCCCACCTAAGGGCATCTACTGCAGGGAAGGTTAATTACCAGATGGACAAAATGATGCTCTCTGAGATGTCAGTCACTTTCCCCAGCCACCTCAGTGTTTGCTCAGTGGAACCCTGAGCAAATTGGCTGCAGTGGTTGGGACAGAGGCTATGCATGGGCTCAGCAACGTGACTTATGCTTACTAAGGCTGACTTGGCTGACGCTACTTCTGAGTGCCTAACCTGCAAACAGTGAAGACCAACATTAAGTCCCAATCGGTGACTTCTCCAACGCATGGCACCCAGTAGCCAGCAGCTGGCACCCCTTCAGGCAGTTTCATAGTGGAGTGTCTCGGTGGGATGCCTCCCCATGAATAGCTTTCCCCAGCACCCTAGATGATGGAGTTCTAGTACGTTCCAAAGGACAGGTTTCCAGCAAGTTCTGCCAGCACAGTACCACAGAGACTTCACCATCATCTCTGTGAGTCACTGTTGTGCTCTCTCCAAGATCTGGATCTTGAACCTGGGGACTGATACAGATAGAGAACAAATAATTTGATTGATTATTGTCCTGAAATTTCCATCTCATTGTGATGAGAGGAATCAAAGTCCAGTCTAGCCGAATATAAAGGTATGCCCAAATTTCACATATCTAAAAATAGGAAATAATGTTTCCTCAATAATTCATAAAAAATTATTTCTTATTTTTAAGCTGAAGATAATTCTGCATGACTTTTCTTTGTAGTTAAAAAAAAAAATCCAAATCTTTCATATTTGCATTAACTCTTGTTTTAAAAGGTGTTGTCCACAAAGTCGATTGTGACAGAAGAGAGTAATGTATAAATGAGACTTCCCAATGGTTGCCTTTGGTTTCAGGCTAATGCAGTCTATTGGTGCCCATGTTCCGTGGCTACTTTAAAGCCAGGGAAACAATAATTAACCTTTGTAGGGACCTTATGATTTACAACCTGCTTTTACATATACTATACCTTTTTAAAAAAAATTTATTTATTTTTGCCTGTGTTGGGTCTTCATTGCTGCACACGGGCTTTCTCTAGTTGCGGTGAGCAGGGCCTACTCTTCGTTGCAGTGCGCCATCTTCTCATTGCGGTGCCTTCTCTTGCTGCGGAGCACGAGTTCTAGGCGCGCGGGCTCAGTAGTTGGGGCGCACGGGCTTAGTTGCTCTGCCGCATGTGGGATCTTACCTGACCAGGGCTCGAACCCATGCCCCCTGCATTGGCAGGCAGATTCTTAACCACTGCCCCACCAGGGAAGCCTACATATACTATAACTTCTAATCTGCTCAACAACTTTCAAAATTAGTTATGATAACTTAAGTAATGTAAACTTTTTGGTTAAAATATCATATTTTTATTGTAGAAAGTTTAACAACCATTGAGAAATAAAAAGAATAAATTTTAAATGATCTATAATTCCATTACCAAGTGATAACTGTTGTTAAAACTTTAATGTTCCAGTCTTGTTTTTATACATATAAAGACACGTTTTTATAAAAATGGAATCATGTTGCATGTAATCTGCTAACTTACAAAACAATGTACCATGAATATGTTTATGTGTCATTAAGTGTATCCCTCTTAAACCATGATCTTAATCCTTTTGTAATTGGACCTCTTTAAGAATCTAATGAAAGCTATACTCCCTAAGCCCCAAAAGAAGCAGCTATGCAATTACACAATTAAAATTTATCAGTTAATAAATAGAGGAGGATCCAGGATTTATGGGATTTGAAGTTTATATGATTTTGGAGACACTATTTTTATTTTTTTGTTTTCAACTTTAGTTTTTCTTAGGTTGCATGCTTACTTTTAAAACATTTAAATAATGCAAAATATATAAAATGGCAGTGCCTACCCCAACCTGGCCCCAAGAAATTCTAGTAAGTAGAATGGTATTTTCCCTTATAGAACCCTATTTATGAAACTGTAAATGCATAATAATTTCTGTAGTATTGATTTTTTAAAAATACAAATTTCTTCGTACAATCCATACAGTTCAACAACTTGCTTTTCTCATTTAACAATATATCAGACACTGAAGAATTTCTTAAATATGAGAAAGTGAATTTAGTTTTGACTCCCCATTTCTAAATTTCAATCTAATTAATGATTAGCTGGTATGAAACTATTTCTTTAATGTTTTCAAATCAGTTAATTATTAGTCGTTTGGAAATGCTAAACAGTTTTATTACATAGAAATAAAGAGTAGTTTTAGTGTTTGTGATTTCTGTTAAAAATTTATTATTTTGGTTATTAAGAACAAAACAAAACAAAACACTTGTCTAGATTGTAGGATTGAGAAACTGACATGAAAATGATGGGAAATTCCCTCCTTCTCACACTGTGGGGAGCCCTCTAAAAGGAAAAACACAAAATTATATATAAATGTATTTATTTAGAATGAGAAATTACAATATCTTGCTGGAGACTTGGAGATTCAGGTGCTTTTTAAATGAGATCTGTTTAGGAATTTACCGGAAATGCTACGTAGAAATCCTTCTTGATTGCAACTTGGCTTCCCCATCATGCCTAGAAAATTCTTTAACTCTCAGCAATTCAGCACTCACAGGCACCTGCACAAGTGAGGGGCTATGAGACCTCTCTTCACTGCTCACTCCATTAGCCTCAAGGTAAATTCACAGCTGTTCATGAATGAAACCTTTTGGGCCCCAGGTTAAAAACTCCTCCTCTACCACATCATTTTTAATGGCTTCCTAGTCATCTATTGCATGGATGTACAATAATATGTTTATCCAGGTGCCTTCTCTTGAACACTTAAGATGGTTTATAATACCACTCCGGGATAATCATTCTTTTAGCTAAATTCTCTGCCACTTCCCTGGTTATTTCCTTAGGATAAATTCCATTAATTGGATCAAAGGGTATTTCAAATTTTCAAATGTCAGATTTGGCAGGAATATTTAAGTTCATTTCACAAATGAAGAAAGTGAGAGTATAGTGGTTTACAGATATGGATCGTTAAACTCAGTTTTTCTGACTCTGAATCATATATCATTCGATCTACCACATGACCACCGGAAACCATTTGCCACTGTAAAAAGGTTTTGCCCCCAGAACCACACCATTATGTAAAATGCTGGGGTTGCTTCCCAGCCTTGTCATGTTTGTTTAGGTTCAGCTCAGGTTGTTCTTGCTGCACTTCTGCTCCGTGTTTTTTTATGGGAAACCTTTTAGTTTGACACATAACAGCTGTTAGGTATTTTGTTGAGCATTATCATTTGTTTAACTCCTCAGAAGATTTCAGGAGGATTGTGTCTGGCACATAGGAGGTGCTCAATAAATTGATGATTGTTGAATAATATTGAATAATTACAACAATCCTACAGAGGTTACAACTCCAGAAGACTGGATATGTATCAGAAATTTCATGATTGAGCTTGTGCCTCTAACATTTATGGTTCCAGATGGAAATGACTGTAGACTTTTGAGAGGATCACTATTATTCTAAACCTTATGGCTATAAAGTTTCATGATAAAGTTTGTGGCATTTTGTATATTTCTCTAATAAAGGTATGGAGGAAGGAAAGGAAATCAGCAAAAGAGGAGAAAGAGATAGTTGGGCTCCAACGCTCACCTTTCTCTCCCAGTCTAGTCCAAAGTTAAAATAATCAAACATTTATTGAATACTTACAAAGTATGGGCTAGACTGATTTGAAGAATCCCAGTTAAATGAATATCACTGTAAGGTCAGACTCTGGTCTGCATCACACAATTATGTACAACGGGTTTTATATATCATAATAGGGTGTGCTGACAAAGCTGAGGGAACAACAGGGATTGGTTCTGCATTTTACTTAGTTGTGTGGGTTAATCTACTGGGTCTGTGTCCTGGCCATTGAACCACACTAACAATGCTTTGTTAAAGTTGAATGCAAATTTTGCAAAAACACACATTCACATTTGTATCTATACCTTTCTACATTGCAGGTTAATTCATCTAGGAAGATGCTCTTTGAATAAAGTTTCATGTATATTACATACATTTAATTTCTGTAAAGTGTTAAATATTTAGATAATTAGGTGTTCTCAGATAATGCTTTTCAGCCTGGGTGGTTTGGGGTGGCAGTTGTTTTAAAATTATTTAAAATACTGTACCCTGCCTTTTGGTGCTCACAGTCAAGGAAATTATGGCATTTATAAAATGGCAGTCTCTTGTTTATCGGAGTAAAGACATCTGCCAAGGGCAAACTGCAGAAAGCACAGGTGCTGCACCTCGGGTTACCTTTTGAATGACCTTCACACCTGCTTAATTTCTTTTAAACTTGATGGTAAGAAAACAAAACTAAAACCTCACAGCTCTCAGTTTATTTCCCTAACTGGTTGTAATAATTTTACATTCCTTAACAGCTACTATAAACAGCAGCAAACATGATCATGCTCTTGAAAAAAAGTAAATGGCAGTATTCATTAAGAATATATTATAGTGCGTTTACATGCAGTCAAAACAGAAGGGGGTGTATCAGTATTTTACCTTTCTGACACATTACTTTGGCTCAGATAAAACATTCCGTCTCTGCCTTCAGTGGCCCATTTAGCATTACCATTTTTGTGACTATATGTACGCACATTACAAAAAAAAAAGCAAAAACTAAATCAGCATGCTATTTTGTTCGTTGCAGCACTAGGTATCTGATTTACTGAGGCAGGGCCACAAAGTGGAATTTCGTTGTGTTCTGGGAGCCCAGCTGTGATAGCTGCTTGTCTTCACCTTCTTATTATGGACTCTCCTTGAGGTGAGGAAAAGGCTAAGTTTTACCGCGGTCCCCAGGGTCCAATGCCACCCCGGTACCACGTGGGTCGGAGGTACCGGGGTGGCATGGTGTTGGCCCGGTGCTGCTAAAAGCCTCCTAAGAGGGCGGGCGTAAGCTCCGGCTTAGTTCTGGGAAAAGGCGTTGTCTCTAACTGGGAGCGTACAGGAAGGTGACTTGCGGGACATGGGCAGCCGCCCGAAGAACCATTTGGTTCGGTAGGCCGGCAGCTGCAGGGGACCACAGCCGGCGTCGCCCACATGCCCTACTCCAGACTCTCGGCCCGGCCTTCCCCGCCCCCAAACAACGGCGCGAGCGCCCCGCCCTCCCCCCTGCGCGCGCTCCCTCCTGCTCCACGCGCGCTCCCCAACACCCCCCACCCTGCTCCTGCCCGCGCGTGCCCCGCCCTCCCCGCGGCGCGCGCCCACCCGGCCCGCGCGCACGCGTGCCCCACCCTCCCTCCCGCCCGGCGCGCGCGAACCGGCTGGCCAAGGAGTGCGGTGGGCGGGGCGCCGCGCTGACGTTGCCCGGGATGCAGGCAGGTTCCGCCGCCGCTGCCGCCGCCGCCTGCTCCTCCTCTTCTGCCACCGGGGTTTGTATGAAAACACCCGGCGGCGGGCGGCGAGGCATCCGCCGGGCCCCCGGAGAGCAGCTGCCCGCGCTGCCGACGCCAAGCCGGCTGCTGCAGCTTTACCCAGTCCCTGCCAGCGCCCCATCCTGAGCCGGTGAGCGCCCCGCCGCCGTCAGCGCGTCCGGGCCGGCAGCCCCTCGGCTGCGGCTATCCCGCCCGCCCGCCACCCCTCCTATCTCCTCAGCCGCGGCGTCCTGGGGGCTGGAGGGGCCGGGGAGGAGCGACCCCGGGCCCGCACCGGTCTGCGCCCTGCGATCCCTCCGCCCCTTACCTGACAGGTTGTGTAACCCTTGTCTTTCGGGGGGTGGACTGGGTCTTGAGGGGAACCCCTGATGGGTGGGGCCTTTGGCCGGTTTCTGGAAAACGCCCCGCCCCCACCCATGGAGGCTCGGTCGTCCCCGTTCCAGTCCCCGCGGAGGGTGCCCAGCGCGGTCTCAGGGCAGAGGCGGCCCCCTGCCCTGCTCTCCCTTTCTCTCGGTGGTGACCGCGCGGGTGGCTGCGGTACAGCGCGGAGCGGAGCCGAGGGGCGGAGGGCAGGGGCCGGGCGCGTACCCCGCCTCCCCAGCCGCCCCAGCTCCCACCCACTAGGTGCGCCGGGCTTCAGGGTGGGCTGTGGTGTGACGTCGGCAATGGCTGGGCTTGCTCCCTCTCAGTGGGTGGCTTGGCCTAAAGTATGTTCTCTGCTTACAACTTGGCGCTTTGTGGGTTTGATTTGAACCTGAATCAGATCGCCCTAGATGACAGTGCAGAGTTTCCCTCCAGCCTTCCTTCCTGAGTTGCGGGTTCTTCATGCAAGTGTTCAGGGACTCCTGCAACCCAACGCAAAGGCTTGCTGGGCTCAATGGTTGTTTCCCTCCTGTGCCTTTAAGTCTCTTAAAGTACCAGTGCAGTTTTGAATTGGTTCGTTTCCTTTCCTGGGCATTTACTCATTACAGAATAGAGTTTTACACATCGTTGTGAATGTTGATAACTTAAAGCCCATTTCTCATTTTAAGATAGCTTCCTCGAGTGCTTGCAGGTCTAGCACTGCCGATGACCTAATATGTTGTAAGACTCAGTCGAAATTTTCTTTGGCAATATTAATTCTGTGTGATTTTTTTTCTTTCAGGTATTCAAAATTGTAGCAGTGTTTATGATGTACGACAGTTTGTAGGTAGAAGGGACTTTATCGGTCTTCTGGATCACTCATTTTCACTTACCATTTATGTTCGTGTTGGAATCTTTATGTAAATCGGGTTATCTCTTTCTTTGTTAACCTCTGAATTCGTCTTATAAATTGTCTTTTTTTTTTCCCTGAGAAAACCAGAAAGTTATTTTTTTTTTTTTTTTTTTTTAAATTTTTTTTTTTTTTTTTTTAATTTATTTATTTATGGCTGTGTTGGGTCTTCATTTCTGTGCGAGGGCTTTCTCTAGTTGTGGCAAGTGGGGGCCACTCTTCATCGCGGTGCGCAGGCCTTTCACTGTCGTGGCCTCTCTTATTGCGGAGCACAGGCTCCAGATGCGCAGGCTCAGTAGTTGTGGCTCACGGGCCTAGTTGCTCCGCGGCATGTGGGATCTTCCCAGACCAGGGCTCGAACCCGTGTCTCCTGCATTAGCAGGCAGATTCTCAACCCCTGCGCCACCAGGGAAGCCCCAGAAAGTTATTTTTGTAATTGTATTGTGGAATGTTTTCAGTTCAGTAGGCCAAAAAAGTAGTAATTTATTTAAGGCACTTTATAATGGTACATATTTTAAAACGTGTGCCAAATGTTAAAACCAAAGAAAACCCTGAAAGATCTGTAAGCATTTTCTTATGTAATTACTGTGAGATAGTTAGCAGTGCCTTATCCACTCCTTATTTCTCATCCTTAAGGCTGAGTTGTAACACGACTTGTTCTGTTTCCCATTCCACTTTGCTTGAATTAATTTCTACAATGAAGTTGTAGGTTCATTTTAAAAAAAATTTATTTATTTTATTTATTTATTTTTGGCTGCATTGGGTCTTCGTTGCTGTGCGAGGGCTTTCTCTAGTTGTAGGGAGCGGGGGCTACTCTTCGTTGCGGTGCGAGAGCTTCTCATTGCGGTGGCTTCTCTTGTTGCAGAGCATGGGCTCTAGGCCCGAGGGCTTCAGTAGGCTCGCGGGTTCTAGAGCGCAGGCCCAGTAGTTGTGGCGGATTCTTAACCACTGTGCCACCAGGGAAGCCCTAGGTTCATTTTTTTTTTTCTAACTTTATTTATTTAGCCTTGGCTGTGTTGGGTCTTCGTTTCTGTGCGAGGGCTTTCTCTAGTTGTGGCAAGTGGGGGCCACTCTTCATCGCGGTGCGCGGGCCTCTCACTATCGCGGCCTCTCTTGTTGCGGAGCACAGGCTCCAGACGCGCAGGCTCAGTAGTTGTGGCTCACGGGTCTAGTTGCTCCGCGGAACGTGGGATCTTCCCAGACCAGGGCTCGAACCCGTGTCCCCTGCATTAGCAGGCAGATTCTCAACCACTGCGCCACCAGGGAAGCCCCCTAGGTTCCTTTTTAATGACCTCAAAACTCTGCCTTGAATTGCTTCAACACATACTTAGAACTGCAGTCTCACTCTGAACACTGAAATGAAAAGTATAGACATAGAGCTACCCTTGTAATTAGTCACATTGCAAAACATTTAAATGTATAGTGTAATCGGAACTTTTGTAAAAGTAGTTTTTATAAAGCTCTTTCAATTGACTTGAATTGAGGCATTATTCTCTTTGGAATAGTCTAGCTAGATTCTTATATAATAACGGTTTTATCTTCAATAGTGGAAGGAAAAGAGGTCCAAGATGTGTGAAATCATCTAATTTGTATTATATTCTATATCTTGGACAAAAAATAAATCTCCACAGTTTCACCTTCCAAAATCTACTTTTCTTGCTCGAAGCCCCTTAATACCTGGAAGTTGAACAGTGCATGGGTAGTAATGGATGACCTGTCAGAGGGCTCTCTGCAAATTGGGAGCTTCTCTTAGGCAGTAGGTCTCAGTGTAAACAACAGAAATTGTCTACAGTGGACACTGAATTTAAACTTTATATATTATTGTTGGGTACTGTGCCTTTGTGTACTACAGTGTAGTGGCTAAGGGTCTGGGCCTCAGAGCCAGACAGGCTGGATTTGAATCCTGGCTTTGCTTTGAGCAAGTTATTTATCTTTTTTGTGCTTCAATTTTCTCAGCTCCAAAAATGGGGATAATTATGGTGTATAATCTTAAGATGATCTTGAATATTAAATGAGTTAATACATATAAAGTGCTTAGCCCACAATGCCTGGCACATAGTAAATGCTCAGTAAATATTGCTAGTGTTTTTCCTAAGTGCAAAGGATCTAGTAAGCCGAAAAGGGGCTTTGGGCTGATCGAGCACTGTTATTCCAGATTAATTCCACGATGACCCATTTGCTCTTTTGGGGCTAAGTGAGAGCTTAGTGTTACTGTCCGGACTTGGAAGCATGTAGTTTAGTTTAGAACAGCTAGACCCTGAGCTGGGTGCCCTGAGATGCTGCCGGAGAGTGGCTGTAGTATCCCTGTTTGTCCCTTCTGACAGAACCTTGGATTGTCTCCCTTATGGTGGTGGTGGCTGCTATTTTAATCACCTGTTTTTGAGTTTGTGATTGCATGTTTCTTTGGCTGTCATGTGCAGCTATCAAAAATATTATCTATCAAACTATTAATGGATATATTTATGTGTTTATCTGATCAAGATATTGCATGTTTCCTGGATATACAAAATCACTTTCATCTAAGCATTCTTTTTTTTTAAATTCTGTATTGATGTTACTTAGAATGAGGTTAATTTTGATTTGCCATAGTGTTCCTTTTCAGTTTCATGTAATTTTCCTAGGAAAACTAAAAAAAATTTTTTTAAATGTACTTCTTGTTCTTTTTGGTTTGCAGGGATCTGATATTAATACTTTGTTCTTTACATCAGGTGCTTTCAAATGTTTGGTATCAGGACCCTTTTATACTCTTAAAAAATTATTGAGCACCACAGAAAGCTTTTGTGGATTATATCTATACTATATTATAAATTAAAGCAAAGATGCAAAATTTTTATTAATTCACTTAAAATGATCATTATAAACCCATTACATGTTAATATAAACATATTTTTTAGTGAAAGATGACTATTTTTCAAGAATAAATAAAGGAGTGAGAAGACTGGCATTCTAGATTTTGTAAATCTCTAATGTCTGGTTTAATAGAAACAGCGGGATTCTCATATCTGCTTCTGCATTTAGTCTATTGCAATATATTGTTTGGGTTGAAGTATATATACAGAGAGAAATCCAGCCTCACCCAGTTAATGGCTGAAAAAGGAAGGGATATTTTGATAGCCTCCAGATAATTATGGATATACTTGTTTGGTACTACATCAAAACTCAGCATATGACAGTTTTTAGTTAGTTATGTAAGGGTTTGGAATGAACCTCCCCAAAATGTGCCACTTTTGAGTGTGGATTATTTTGAGCTAAAGGCAGTTGAGAAACTGCCTGTTCAAGGGAAACTACTGCCCCTTCCTTAACTACCTAGAAGGATTTAAATTGGGGATTTTTCCCAGAAAAAGAGTTATTAACAGAGATAAATTTTATCCTAGTGGCCCCATCTATATGGCAGACAAACATCATATTGTCAAACATCTGCTCTTCTTACTGTCCTTAGTTCTTGGAAGCCCCAGGCCCCTATCCCATTCTGTAGCTCAGGATGACATATACACTTCATTTTACCTTTCTGTCTTTGAAACTCTGATGTATGGAGGGTCTCTGACCCCTCATGTGGATGGGATTCTCATACATATGAAATTAAATTTGCTTTTCTCCTGTTAATCTGTCTCATGCCAATTTAATTCTTAGACCAGCCAGGATAACCTAGAAGAAGGGTAGAGGAAAGTTTTCTTCCTCCCTGACAGTTACAGTATGGAATCTGAAATCATAACATTGGACTTTTTGATAATGTTATGTTAAAATCCATTGGTCTGAACTTAGAGTGGATCTAATGCCCATGCCTGAATTTATAACATCATGCCCTGGTCATTTGTAAATATTGGTTCAGTGAGTTACTTTTCATTATAAAATATTGAAAAAATCTGTTTGTTAATATCAGTATCACCACCTAGTCCATCAGAAACAAGTTATTGGGAAGCTATCCCAGTTGTGACATGATGGTGGATATGAGTTTTCCAGAAATCTAAGTTTTGCTTGAAAGCTCAAATTTTATCATTGGCAACAAATATGATTGTCAGTTGTTTCCTGTAAGTGACAAGTAGACTTCATTCATTTCTGAGCAAACCTCTGCCAAAATACCTAAGTCATTCTTTTAAGTAAAGGTGGTGTTTAATGAAAAAGGCTAATTCAAGGTCTCAATTCAGTTACAGAAGCACTTTTCCTTGAGACAGCCATCAAGCATTATAACTTAGTATATAGCAAGAAATGCTTCATGCATACTTAACCATTTTTTCACATAGAACATTAAAAGAATATGTATGCAATGGCCAAGATTTAATAAAATTAATCTCTTTTTTTACTATTTCAGGGACATTCTTAAGTGAAACAGACTCTTTTTTATAATTGCTGATGCTTGATGGTGAAAATACAATCACTAATAACAGTACAGTTTGGTGCCACCATTATAATTTGTTCCAAGGTGCCAGAAATTTTACACACCGTTGCTTTTGCACTATTAGTGTAAATGCTAATATAGTTAAAAAAGCTAATAATGTTTTAGTATTATTATAAAAATAGTTTTGACCTTGTGGACCCCCTAAAAGGGTGTTGGGACCCCAGGGTTCCACAGACCACACTTTGAGGACTTATAGTATAAATCATAGGGGATTTCTACCAAACTTTGATTAGGAAGGGAAGTGGTAGTAACTATTTCTAGTCTCTTTTTGCTTCAGACTTTTGGGTCCCTGTAAAGGCCTTCTTTAAAAAAAAAACATTTAAGCAGAGTTAAGATTATTCATAGAAAGTTGAGAGGTTTCTTAGGGTTTTAGTCAAGTGCTGATACAAGGGGGCTTTATTATTAGTATTCTGAAATTACACTATCTTAAAACAAAAAGATTTGGTAGTACATTTCCACATAAATGTTCAAATTTAATTTTTTTTGGATTTTACATGTTAGACAAATATAGTGAAGGCACAGTATGGAAACCTCGCTTGATACCCAGCTCATAAGCTGAAAAAAAAAAAGACAAACTACTTAGCTCCCTTCATTTCTCATTTAATTCTTGCTGAGGATGAACCATCCTAAGGAGAGGTGCCCAGCACTTGCTGTCTTTGTGTCACATCTTTTCCACGTGGGGAAAATGATTTACGATTATGATTATAAGGGTATAGGTTACATTGGGAATAATAATAATAATAATGTCAATGAAGGATTTATGGTAGAATAATAGTAATAAAAATGTTAACACTGTCTACATATAATAGAGTTTAATGAATTGAAAATAATGCTATTTTTGACAAAAACTCCAGATTTGTTAATTTATGGTAGGCACAGCTTCTTGTTGAATGTAGGCAGAACTGATTGATGATAGTTGATGCAAGACTGCTAACCTCCCTGAGGAGCTTCTCTCCTAATTTACAGAGTGAAAGAATTTGACTTCCACGAGATCTTTGAAGCCTGCTACAACTCTAGAGTTCTGGGATTTTTTCTTTGCCTTGAAAATGTCTCTTTCATCTGTTAATTTCATCTCATCAGTTTTAATTTTTTTAAATTTAACTTAATTTAATTTTTCCTCTTCAACAGATTTTTTAATTTTTTGGGTCCAGATTTTCTTTTATTTATTTTTTTATACAGCAAGTTCTTATTAGTCATCCATTTTATACACATCATTGTATACATGTCGATGCCAGTCTCCCAATTCATCACACCACCACCCCCACCCCCTGCCGCTTTCCCCTCTTGGTGTCCATACGTTTGTTCGCTACATCTGTGTCTCCATTTCTGCCCTGCAAACCGGTTCATCTGTACCATTTTTCTAGGTTCCACATATATGCGTTAATATACGATATTTGTTTTTCTCTTTCTGACTTACTTCACTCTGTATGACAGTCTCTAGATCCATCCACGTCTCAACAAATCACCCAATTTCGCTCCTTTTTATGGCTGAGTAATATTCCATTGTATATATGTACCACATCTTCTTTATCCATTCATCTGTCGGTGGGCATTTAGGTTGCTTCCATGACCTGGCTATTGTAAATAGTGCTGCAATGAACATTGGGGTGCATGTGTCTTTTTGAATTATGGTTTTCTCTAGGTATATGCCCAGTAGTGGGATTGCTGGGTCATATGGTAATTCTATTTTTAGTTTTTTAAGGAATCTCCATACTGTTCTCCATAGTGGCTGTATCAATTTACATTCCCACCAACGGTGCAAGAGGGTTCCCTTTTCTCCACACCCTCTCCAGCATTTGTTGTTTGTAGATTTTCTGATGATGCCCATTCTAACTGGTGTGAGGTGATACCTCATTGTAGTTTTGATTTGCATTTCTCTAATAATTAGTGATGTTGAGCAGCTTTTCATGTGCTTCTTGGCCATCTGTATGTCTTATTTGGAGAAATGTCTATTTAGGTCTTCTGCCCATTTTTGGATTGGGTTATTTGTTTCATTAATATTGAGCTTCATGAGCTGTTTATATATTTTGGAGATTAATCCTTTGTCCGTTGATTCATTTGCAAATATTTTCTCCCATTCTGAGGGTTGTCTTTTCGTCTTGTTTATGGTTTCCTTTGCTGTGTAAAAGCTTTTAAGTTTCATTAGGTCCCATTTGTTTATTTTTGTTTTTATTTCCATTACTCTAGGAGGTGGATCAAAAAAGATATTGCTGTGATTTATGTCAAAGAGTGTTGTTCTTCCTATGTTTTCCTCTAAGAGTTTTACAGTGTCCAGTCTTTTTTTTTTTTTTTTTTTTTAATTTATTTTATTTATGGCTGTGTTGGGTCTTCGTTTCTGTGCGAGGGCTTTCTCTAGTTGTGGCAAGCGGGGGCCACTCTTCATCACGGTGCGTGGGCCTCTCACTCTCGCGGTCTCTCTTGTTGCAGAGCACAGGCTCCAGACGCGCAGGCTCAGTAATTGTGGCTCACGGGCCTAGCTACTCTGCGGCATGTGGGATCCTCCCAGACCAGGGCTCGAACCTGTGTCCCCTGCATTGGCAGGCAGATTCTCAACCACTGCGCCACCAGGGAAGCCCCTCTAGTCTTACATTTAGGTCTCTAATCCATTTTGAGTTTATTTTTGTGTATGGTGTTAGGGAGTATTCTAATTTCATTCTTTTACATGTAGCTGTCCAGTTTTCCCAGCACCACTTGTTGAAGAGACTGTCTTTTCTCCATTGTATATCCTTGCCTACTTTGTCATAGATTAGTTGACCATATGTGCAGGGGTTTATCTCTGGGTTTCTATCTTGTTCCATTGATCTATGTTTCTGTTTTTGTGCCAGTACCATATTGTGTTGATTACCGTAGCTTTGTAGTATAGTCTGAAGTCAGGGAGTCAGACTCCTCCAGCTCCGCTTTTTTCACTCAAGACTGCTTTGGCTATTCGGGGTCTTTTGTGTCTCCATACAAATTTTAAGATTTTTTGTTCTAGTTCTGTAAAAAAAGGCATTGGTAGTTTGATAAGGATTGCACTGAATCTGTACATTGCTTTGAGTACTATAGTCATTTTCACAATATTGATTCTTCCAATCCAAGAACATGGTATATCTCTCCGTCTGTTGATATCATCTTAAATTTCTTCCATCAGTGTCTTACAGTTTTCTGCATACAGGTCTTTTGTCTCCCTAGGTAGGTTTATTCCTAGGTATTTTCTTCTTTTTGTTGCAATGGTAAATGGGAGTGTTTCCTTAATTTCTCTTTCAGATTTTTCATCATTAGTGTATAGGAATGCAAGAGATTTCTGTGCATTAATTTTGTATCCTACAACTTTATTGATTAGCTCTAGTAGTTTTCTGGTGGCATCTTTAGGATTTTCTACGTATAGTATCATGTCATCTGCAAACAGTGACAGTTATACTTCTTTCTTTCCAATTTGTATTCCTTTCATTTCTTTAACCTTATGGGAGTTCCCTTGTATGTTATTTTTTGTTTTTCCCTTGCTGCTTTCAATAATTTTTCTTTGTCTTTCATTTTTGCCAATTTGATTACTATGTGTCTCAGCATGTTTCTCCTTGGGTTTATCCTGTATTGGATTCCCTGTGCTTCCTGGACTTGGGTGCCTATTTCCTTTCCTATGTTATGGAGGTTTTCGACTCTGATCTCTTCAAATATTTTCTTGGGTCCTTTCTCTCTCTCTTTTCCTTCTGGTACCCCTATAATGAGAATGTTGTTGTGTTTAACATTGTCCCAGATGTCTCTTAGGCTGTCTTCATTTCTTTTCACTCTTTTTTATTTATTGTGGTCCATGGCAGTGAATTCCACCATTCTGTCTTCCAGGTAACTTATCCGTTCTTCTGCCTCAGTTATTCTGCTATTGATTCCTTCTAATGTAGTTTTCATTTCAGTTATTGTATTGTTCATCTCTGTTTGTTCTTTAATTCTTCTAGATCTTTGTTAAACATTTCTTGCATCTTCTCTATCTTTGCCTCCATTCTTTTTCTGAGGTCCTGGATCTTCACTATCATTATTCTGAATTCTTTTTCTGGAAGGTTGCCTATCTCCATTTATTTGTTTTTCTGGGGTTTTATCTTGTTTCTTCATCTCGTACATAGCCGTTGCCTTTTCATCTCATTTATCTTTTTGTGAATGTGGTTTTTGTTCCATAGCCTGCAGGATTGTAGTTCTTCTTGCTTCTGCTGTCTGCCCTCTGATGGATGAGCCTATCTAAGAGGCTTGTGCAGGTTTCCTGATAGGAGGGACTGGTGGTGGGTAGAGGTGGGTGTTGCTCTGGTGGGCAGAGCTCAGTAAAAGTTTAATCAGCTTGTCTGCTGATGGGTGGGGCTGGGTTCCCTCTCTGTTAGTTGTTTGGCCTGGGGCGACCCAACACTGGAGCCTACCTGGGCTCTTTGGTGGGGCTAATGTTGGACTCTGGGAAGGCTCTCGCCAAGGAGTTCGTCCCAGAACTTCTGCTGCCAGTGTCCTTGTCCCCACGGTGAGCCACAGCCACCCCCCGCCTCTGCAGGAGACCCTCCAACACTAGCAGGGAGGTCTGGTTCAGTCTCCTATGGGGTCACTGCTCCTTCCCCTAGGTCCCCATGCACACACTACTTTGTGTGTGCCCTCCAAGAGTGGAGTCTCTGTTTCCCCCAGTCCTGTCGAAGTCCTGCAATCAAATCCCGCTGGCCTTCAAAGTTTGATTCTCTAGGAATTCCTGCTCCCATTGCCGGACCCCCAGGTTGGGAAGCCTGACGTGGGGCTCAGAACCTTCACTCCAGTGGGTGGACTTCTGTGGTATAAGTGTTCTCCAGTTTGTGAGTCACCCACCCAGCAGTTATGGGATTTGATTTTATTGTGATTGCGCCCCTCTTACCATCTCATCGTGGCTTCTCCTTTGTCTTTGGATCTGGGGTATCTTTTTTGGTGAATTACAGTGTCTTCCTGTCGATGATTGTTTAGCAGTTAATTGTGATTCTGGTGTTGTCACAAGAGGGAGTGAGAGCATGTCCTTCTACTCCACCATCTTGAACCAATCCCCCCAATTTTAATTTTGTGTTTACATTTGAAACTTATTTTTTCCAATCTTTAACGTATTGACTCATTCATAGTTTTGGTCCATATTTTGATTTAAAAATTTATTTTAAGAAATTATGATATAATATATATAACATAAAGTTTAGCGTTTTAATCTTTTTTTAAAATAAATTATTTTATTTTATTTATTTATTTTTTGGCTGCGTTGGGTCTTCATTGCTGCACGCGGGCTTTCCTCTGGTTGTGGTGAGCGGGGTCTACTCTTCATTTTGGTGCAGAGGCTTCTCATTGTGGTGGCTTCTCTTGTTTGGAGCATGGTCTCTAGGCGCGCCGGCTTCAGTAGTTGTGGCACCAGGCTCAGTAGTTGTGGATTTGTGGGCTCTAGAACACAGGCTCAGTAGTTGCAGCGAACGGGCTTAGTTGCTGCGTGGCATGTGGGATCTTCCCGGACCAGGGCTCGAACCCGTGTCTCCTGCATTGGTAGGCGGATTCTTAACCACTGCGCCACCAGGGAAGCCCTTAATAATTTTTAATATATGGTTCAGTGGCATTAAGTAATTCACATTGTTGTGCATCCATTATTACCATCCATCTCTAGAACTTTTCATCTTGCAAAACTAAAACTCTTGTTCCATTAAATAATAACTGCCCATTTCTTCCCCTCCCACCTGCCCCTGGCAACTACCATTTTGTTGTTTCTCTCTCTGAATTAGACTACTTTATCTACATTATATGAATGGAATCATGCAGTATTTGCTGTTTTCTGATTGACTTATTTCTTTTAGTATGGTATCTTCAAGGTTCATCTACACTGTAGCATGTGTCAGAATTTTTTTCCTTTTTAAGGCTGACTAACATTCCATTGTATGTATATACCATATTTGTTAATTTTTTTGTTTTTTCATCCATTGATAGATGGATGTTGTGAATAATGCTGCTGCTGTGTAGATGGGTGTGCATATATTTCTTTGAGACCCTGCTTTCAGTTCTTTTGGGTACGTACTCAGAAGTGGAATTGCTGGGTCATGTGGTAATTCTATTATTAATTTTTTGAGGAATGACCATACTGTTTCCATCACGGCTGCATCATTTTACATTCACACCAACACCAACATTGAACAAGGGTTCCAATTTCTTTACATCCTTGTCAACACTTGTTATTTTCTGTGTGTGGGTTTTTTTGTGTTTTGTTTTTTTTTGGATAGTAGCCATCCTGTTGGGTGTTAGGTGATATCTCATTGTGCTTTTGATTTACATTTATGCTGCTGAATTCAGTTTGCTGGTATTTTGTGGGGGATTTTTTGGATCTGTGTTCAAAGGGGTATTGGTCTGTAGTTTTCTTGTAATGTGTTTGTGTGCCTTTGGTATCAGGGCGATGCTGGCCTCATAGAATGAGTTAGGAAGTGTTCCCTCCACTTCAGTTTTTTGAAGAATTTGAGAAGCATTGATATTCTTTAAATGTTTGGTACATTTCACTAGTGAAGCCATTAGGTTTGGGGCTTTTCTTTGTTGGGAGCTTTTTGATTACTGACTCAATCTCCTTAATAATTATGGGTCTATTCAGATTTTCTATATCTTTGTGACTTAATAGGTTTCTAGAAATTTGTCAGTTTTACCTAGGTTTTCCACTTTGTTGGTGCACAGTTGTTCACAGTACTCTCATAAAATCTTTTTTATTTCTGTGGAATCAGTAATGTCTGCACTTTCTGATTAGTAATTTGCTTCTTTTTTCTTAATCTTGCTAAAGTTTTGTCAATTTTGTTAATTTTTTGAAGAATCAACTTTTGTTTTTGTTGGTTTTTCTGTATTATTTTTCTATTCACTATTTCATTTATCTCTGCCCTAGTCTTTATTATTTTCTTCTTTCTGCTAGCTTTGGGTTTCAGCTTTTTCTAGTTTCTTAAATTGTAAAGTTAAGTTGTTGATTTGAGATCTTTCTTATTTTTTAATATGTGTTTATAGCTATAAATTTCCCCCTTAGCACTACTTTCACTGCATCTAATAAATTTTGGTATGTTGTGTTTTTTGTTTTCATTTGTCTTTTAAGTATTTCTAATTTCCCTTAGGATTTCTACTTTGACCCATTGGTTGTTTAAGAGCGTATTGTTTAATTTCCACAAATTTGTGAATTTTCTAATTTTTCTTTTACTGATTTCTAAATTCATTCTGTTGTAGTTAGGAAAAATACTTTGTATGATTATCTGTCTTTAAAACTCTATTGAGACATAATTTGTGGCCTGATATATCATGTATTCTGGAGAATGTCCCACTTGTACTTGAGAAGAATGTATAATCTGTTGTTAGGTAGAATGTTCTGTATATGTCTGTTATCTCTAGTTGGTTAATTGTGTTGTTCAAGTTCTCTATTTCCTTACTTATCTTCCATCTGGTTGTTCTATCCATTATTGAGAGTAGGGTGTTGAAACTGCCAACTATTATTATAGAACTGTCTATTTTCCCCTTTAATTCTGTCAGTTTTTACTTCATATATTTTGATAGTCTGTTATTAGATGAATGTTTATAATTGTTATATCTTCTTGCTCTCTTGAGCCTTTTATTAATATATAGTGTTCTTCTTTGTATTTTATAACCTCCTTTGATTTAAAGTCTATTTTGTCTGGTATTAGTACAGCCACCCGTGCTGTCTTTTGGTTACTATTTGCATGTCATATTTTTTTCCATCCTTTCACTTTCAACCCATTTGTACCTTTGTATCTAAAGTAAGTCTCTTGTAGAGAACATATAGTTGGATTATGTTTTTAAAATCCAGAAAACAGTGTTGGGTGGAAGAGTTATTTTAAATAAACTATTTAATTAAATTGAAGTGTAGTTGGATTCTGCTCGTCCAACAATAAGACCCTATTATTTGTAGTATAATTAAATCATCACATAGCAGAACAAATTAGACCTTTGTAAATGTCAGAGCATCTTTTGTGGAGTAGTGTGTGAACCCACCAAATGCTTGTGTTTTTAATGAGGATGCATAATGAAGAAAGGTAAAAGGTATAACCTTCTTATAGGTTTACTGTTATCCACATTTTTTGATAAAATTAATGACAGTAATATAGGTGAAATAAATTTGCCTGTTTGCAGATCAGGTTAAAACATTAGTAAACTAATCATAAAATGTCATATGTTTAATGTAACTGGATGAAAATGTATACCTTAATATTGTAATTTAGAGTAGGTTAATAAACACAGATCATGTCCAATGTATATATTTCTCTCTTAATTTAAATGATAATAATCTCTATCTGCCTATTGCTGGGAATGTTACTCTTTTTTCCTTTAGACGATAGATGTTATTTATCTCTTTTCTTTAAAGTTTCTTTTTCCTTTAATAAGGGAAAGGGGTATAAGCATATTCTTTGGGATCTTATTAAATAATCAGGATTTACAATTTTCCATCACATTGACATAGCTGGTGTGGGGGAATAGTAGCTCACTTATATTCTTGAAAAGTGGTTTCTTCCTTTTAGATGATGAAACAATAAGGGAGAGCTGAAAAAAGCTCTTTTCAGCATACTTGTTTTCCCATTCCCCATGGTAGGACCAGCTACCCAGATTTTCTTTAACTACAGTCTTTTCCTAGTTGCCCACAACCATTCCAAAAAGAACAATTATCTGGTATTTAACAGCAAAGGTTATTATTATTGATTAGAACAGTGTTTCTCAAACGTTTTGAAATAGTGGAAGTTTTTTGTCTAATGATACCTTGTGGGGAGACCTATTAGTAAACAGATGAGAGTAAATTAGTGAAGTTGTTCTGGCTGAATGGGAACTGGACCAGGTTGTTTAAGCAAGTCAAGTCAAAGGGAATCATATTTCCTCAGATTGTTTTTTAGAGATTTAGATGGGGCTTTGGAGTGTGAACAGTATATGGTTCTTGGCGTTTTTTCTTTTGTAGCAGTTTGACTTGAAATAAATTTAAAATCACGTGTATTTGAAGTCTTTATATATTTAGAATATACAGCTTTACCTTTGCTGTGTGTCAGAATTTCTTTGGCTTGTTTGTGGAATGAAAATTAGGACAGCTTACATGTATGAAATACTGATGCCTTATGTGTGTGTGCCTGTTTATTGACTTGGCTGATGAGCTTGATTCCAGGGTTAAGCCAGTGAGAACTGAGGGTTTCAGTTTTTAGATTCTCTAGGCTCTGGAACTAGTTCTAGTTGAGAGCAAAAGATCAGGAAAATCTCAAAAATTCAGAAGATCCAAACCTTTGTACTTTTGAGCTGGAATATACAAAATTGTTTACTTTTCCTTAGGTGTGGGCTAGCTTGAGCTAGTTTATTTGCTTGTATGATTTTCTGCTAAGGCCAGATTTCCACATTTAATTCCAGTGTAAGCCACATTTAAATATATAAAAGTCAATTTATTCAGACTCTTCCCCCAACTGGGGGAGGTGTATACTGTGGATTTTTATGTGACAGCATAGTGCAGCTTTTTTTTTCCCCAAACCTCTTTTGGGTAAATAACTCAGAATACATATTCCCAAGAGCCAGGTGGGTCTGTAGTTTTGCTTTTGTGTAAAGGGTATTGTATTCTATCATGAGAAGCAGGCACTGAGGTACAGAAGGATTTAAGTCTCTAATCCTAATTTAGGAATGGTTGAATTATGAAAGTACCTGCAGAGATTAAGCCTTTTTTTTTAAATAGTTGTATTGAGATATAACTCACATACCATACAATTTCACCAGTTAAAGTATGCAATTCAGTGGATTTTAGTACATTCACAGAGTTGTGTAAACATCACCACAGTCAGTTTTAGAAAGAACATTTTCATTACCCCTCAAAGAAGCCCCACACCCTTTTAGCCTCTTCCCACACAGCCATCCCCATGTCTCCTAGTCCTAGGTAACCACTAATTTACTTTCTGTCTCTATAGATTTAGCTATCCTGGGTATTTCGTATAAATGGAATTATATAATTATGTGGTCTTTCTTGACTGGCTTCTTCCACTTAACATAATATTTTTAAGATTCATCCAGGTAGCACATATAAGTACTTTGTTTCTTTTTGTCACTGAATAATATTACATTGTATGGATATACCACATTTTATTTATCCATTCATAAGTTGATGGGCATTTGGGTTGTTTCCACTTCTTGGTTTTTATGAATAATGCCGCTATAAACATTTGTGTACAGGTTTTTGTATGGATATAACTTTTCATTTCTTTGGATATGTACCAAGAGATGGAATAGCTGAGTCATTATGGCCACTTTATGTTTAGCTTTTTGAGGAACTGCTAGACTGTTTTCAAAGCAGCTGTATCATTTTACTTTCCCATCAGCAATGTATAAGGGTTCTAGTTTCTCCATATCCTTGTTAACACTTGTTATTATCTGTGTTTTTTATTATAGCTATTTTAGTAGGTGTGAAGTGGTATCTCACTGTAGACTAATTTTTTAAAATAGTGGTTAGGCATTACAGGAATGGTAGTACTCTAAGATGAAGTTAATATTACAATTAAACTATTTAATAGCCTGACCTGGGAATATAATCTTCAGTAGCCATTCTTAACCCTGGCTATGTATAATTAGTATCACTTCCTAATTAAAAAAAATGATGTTATGAATATTGTAAAATCCTTCCACCCACCCCACCCCTAAAAATTCTTTATTCAAAGAGAAAACAGTGAAGACTTAATTATAGAGAACAGAATCCACCTGATGTAACTTAAGCAGAGAGGATTTATTTACCATGGGGTACTAAAGAGCTTAAAAAATTGTTGTGATATATCAGTCTGGGTCCGATCAGGAGATAGAAGCCACATAGTAATTTAACAGGGAAAGAGTAGTATAAAGAATTATTGACTACACTTGATCTTAGCCAAAAGGCTGAGAAGTGGTGCTGGGAAAACTGGACAGCTACATGTAAAAAAAATAAAATTAGAACATTCTCTAACACCATACACAAAAATAAACTCCAAATGGATCAAAGACCTAAGTGTAAGGGCAGACACTATAAAACTCTTAGAGGGGGCTTCCCTGGTGGCGCAGTGGTTGAGAATCTGCCTGCCAATGCAGGCGACACGGGTTCGAGCCCTGGTCTGGGAAGATCCCACATGCCACGGAGCAGCTGGGCCCGTGAGCCACAATTACTGAGCCTGCGCATCTGGAGCCTGTGCTCCGCAACGAGAGGCCGCGATAGTGAGAGGCCCGCGCACCGCGATGAGGAGTGGCCCCCACTTGCCGCAACTGGAGAAAGCCCTCGCACAGAAACGAAGACCCAACGCAGCCAAAAATAGATAAATAAATAAATAATTAAAAAAAAAAAAAAAAAAAAAAAAAAACTCTTAGAGGAAAACATAGGCAGAACACTCTTTGACATAAATCACAGCAGTATCTTTTTTGATCTGATCAGGGTCAGGTAGTAGCTATCTTGTACAATTTAGGACAGTCGGTCCCTTCTAGAGTAATGAAAAATAAAAACAAAAATAAACAAATGGGACCTAATTAAACTTAAAAGTGTCTGCACAGCAAAGGAAACCATAAACAAAATGAAAAGACAAGCCACAGAATGGGAGAAAATATTTGCAAATGAAGCGACCGACAAGGGATTAATCTCCAAAATATACAAACAGCTCATGTAGCTCTATGTCAAAAAAAACCCCCAAAACCAAAAAACAAAACAAAACCAAAAAATCAAAAAATGGGAAGAAGATCTGAATAGACATTTCTCCAAAGAAAACATACAGATGGCCAAAAAGCACATGAAAAGATGCTTAACATCACTAATTATCAGAGAAATGCAAATCAAAACTACAATGAGGTATCACCTCACACTGGTCAGAATGGCCATTATCAAAAAATCTACAAACAATAATTGCTCTAGAGAGTATGGAGGAAAGGCAACTCTCCTACACTGTTGGCGGGAATGTAAATTGTTACAAACACTATGAAGAACAGTATGGAGGTTCCTTAAAAAGCTGAAAATAGAACTACCATATGATCCAGCAATCCCACTCCTGGGCATATATCTGGAGAAAACCATAATCTGAAAGGATACATGCACCCCAGTGTTCACTGCAGCACTGTTTACAATAGCCAAGACATGGAAGCAACCTACATGTCCATTGATAGAGGATTGGATAAAGAAGATGTGGTACGTATATATAATGGAATATTGCTCAGCCATAAAAAAGAATGAAATAATGCCATTTACAGCAACATGGGTGGACCTAACAATTATCATACTAGGTGAAGTAAGTCAGACAAAGACAAATATCATATGATATTGCTTATATGTGGAATCTAAAAAAAGTACAAATGAACTTATTTATAAAACAGAAATAGAGTCACAGATATAGAAAACAAATTTATGGTTACCGGGGGGGAAAGGGAGGGAGGGATAAATTGGGAGATTGGGACTGACATATGTACACTACTATATATAAAATAGATAACTAATAAGGACCTACTGTATAGCACAGGGAATTCTACTCAGTACTCTCTAATGACCTATATGGGAAAAGAATCTAAAAAAGAATGGATATATTTATATGTATAACTGATTCACTTTGCCATACAGCAGAAAGTAACACAACATTGTAAATCAACTATACTCCAACAAAAATTAAAAAAAAAGAATTACTGACTGTAACAGGGGATTGGAGCAATATGGGATTTACCAGTAAGAAGTCAAGGTAATGCTAAAGAATATAGGAATAGCTGATATGAAGAGCAGTTTCTAACCCCAGGGCTCACTGACATCTATCCTTGGTTAGGTAGGGCACGTTCAAGTCAAGTAGGTAAGGTGTGGCACTAGGAGAATTTGCTGGATATGTGCCCTCTTGGGTACCAGGGAAAGCATTCCTGGGGAGGTGACTCACCAGCGGCACTCTGCTACAAAACTGCCTAACCTCCTGTTGGAGAAGCTGCACTGCTGCAGGAATCTGGTGCTGGAGAAACCATCCTTGTCGGGGTGGGTCCTGGAGAAGCCTTGCCTGCTGCAGCCAAGTGAGCACATTGGAACCACGGAACAGAATCTTTTTCCCCTACAGTGTCTTTCCAGTGCTCTCTTGACAAAGCTTAATATGTCAGTTGGCAAAGAAATTGGTATTTTAAGTACATAAATCCATTTTCACAGTACAGGCAAAAAGGGTGAATTTGGAGAGGAGGGGGAATGAATCAATATCTAGCACAGGTATTAAGTGGTTTACAGAATTGTTTAGACATCTAAAGAAAGAGACTCTTGATTGAGCTTCAAAGGAACAACCTCCAAAACCTCTGCACAGAACTGAGAAGCACAGGGAGTTATTGTCTTTTTTTTGACTAAGAGGCCTCCTGTCTAATTGTGAAATTGCCTCTAGATCTTTACTGCTGTTTTAAAATCAGGAAAATGTTGTGGCCAGGAGGCCATGGTGATCAGGAATCTCCTGCTATACTTAACCAGCTCTAGAACCACACTGGACCTGTTCTGGTCTGTACCAGCCCTGCCTACAAGAGACTAGACTAGCCTTTCTCAACTTTTATACCCTGGAGGATCCATGAAATAATTTTCAGGTCTCAGGTTACAGGTGTGATATTAGTGTAACCAGAAAGTTTAGATATAGTAATTGTCTGACCACCTCCTATTCACCTCCCTTCACCTGACTGGTGAAAGAGAGATCTCCTGTCCTAAATTGTACAAGATGGCTGCTACCTGACCCTGATCAGATGAGACAGTAATTTTTTAGTTACATGTACTCACAACCTATGGGAATGGTACTTGGGAGTAGAGTAAACTAGCCAAATTGTCTATGGGAGATTGGCTTTGGAGTAACAAAAGGATGAAGTACTCCCCGCAACTCTCCACCCCCGTGGGAGGATGTGATTAGTTTGTTTGAATAATTCTGAGGACTGGCAGGGAACTGAAACTAGTTGGGTTGAGGACTGAGTGGAGTGCAACTGATTCAGCTGATAGTGGACTGAGCTGGGTGAGGAGTCTTTCCTGTTGGCTATGGTGAGGGTGGGAGAACTCTCATTAGGCCTCTGGGGCCCTGTGAGGCGCAAAGCTGTCAGAACAGCACTTGAAATTTTAGGCCTTACAATACAGTACTCCAGTAATGATTGCTAATGCTTTTTTGATAGAGAATGATATTTTTCTGTGCCTCTATATATTTTGGCCATCTGATTAGTCTATTCTTTTGTATGGATCTCCATCTGCACACGGGATATAAACTCTTATGTGAGTTAGTAATGCAGGTAGAAAAAACAGTTTTTCCTTTTCCTAAATTTCCCACTGTATTTTTGTACTTTATCCAAGTAGGCCTAGGAGTCTTACAGATTTTTACTATACAAGATATCAATAGCATGGCTTGTGGTATATGGCTTGTACAAGAGTAATTTTATTTTTCTTTATTTAATGCAAATAAAGACTTTAACCCACCTTACTTGAAAAATAACCAGGTAGTTAAACTTAGCTTACTGTTCTGGAGACTAATCTCTTTCCTTTTTATGATTTTTAAAAACACATATGGTGATGATAATAAATTTCTGTTAAATAACTGGCTTAAGCTAAAATGGGATTCAATTTTTTTGAAAAGTAGCCTTGGTAGACTTAGTTTAAAAAAATATTGTAAGCTGATTTTTAAAAAAATTATCTTTTTATTGTGATAAAATATATTTAACATAAAATTTGCCATTTTAACCATTTTTAAGCTTATAATTCAGTAGCATTAATTACTTTCACGATGTTATACAACAGTCATCACTATCTAATTTCCAAAATTTGTCATCACCCCAAACAGATACTCTGCAACCATTAAGCAGTGACTCCCCATTCACCCTTGCCACCAGCCCCCAGTAAACTAATCTACTTTATATCTCTATGAATTTGCCTGTTATAGATATTTTATATAAGTGGAAGCATACAATATTTGTTTTGTTTTTGACTTATTTCACTTAGCATAATGTTTTCAAGGTTCATTCATACTGTAGCATGTGTTAGAACTTTATTCCTTTTAATGGCTAAATAACATTCCATTGTGTGTATATACCACATTTTCTACATTCATCTTTCAGTAGACACTTAGGTTGTTTTTATGTTTTGGTGTTGTGAAGAATGCTATGTACGTTGACGTACAATTATCTGTTTGAGTCTCTGTTTTCAATTCTTGTGGGTATATACCTACGAGTAGAATTGCAGGGTCATATGGTAATTCTTTTTGAGGAACCGCCGAACTATTTTCCATGGTGGTTGCACCATTTTACATTCCCACCAGCAATGTGTGAGGGTTTCAATTTATCCACATTCTTTTATTTTTTAAATTTATTTATTTATTTACTTATTTTTGGCTGCATTGGGTCTTCATTGCTGTGCCCAGGCTTTCTCTAGTTGTGGCAAGCGGGGGCTACACTTCGTTGTGGTGTGCAGGCTTCTCATTGCAGTGGCTTCTCTTGTTGCAGAGCATGGGCTCTAGGTGTGCAGGCTTCAGTAGTTGTGGCTTGCCGGCTTCAGTAGTTGTGGTGTGTGGGCTCAGTAGTTGTGGTGTGCCGGCTTCAGTAGTTGTGGCACGTGGGTTCTAGAGCACAGGCTCAGTAGTTGTGGCGCATGGGCTTAGTTGCTCCATGGCATGTGGGATCTTCCCGGACCAGGGATCGAACCCGTGTCCCCTGCATTGTCAGACTCTCAACCACTGCGCCACCAGGGAAGTCCCTGGATATTAAACCCTTATGAGATGTATGATTTGCAAATATTTTCTCCCATTCTGTATGTTGTCTTTTCACTTTCTTGACAATGTCCTTAGATGCTCAGAAGTTTTTAATTTTGAAGTTCAATTTATTTATTTATTTTTTGTTCCTAATGCTTTTGTTGCCATAACTTAGAATCCATCACCAAATTCAAGGTCATACAGATTTACTCCCATGTTTTCTTTTAAGAGTTTTAGTGCTTATATTTAGGTCGTTGATTCATTTTGAGTTAATATTTATATATGGTGTGAGTGGGTGTTCAAATTCATTCTTTTGCATGTGGAAATCCAGTTGTCCCAGCAATAGAAGAGACTGTTCTTTCATTATGGAATGGACTTGACACCCTTGTCAGTAATCAATAGGCCATAAATGTATGTGTTTATTTCTAGACTTGCAGTTCCATTTCATTGGTCTCTTTGTCTATCTTTTTGCCGGTACCACTGTAAACTGATTTTAACTAGCGTTTACTACAAACATGAAAATTATTGACAGTGCAGATATTTGCTATCTAAAAACCATAAGCCAAAGTAATAGTAATAAAAATATAGCCCATTAGAATTTATACCAGAATTCGATAAAAACAAACTCTTTTTTTCCTGACTGACATGATGAGGCTCAAATATAGGTCCAGGAATTACAAATGAGTATATATATGTGTGTTGATCACTTGATATTTTATCAAAAGGTTTTATACAATAAACTTATTAGTTTTTAAGACTAAAAATAAAGAGTGAAGTTTATGTCTTTCATATGAAACTTGTTTTTGTTTTCTTTGGTTGAACTTTAAATAACCATTCACAGATTTCATTTTCAACTGACATAAGATGATTTCCTACTTGCTCTTGATGCTTGTTAAACAAAAAATTCCATACACATATAATGAAATTGAAAGCTGGCAGCAAGATGTTCATTACCCTCTTATGATTTGCAGGACAGTACTCTTTGATAGAAATCCAGCACTTTTTAGGGGCAGATCAGTAAATACCATCTTGGGTTCATAGTCAGACCGCAGTGTGCAAAATTCTTCCTCCTCAAAGTCAAGTTCTCAGCCTGCACAGATGATTCAGAGAAAGGGTCTCTCATTTCAGCCCTATTCTTGTTGGAAAAGAAAGGGAAAATACTGTTCTATTTTATTTTTAAATTTTGTTCCCCTAGGTCAGCAAGACTTGGGGTTTGCAGATATATCCTTTTTCCCTCTCAAGTCCAAGCAGCAATAAGAGCATCTTTTGATATCCTTTTGTCACTTGATCTTTTCCCCAAGAATCACTTGTCACTTGAAGTCAAAATGCTTTCTTTAAAGTCTTGCAGAGAGTGGTTCATTTGTTTCATGTGATAACAAATCTTTGCTAAGTTGGCTAGTTTCAGTAGCCATTCTTCATCCTCTAAGCACTTAGCAGAATCTGGCCTACTGTGTTTGCAAAAGTACCCCTGCAGCTCACCATTCAGCTTGGACGTCCTGTTGAGAACTCTTCATCTGCTAAGCCCCTGGACTTCCGCATGGAGCGGGAGATTTATGTGCTCTTTGTCCAGGCTTTCACACAGCTCTTTAAACATTTTTGAGTAAACAGGTTTTTGTTTAATAAAGTCAATCATTTTTTGTAGCTTCAAATAGAACTTTTTCATTTCATCTCCCAGAGCTTTTGACACTAGCATTTCTCTGTGAAGAAAACACTGTGTTGAGAAGTCAGGTTTTTGTTTTTTGGGTTTTTTTTCGGGGTGTGGGGAGAGTTTAAACAATAGTGGCACATCTTCACATGGAGCCAGCTGTTGGTGGGACATTTTCAGCACAGATGCCAACATAGTTCCTCCAAGAGGGACCTTTTGTTTCTAGACAGAGGACAAAACATTAAATATCCTGTCCTTTGCTGGCTTTGGGCAGCACTCTGTAGCAAAAAAAAGTTTTCTTGATTTCACCATTTTCAAATCTTATAAAATCTATAAATACATAATGTAATCTTATAAATATTACAGATGATGAACTCTGTTGGCTCATCAATCTGGTTAGAGAAACTTGTTTTCCTGTTATCACATAGGTCTTTAACATCACATGACATGTCAATAACGTTGACTTACCTTACTGTTATTGTACTGTAGAACTTTAAAAATTTCTCTTACTGCATCTCATATAAACATTTCACTCAGCATAATTTTATATTCTGGCCGTATTAGGTTCTCAGCAATTGGGGTGGCTTTCCTTTTTCCGGTCAGTAAGGTCTACTACTATATAACTTGCTACCTCAGCCTTTTCATTATATGTAAGTTTTTAAAGCAAAAGCTTTATTATGCTTATTTTGAGATCCCATTAATACCTTTAACGTGTCAAATGACTATAATTTGCAGCTGTGTCTTTTGAATATTGCTGGAGCCATTGCTGCACTTGAAACGTTGTTTTCCACAGACAACACAAAATGGAATAGGATATTCCATTGTATAAATCCATTGATAAGTAGTTTTCATTAGAAGGATATGTTTTTTGTGTGTGTCTCTTGTTGCATTAATTTAGTGAAATGACTCGCATGATACAACTCTTCATTACTAATCTTACCAGAATTGTCCACTGACCTTCCTTTCACACCTCAGCCTCAAAAATTGCCACATTGGATTATCAGGCATATTTGTAAATTACAAATGTTAATGTGTGAGACATAAGGACAGACCAAACAATTAAATGAGAAAATCACAAAAAGTCCAAACATTTCACAGTAGAAGTCCCTGGTAATTTATTTAGTCCACATTTTGGAATGTTCAGACCAATAGCAAAGCATTAGGAGTGGGGGCAACTGGGTATAAAGTTTTTTTCATTAAAATTAAAATTTCTCTCCAGGTTTTCATTACACTTGCAGAGCTTGTTTGCTCCTATAAGGCAGTTAGCAGTGCACAAGGGGAGATTAGGGGAGGCAATTTGAGAGGGAGAGGCTGATAGTCATTAGCCTATGATCTTCTCCCTGTGTCCTGCAGTCTTCAATTATCAAGGCCAACTCTAACCAAATGAACATGGTCCTACTGTGCACTATCACACACAGCTGATTTGTAACAAAATCATTAATTATGCTGCCATTGCTTGGTGCACAAAAGTAAAAGAGGAGGAAAAAAGAACCCCCTGCCCCCAATCGTGAGCTCTCAAAGAATTCAGCTTGTGGACCCCACTTTGAGAAACCCTGGACTAGACTTTGGGACCTCTCCATACACTGCTGTAGAAGAACTAAGCACGTTTAAGTTGGTACTTACCTGTGGGATCAAGTGGCCTTTTTCTGACTTTCAGTCTAATAAATTTCATAAATGATGAAATTGAGGAAAACATCTGGAACCCTAGCTGCAGGAGAGTCTAGGAAATACTTTTTTTTTTTTTTGGAAAGCTTTCACGTTCCTGTAGTACAGGAAGGCATACTGGAGAGAAATTGGGATAGATATTGCGTGCCAATATATCTACGATATTGTTGGATTTTTAAAAATGAAGATTTCTTATTTGTGTAGTAAAATTTTCTCAAATTTTTGTTTGTTCATTCAGAAATTTATTTACCACCTGCAATGTGCTGGCACTGTTCTAGGTACTTGGGAGACAGTGAGCAAAACAAAGATTTTTGCCCTTATGGAACTTTAATTCCAGTGGAGAGAGATAGATAATAAATAGTGCACAGAGTTAAATTGTCTAGTTTACAAGGTGATTAAAAAGAGTCAAGTAAGTGACCACCAAGATATTAGATGTTAAACTATGTGACTTATGTGGTTATATCAAGAACCTTGGGTTGCTGCTGCTTTCCTCAAAACCTTGAGGAAATGAAGGAACCCATTGTGGTTCTTTTGTAGTCACCAGTGGTGATAAGCTGCTAAGAGTCTGGGATGAATTAGAGTACAGGATTGATGTATGTGGTGTGATAGGGCCATATATTGAGCATTTATAAGTATATGGAAATAAACTGTTCCCTTAAAAATTTGTTTTGACACCTGTTCAATTATAATCAGTTATTGAGAGTACAATTTTCAATGTGTTCTGATACTTTTGAACCATCCTGTCATAGAAGGTGGTAAGTGCTCTGGGAAAAGACAAAAGTAAACTGAGGCAAGGGGCAGTGGGTATGCCGGGGTCTGGAAGTGATTTACAGTATTAAATAGGATGGTTGGGATAGGCTTTATTGAAAAGGTGATACTTGGGCAAGGGAAGTTTGGGAGTTGGTTGGTCATTGGGATATCTGGCAGAACATTCTGGGCAAAGGAAACAGGTTGGGTAAAGGTAGTAAGGCGAGAGTGAGCCTGGCATGTTGGTGGAAAGCAAGGAGGCCCAGCCAGTGTGTCTAGAGCAGTGTGAGGGAGAAGAGTTGTAGGCAGGAGATGAGGTTAGTGAGGGAAGGGCTGGGGTATTCCCTTAGGGTCCCTAATGTCATTGAAATGGGCAGCATTGCTGGGCTTTGAGCAGAGTGCTGATAAGATTTATCTACGTTTTTTTTTCTCTTTTCTCCAAGTTTTTAAAAGGATCAGTCAGGATGTTTTGTTGAGAATAGACTGAAAGGAGACTAATAAGGGCAGTGGCCCAATCATGGTAGTAGACGTGGAGAAGTGATTGGAGTCTGGATATATTTTGAAAACAGAATTATCAGGAGTTCCTCATGGGTTGGATGTGGGGTGTAAAATAAAACAGGAGTCAAGAAGGCTGCTAAGGTTCTAGACTGAGCAATTGGAGAGAGAGAATTGTCTCTAACTACAGTTGGGGAAAGCTGAGGTTAGAGCACATTGGGAAGGGAAGGGAAAGTCAGATTAGTTTTATATATGTTGAGTTTGTGATATTATTAGAGAGCCAAGTGGAGATGTTGAGTAGTCATGAGACTGGATGAGATCACCAAGGAAGAGACTGGAGTTGAAAAGGACAAGAACTGAGCCCTGGGGCATTCTAGTAAAGGAAACTTAAGAAGGAGTGGCAGTGAGGTAGGCAGAAAACAAAATATGGCCATATAAATAAAGTATTTGCAAGAAGAGGGAGTGATCAGCTATATCAAATGCTCCTTCTTGGAAGTACTTTCTTTGGCCATACACAGTTGAAGCTATGTAGCCATTAATGTTTGTTAAATGAATGAATTTTGAGATTACAGTGATTTTCATCATCTTTTTAAAGTTAATTATTCAAGTAGTATAAATCCATGCTTTCTAATATTTTAAAAATATAACAAAACATGGTAATTACATAAATTACACATGTAATAAAATGACATAGAACTAGAGAAACATGTTGTATGAATATCAAATTGCTGGCTTTGATACTGTGCTAGAGTTAGCATAAAATGTCATATAACTGTTGGGAGAAACAGAGAGGGAACACGGGACTTCTCTCTACTATCTTTGCAACTTCCTGTGAATTTATAATAATTTCAAAATAAGAAGGTAAAACAATATGGTGAAACATAAGAAATCAAAGATCTTTTTTCCACTATCACCTTGCTTTCCAGCCCCCTCTTCCACTCACCCCCATGCTCAGAGGTAACCACTGTTAAGCTCTGTTAAAGTGTCCATTTTTCCTAACCTCCTGAAATATTTTAAAATAAATATGAGGTAGGTCAGATCATAAAAGTGATTCAGATAGTGCCACAAACTGAATGTTGTGTCCCTAAAAATTTATTTTTTGAAAACTAATGCCCAGTGCAGTAGTGTTTGGAGGTGGGCCTTTGGTAGGTGATTAGGTCATGAGGGTGGAGCTCTCATGAATGGGATTAGTGTTCCTATAAGACACCTAAGAGAAACCCCTGGCCCCTTCCCCCATGCCACAACACAGTGAGAAGATGGGGGTCTATGAACCACATAGCCAGTTCTCAACAGACACTGTAGCTGCCAGCACCTTGATCTTGGACTTTCCAGCCTCCCTTGCATAAGGTCTCAGCTTCTTTGTCCATTTCTTGCTTTGTCACACTTGGTTGGCAAAGCCACAAAACTTCGTGAGATGCAACACTTCTGCTTCTAGGTTCCTGCTCTTTCTGTTACACCATACTGTAATGAACACAAACTGTCACAGCAAAAAGAAGGCTTTTCTTTTTCTCTGAAGTACTGTGGCATCAGGCTTCAGCAAGAAAAACTGACTGTAAGGGACATATTGGCTTAGTGAAATGCACTTTTTTTTCTTCTTCTGTATTTTCTTTGTATTTCTCTTAAGTAGTTGCTTGACTTATCCTTCTGTTGGCTCTATACAACGAAAATACAAACTAAATGACAATAGAAAAAAATAATTAAAGCATTAAATTGTACAAATTACGAATCTGTTCCAAATATACTTACATTAAATACAATGCACATTTCAGTAGAGATCTACAGTGAATGACACTATACATTCCGGGAAGCTTCATGACATCTAGGAAAGGGCTAAGAGAATTTACATCCAATCACAGTTTGTGACGGATTTCTTATCACCAGTCTGCAAGCTACGCTGAGCACATCATTAGCATCACTTGTGCAGGGAACTGATTTTGTCTGGGAAAAAGGGAAGAAGCAAGCTCTAGGCTCAATTCTGAGTTTATTACAACTTCTCAGGAATAGCAGAGGCCTATTTAGTACAGTTTCAAAAAAGTAAATATGTTAAGGTAAGGAGGCAACCCTTTAGAACTTCAAACACATTTTCTTGCTGTATTTATGTAGAACTCTCCATCTACAATGGACAGTTGTGAAGAGGTTCTTCCTCAGGACAACATGGTCACAGGACTTGGACAACCAGTGGGACTGAGAGGGAGCTTGATGACTGGGGAGGAGGGCTTCCTTTTAAGTTGGAGACAGACTTGTAACACACAGCCTATGAGCCCTGCAGACTTCTTCTCCTATCATCTGGCAGTTAACGCTTCGTGTAGTCTTCAACTTTATTCCCCAAGTCCTCCTTGTCCCACAGATGATGTTCTGCAGCTTCATGATTCAGTCGAGCATCAGAATTGAGAGGATCAGTAAACAGAGTTTAATCCCGAAACAACATCCTTCCATGTCCTCATGGGAGCCCAGCCGGTGCCATCAACCGAATGTTCTCTCAGTAAACTTAGACATATTTTACCAGTGATCCTGGTCAAGCATTTCACTTTGGGAGGCTGGAGTTACAGTTTGCTGAAAGCAGCGAAGCTTGTTTGGATCAGAAAAGTGCACTTTACATGTGCAACGTATTATAAATTAGCTTCATGTCCTGCAACCTCTTTAATAAGCAGCATGTCTCTCATAGAAGCCCTCCGAGCAGAGTCGGAGGCTATGGCTGATGTCCGGGGACCCTTTGAGACCCATCATCTCGCTTCAGTATGCTTGCCAACGTCAGTGTTACTGCTCTCTTTACCCTGGGCACCCGAGACAGGCGAGATGCGGCCCCTCACCTCCTGAGGTGGGCTTGCTGTTAATGTAGTTTTAGAGAAGGTCATACTGCTCAACAAGTAGAAGTAGCTTAATTAAGTTCTGTTTATGGCAGCAACAGCACTTTTGAAGACACACAAGATCCCCCCCCTTAATTAATTTGGAAATTGGAAAAAGTTACTTTGACTTTGTAGTCATTAAAAAAGTCAATTGTAAGAAAAAACAGCATTTAAAAAAATGTCTTATCTACCTTAAAAACAGCCTATGTAATTTTTGTACATAACCCTAAATACATGTTTCCTCTTTCATAATTGAGTTAATTAGAAAAATGAAAAAAAGTCATGTTTATTTTGTTAATGTAAAAGTTCTTTGTTGTTGAAGAACTACATCCAGAATATCTATATCTTCTAAATCTATTATATTAAACAATTTGAAGTCTCTTTTTTTTGCATGTTTGTTTTCCTTTAAATGTAGCATTACTAAATATTGCATAAGAATGTAACTTGTTGAATTGGCAGTAATTTTAAAATTTCTTGTGTTGCCACAAAATTCTGCTTCATTAATAAGCATTGATATGTAAAATTAAAAGATATCCAGGTTTTTTTTTTTTTGGGGGGGGGGTGAATAGTTGTAAAATAAATCGGAAAAATTATAAAAATTGTGTGAATTGAGATTTAGGGTTTTAAACCCCTTCTCCCTCTTGTCCTTGCAGCCCAGGGTGGTAACTGCTTCCTGCAGCTCTTTATCTTGAGCCTCCCTAGGTTTCCTCTTTTGCTTGCTAGCCTTTCAACACCCATGTAACCAATTCCTATATTAGGTTCCTTCTATTAAAAAAAAAAAAGATTTAAGGTTTTAAATGTGTAATATGCACTTTCTGAAGATGAAACCTGTATTGATTGCGGGAAAATATGCATAAGTATATTAAATGAGATGGTGTTTTAGAGGGTTTTTGCTCTGTCTAAACAATTTGTTTTTGATTAAGGTGTTTTCATATAGAAATAATTATACATATTAACCAGTATTGCACTGCTGTGTGAATGGTGGACAATACACTAATCACATGATGCTGTGATTGGTTTGAGTATTTTAGGTGGAGTATTAGAACAGGAAGGATAATTTGAATTATCTAAAAAGAAATCTTGGCACTATATCATAAATTGTGTTATGTTAAATTTTTGCATTTTTGTAGCACTAGGATTTTTGATAACATTTTGCTGGCTGATTTTAGGTAATTTAATAGTCACACATTGCAGATTGAAGTGACCTGCCAGAAGCACATAAAACTCAAACATTCTCCTGTGGTTTCCAGTCTTATGTTGCCCATGATAAAACCTTTCAATTGTATGGCTTTTATGATATCTAATATATAGAAAACAGAATTGTGTGTTTAATATCATTAACTTTTTTTTTCTTTTCAGCTTATCTGCAATGGTGAAATGAAGAGTAATTCAAGATGAGCAAGTTAAAAGTGATACCAGAGAAAAGGTACTGCAATTTTAGTTTTATTTATTTATTTATTTATTTTTGGCTGAGTTGGGTCTTTGTTGCTGCGTGTGGTCTTTCTCTGGTTGCAGCGAGTGGGGGCTACTCTTCATTGAGGTGCGCGGGCTTCTCATTGTGGTGGCTTCTCTTGTTGCAGAGCATGGGCTCTAGGCGTGCGGGCTTCAGTAGTTGTGGCGCACGGGCTTAGTTGTTCCACAGCATGTGGGATATTCCCGGACCAGGGCTTGAACCCGTGTCCCCTGCATTGGCAGGTGGATTCTTAACCACTGTGCCACCAGGGAAGCCCTGGTACTGCAATTTTAAATACCAGTATGTATAAATTACAGAACTAATACATGAAGTGATCATTTGAAACTTTTTGCTTTAAGAAATATTTGTTTAAATACAGTGTGTTATATTTATGTTATTTTATTAATATTTATTAGTGTTTAACTTTTCAGTTAAAGCAGGAGTCAGCAAACTAGGACACATGGGTCAAATCTGGCCTACTTCTTATTTTTGTGTGGCCTATGAGCTAAGAGTGGTTTTTACCTTTCTAAATGGTTGGGAATAAAAATAAAAAGAATAATATTTTCTGACATATGAAGATTATATGAAATTCAAATTTCAGTGTATGTAAATAAGGTTTTACTGGAACACACCTGTGCTCACTTATTTATATATTGTCTGGCCACTGAATTTTTTTCCTTACATAAGACTTGATCAAAGCACATCCATTTCCACAGAAAATTTATTATATTCTTTCTGTCTTTAAAGGCTTCTATAGTTGCTCTTTTTAGTTTATTTATTTTTTTGCCCCTTTTAGATTTATTTCTCAACTGTGAGATATCTATTAAACACTTTTATGTACCTAACCCAGCACTGAATCTGTGAGAGTAGAAAAGAAACATAAAACACTTAACACAGTGCTTTGCAGAAAATGGGTGTTGAGTATGTTCTAAAGAATTGAGCCCTATACTCTTTTTTTTTTTTTTTTTCAACTTTGGGTTTATTTATTTATTTATTTATTTATGGCTGTGTTGGGTCTTCGTTTCTGTGCGAGGGCTTTCTCTAGTTGGCGCAAGTGGGGGCCATTCTTCATCACGGTGCGCGGGCCTCTCATTATCACGGCCTCTCTTGTTGTGGAGCACAGGCTCCAGATGCGCAGGCTCAGTAATTGTGGCTCACGGGCCTAGTTGCTCCGCGGCATGTGGGATCTTCCCAGACCAGGGCTCGAACCCGTGTCCTCTGCATTGGCAGGCAGATTCTCAACCACTGCACCACCAGGGAAGCCCCCTATACTCTTTTTACACGAAGCTTATAACCTGATGAGAACACCTGCACAAATGCAGTGTAGTGGTTTAACCAGTATATAGTGAAGTGTTAAATTGTGGGGTCCATAGAGTTAGAAAACAGGATCCTCATAATAAATAGGTGTTTATTGTGTGATATGGACTTGAAGAGGCAGGGCTGGCTTGAGACTTTCTTACTTTTTAGCAAATCTGGAGGAGTGGGTGGAATATTGATACTTGCTGAGTTTAGACAAGGACTGTAATTAAATGGATTAGATTGGCAGATTTAAAGACCACGTGAGTGGGTGGTGAGACAAATCAAGTAATGAAAATTTTATAAGATACAAGAAGCAGAATTTTTCTCTGCTCCCTACTCTCCATCATCATGTTCATGCCCTAAATGTTATCACCAGCAAAACTCTCCTTTCAAAGTACTAATTCAGACTTTTCATTTTCCAACAAAAATCTTTTACCTTTCCAGCTCACTTGTTCAAGTGGCTGTACTGCAAAGAGTTCTGCCTTATCCAGAGCTCTGAGCTATTGTTGACTTTTATCATCTCTTCCTCTCTTACCCAGTGTAGAATCCATTGTTCATCATTACACTCTTTGAATACCTGAAATGTTTTTACCTCACTTTGTGTTATTTCATCACACATACCTGACGAAGTCCTTTCTCTGGGTAGACCTTTACTGAGCAGCTGAATGATGTTGGAGGATAAACTAACTTGGAAGATATTGCTAAAAATTATGGATCATTATTGATCAGTAATCTTACTACTGTGGTTCTCTATAAAGCTCATTTTCTCAGTTTTTTAAATGACTGTTTTACACTTTCTTCATACCTTTCAAATTTTTGAAATCCTCCGATGTATCACATACATACCCTCAGCAGTTGACCTTCTCTGTGATATCATAGAGATAATACAGTTTTTTTATCCTTATATTTCTTACACAAAATTTGCATACTCCCCTTTACTTGATTCTATCCTCTGTTTACCCTCCTGTTATTTACTGCAACAGAGGATGTGTCTCTTTTTTTGTTAAAGACTAGCACTGTCACCTGTGTTCTAGATTTCACCTCTCTCTTTCCTTCTCAGGGTCTTTTAATCATTAGTATTGTTCTGTATTGAATCTTTAACTCCTCCATTCCTTATCATTTAAACATGATCTAGGCTTTCCAATATTTAGACTCTGCTCTTCTGCTACTACTCAATTTATCTGATTTCCTCAAAAGCCAAAAAATTTGAAATAGCTTATAAATGAAATCTACATCTCATTTCACACTCTCTAATCACTCGTCTTTAGTTTCTGCCTTATCCACTACGCCAACAGTACCTATGAATTTTTAAACAGCTTTATTGAGATATAATCATCTTACAACAAGCTGTACATAGAGAGTACAGTTTGGTAAGTGTGGCCTATGTATAACTGGAATTATCCTCTCAATCAAAATACTGAACATATTTATCATGCTCAGATATCTCCTGGTGCCCTTTTGTAATCTTTCTCTCCCACGCCATCCTTCACTTCAGACAACCATTGATCTGCTTTCTGTCACTACAGAAGTGTTGGCTTTTTTAGAACTTAATATAAATGGGACCATACAGTATGTCTTTTTTGGGGGTGGGGGTAGAGGTAGAAGGTAGGGGTGTGGGTATGCCTTCTTTAATTCAGCACAGTTATTTTTGAGAATCATCTCTTGCAATCATACCTTTTTTTGATTAGTAAGTAGTATTCCATTGTGTTGATATACCACAATTTGTTTATCCATTCAACTTTTGGACATTTGGGTTGTTTCCAGTTTTTGGTTGTTACAAATAAAGCTGTTATGAACAGTTTTGGGCTTACACTTTATTTTCTATTAGCTAAATACCTAGGATTGGAATGGCTGAAGCATATGGTAGGTCTGTGTTTCTTTTTATGAAACTGCCAACGATCTGCTTTACAAAGACGTTAATACCATCTTCTATTCCCTGCAGCAGTGTATGAAAGTTCTAGTTCTACATTCTCAACAACACTTGGTATGGTCATTCTTTTTAAATTCTTAAATTCTTATGATCATTCTTTTAAAATTGTAGCCATTCTAATAGGGGTGTATTGGTATCTCATTGTGATTTTAATTTGCGTTTCCCTAATGACATGATGTTGAGCATCTTTTCATGCACTTATTGAAATATCTTTCCAAATCTTCCAGTTTTTGAAATTGTAGTGTTTCTTAATAGTTGAGTTTTAGAATTTTTTTTATATATTATGGATACAAGTCCTTTATCAGATATTTGAATTGCAAACATTTTCTTCCAGTCTTGTCTTTTCATATTCTGTGCAGTAGCTTTTAAGATAAGAAGTTTCAAATTTAGATGATTTCCATTTGCTTATTTGTTCTTTTATGGATTATGCTTTTAGAGTTGCATCTAAGAAATATTTGCATAACCCATATTACCAACGTTTTCTCTTATGTTTCTTCTAGAAGTTTTTATAGTTTTAGATTTTACATTTAGGTCTATGCTCCTTTCTGAGTTAATTTTTATATATGGTGCGAGGTATGGATAGAAGGTCTTTTTTTTTGTACATATGGATATCTGGTTGTTCAGCACCATTTTTAGAAAGACTATCCTTTCTCCACTGAGTTTCCTTTGTACCTTTATCAAAAATCAGTTATTTGTGGATGTGTAGGTCTGTTCTTATACTCTGTTTTGTTCCGTTGATCAACATGTCTATCTTAGTGCCTATACCTCACTGCTTGGATAATTGTTGCTTTATAATGAGTCTCAAGATTTAGATAGTGTTGGTCTGCCAACCTTTTTCTTTTTTCTAAAGTTTGGCCTATTTTAGGTTCTTTGCATTTCCATATGAATTTAGCATATAGATAGTGTTGATCTGCCAACCTTTCTCTTTTTTCTAAAGTTTGGCCTATTTTAGGTTCTTTGCATTTCCATATGAATTTAGCATCAGTCTGACAATTTCTACACGACAGCCTGTTGGTATTTTGATTGGGATTGCCTTGATTCTGTAGATCATTTTGGGGAGAGTCTTGGTTATGAGTCTTGGTTAAGTCGAAAACTTTGATATATTTTAATGAATTTTTTTGCTGTCAGATGTTTATATCTTATTTATGAAGACGTTTACTATCTGTATTCAATTTACATTTTAAGATGAAAAGGTAATAAAATTTATTTATAATGTGAAGATAGGTTCTTTAGCCCTTGCACTTCCTTGGGAAATTATTTGTTGTAAGATAATATCTATACACCATTGAGACTTTTGTAACATACAAAAAAATTATGTTTTTAGGGAAATAGCTGTAAGGCTGAATGTAAACTCAAAGAATCAAAAGCAGTAGGAGACCACTACAGTGAAACAAATATTTGAGTGATAGTGTCTTTAAAATATACACTGGAAAGTTAACTCGATTTGATGTATTTCACATTGATCATATTTTCAATTCCATGATTTTTTTTACATAAAGTAATTAACATTTGCAGTTATAAATGGAACCTCCCGAGGTTGGTCTTGGTCTCATTTTGATTCATCTAAAAATAGGGCAAGGCAGGGAAGATAAATCCTTGTCTGAGCCTCTTTATTTAACAATTTTCTGCTCTGCTGTGTAGCTCAGATTGTTCATTGAATAGCTGTATAGCTTTTGTTTTTTCCTTTATCCTTGGATTTTCCAAAGTCTAAAAATCATTCAGTAGGTAGAGCTGCCCTCTGGTGTTCACCCTGCAGTTCTCTCAACATTAGTGTCAACAGCCTTAAATTTTTAGATCTGAGTTGGGGGTGGCTTGGAATATTTTGTTCAGTTTTTATTCTGTCAATGAGAAAAGTGAAAATAGGGAAATCAACTTGCCTACGTTCTTAATTTACATTTGTTTACCGTCCTTCAAAAAATTCATGGCATCTATCCATCTATAGTTTGTAAGAGCATGATTCTTAGAAAGAAATCACTTAGTTGCAAGTTGTTTTACTTTGATAGTGGTGTAATTTAATTTAAAATTCAAACTCTTACTTTGGAATGAAATAGAGCATGTGTTATGATCAGTGTGTTTTGTATGTTTTTGAATATTTTTAATAGTAGATGTTTTATTAGCTACTGAAAAATGCTAACAGATGACCTTTAAGAGAAAAATAACTGGAGAAAGCTAAACAAAAAAAACCACTCAATTATTAAATTTCAGAATCCTGGTTTCCATAATGCAAATTTTTCTTAAATCTAGGTTACAGAATTGTTTTTAAAGATGTATTTGCTGTCTAGTATGCAGACTGTGGTGTCTTAATACCATTTCTTACCAAAAAGAACCAGGGCTTTTTGGAGAAAGGGTCGATTCCAGATCAGAGCACAAAATGTGCAAGATAAGTTGAGAACAATAGTTCTCAAACTTTTTGTCTAAGAACCCCCTTGTGCTCTTAAATTAATGACTCCAAAAAGCTTTTGTTGAATGTGCGTTATTTTTTATCTATTGATATTTACCATATTATAAATTAAAACTGAGAAATTAAAAAATTTGTATTCATTTAAAAATAACAGTAATAAACCCATTGCATAATAACATAGTAATATTTTATATTAAAATAACTAAATTGTGAAAAATATTTAGAAGGTGGCATGTTTTATTAAATTTTTGCAAATCTCTTTAATGTCTGGCTTAATGGAAGACAGCTAGATTCTCTTATCTGCTTCTGAGTTCAAACTGTCATACATACATCAATATACATATTGTATATAGTACACACATATGTTATACATACATATATGTTTTTGTGTGTATTCGTGTTGTTAAAGTATATGACTACAATATGGGCTCACATAGATATATATTTAGAAAAGGAAGGAATACTTGAATAAAAGGCCTTTTCAGATAATTGTGGCTAATTGTCTTTTGATTTATGATGGAGGAAAATAAAGTTGTGTGTTCAGTATTTGGAGAGAAACAGTAAAAATGTGATTAAAGCAAGAATAATAATTATAGGTGAGGAATAAACATTTCTGAATGATAACAATGTACTTTAGAAATAAAGCCATATTGTTTGAAATTCACATTGAAGTGGATGTTCTTTGATACTACACTAAAACTTGATAAGTGGTAGTTTCTTAAAGGTTAGTTGCACTGTGGAATCAGAAGCCACATATGTGAACTTTTTGTTTTCTTTTACATTAAAATCCATTGTTCTCTTTTGCATATTGCCTGGTTATTTTTCTCATGTCTGAATTTGTAACATCACACATTGGTCAGTGTTTGGAACATATTGATTCAGTGAGTTATGCAGACCTTCTAAATATTGACGGTGTTTATTACACAGTTTAAAAAAATTACATTTACTAATATCACCAGTGATTTTATCAGAAAATTCTTTAAGTAGGGGGAAGCTGTCAAGGTCATGATGGTAGATCTTTGTTTTCCAAGATTCTAATTTTTGCTTGAAAGTTCACATTTAATCATTGGTAACAAATCTATCAGTTGTTTCCTTGAAATGATAGACTCACTTTGTTTATTGCCAAGAAAATGTATGCCAGGATACCCCAGTGCGAATAATTATTGTCAGTTGTTTTTTTAAAGTAAAAATGATGTTCTATGGAAAAAGTAACTAGTTCAGCTTGCAGTTTAAACAACCACACAAGTGTTTTCCCTCAACCATCATATTTCATTGTGCAGCTGAAATGTCTTATGTGCACACAGAATATTAAAAAAATGTATACTCATAGGTGAAACTGGCATTTTTGTTTTTAACTGTGAGTGCATGTTGGTGAAGAACATGGTGACTGCTAGTTATCACACAGTGACTACAGTTTGGTGGCACTGTCTTGATTGTATCATGTGCCAGCACTTTATCCACCATTGCCTTAAGATCAACAATGTAAATGTCAACACTGTGTCAAAGGTAAATAGTGTCTTAGTATTTTTATGAAAATAGTTTTTGACCTCACAGATTTTCTGAAAGAGTCTCAAGTACTCAGTTTTGTAGCGCATACTGAGAACTGCTGGCCTAATAATAGTCTTGTTATATCAGAAATCCAGGAAGCTATCAAAGACTAGGATCATAACAAAAGGACTTGGGAGCCCACATGAAGAGGCTCCCACTGATCAAAGATGGGGCAATTTGAGCATTAATAACTACAGTGGATAAAATGTATCATATGCGTTTAAATCTGTGAGTACATATTGATACATGAAATCAAAATACTTCATTGATTACTTGGGGAGGACTTTTGGAAATGAACTCATTCTTCTGAAAACTGGTAAATAAAGATAAATTAAAAATCCAGCATTTATTTTGCTTTTATTTGATGAATTATACCTCTGGATAATTAAATAAGGGATTTTTCTTTTTATGGAGTTGTCTTAGTTAAGAAGTAGAAGGTATGGAAATGATAGAGTATCAGTGCTTTTCAACTCCTAATAAAGTAATGGATCTAGACAGTGGTAACTAGTGACTGCTTATATTACAAAAGTAAGATAACCAGACCCTGTTTGCCTCCTTATGGAAGATTACAGTACCACTTATAAAGACTTCATGTCACCAAATCAGGCCTTGATCAGATGAGACCTTTAAATTCGACTACCAGTTTACAAAAAATAAAGATAGACAAACATATTAATGATACCATTGTTGGGGAGGGGAAAATATATGTACACACACACACATACACACACACACACACACACACACTAAAGAATATATTGTATTGAATTTGTATATTTTAAAACTTTATGTTAATATCATACTGTATACATTTTGAGTTGTTTTTTTCATTTAGAGATTTATACATAGTGATATATATTTTCATTTCCATACTATGCTGGCTATTTGCAAAATTAGGAAATATTGTATTATTTTATTTTAGTTACATTCTTAAATAGTATGCTCAATATGTTTTTTTCATCCTCCAGATACTTTTTCAGATGAAGTACCTCCAAATTTAAAGCATTGAGTCTAGTTGTTAATCTAAAAATAGTATAAATATACTGTTTTCCATATGCTTCTTCATTTTTTTGTTCATTCTGAATATAGCTGTGTATTGCCTATTCTGTGCTAGCCACTGTTCGAAATACTACATATATAGAATAAGACATGCAAGGTCTTTACCTTTGTGAAGCTTACATTGTTGGACACATTTTAATATTGGAAGCCGAAGGGCTGGTGGAGAAGTGGGGACATCTTCAGGTTGTAACCTGAAATGAGAAGGAGCCAGCCATATGAAGAACTGGCAGAAATTATCCTCTAGGTTGAGAGGACAGCAAATATAAAGACCTTGAGATTGGGAAAAAACTTGCTATATTTAAGGAAATGGTAGAAGGCCAGTGTGTTTGGATCCCGGTATGAGGGCAGCAAGAATGAAAGCAGATTATTTAGGGTGCTGTAATTGCCAAGTGAGAAATGATGATTGCTTGGACTTGGGTAGTAATAATGATGAGATGTGGAGAGAAGTGGATGGATTTGAGGTGTTTTAGAGATGGAGCTAATATTGAGTTGGGCATGGGAAAGGGAGTTTAGATTTTTGTCTTGAGCAACTGATGGTTTCATATGAGTTTGGGAAAGTTAAGGTTTGGAAGAGGAGCAGGTTGAGGCTGGAGTTGAATGTAGGAGCCAGGCAGCATATCAATTTTAATCTAACCCCCAGCTGTGGGGTTAGATGAGATTGCTCGGGGCAGTAGAATGGAGAGAGTGAAGGGAAGAGGGCTGGGGATAGAGTGTGGGGGGTCCTCAGCATCTAGAGGTTTGTTGGAGGAGGAGCCAGTAGAGTCGATCTAAAAGAAGTGGCGATAGGAAGAAAATCAGGAGAATATGGAGCCATTGAAGCCCAAGGGAGAAAGTGAAGAAAGAAGGAGCTGATTGGGATAGGGCTGAGATTCTGAATCTGACAAGGAAAGAAGTGACCACAGAAGGTTTTGGGGAGACCTCAGAGTGCAGAAGCCAAACTAGTAGTTTGAAAAAGTGAACAACATGTGAGGAAATGGAGAGGTCAAGTACAGACATTTCCTTCAAGGAGTAGCAGAGAAATGGGGTGGTAACTAGTGGGAGCTCCTGGATCATATTGTGTGCCAATGGGTATGATCCAGTTGAAAGGGAGAGCTAAATGATGAATCAGAGAAAGATTAATTGAAGGAACAAATACATTGGGAATGCAAGAAGGGCTGGGGTCAGGCATGCCAGTGGAGGGATTGTTGTTTGAGTCTCAACATACCGGCCGAAGAGAGCCTTTTAAAAGCAAGTCAGGGCTTCCCTGGTGGTGCAGTTGTTGAGAATCCATCTGCCAGTGTAGGGGACACCGGTTCAAGCCTTGGTCCGGGAAGATCCCACATGCCGTGGAGCAACTAAGCCGGTGCGCCACAACTACTGAGGCTGTGCTCTAGAGCCCGTAAGCCACAACTACTGAAGCCCTCGTGCCTAGAGCCCATGCTCCGCAACAAGAGAAGCCACCGCAATGAGAAGCCTGCGCACCACAACAAAGAGTGGCCCCCGCTCGCTGCAACTAGAGAAAAGCCCGTGAGCAGCAACAAAGACCCAACACAGCCAAAAATAAAATAAATAATAAATAAATAAATAAAAGCAAGTCAGATCACATCACTCTTCTCCTCAAAAACTTCCCGTCTCACCTAGTTGAAAAAAGTCAACGTTTTTACAGTGGCCTATAAGGCTCTAAATGATTGTGCTCTCTTCTACCCAACCCTCAACTCTGACCTCATCTTTTACCGATATTCTCCTTTAAGTCTGCTGTGGCCATCTCACTCTTAATTGAATACAGCAGGCATGGTCCTGCCTTGGTGTTTTGATGATTGTGACTCTGTCTTCTGGTCAGCTCTTTCTGTGGGTATCTGCACCGTTCACTCTCTTACTCCTTTCCGGCCTTTCCCTAAATGGTACCCTCTCAAAGTTTTTCCTGACCACCCTGTCTAAAATTGCAACCTTCCGTGCCCTTGCATCTTTTATTCCCACAACCCGCTTTTCTCCATAGTGCTTCCTACCTCCTTCATACTATATAATTATTTATGTATTTAATTTGTCCCATTAGAATGTTCACTCTGAGGGGCAGGAATTTTTGTTCATTTTGTTTACTGTTGGCAGTACCTAGAATAGCACCAAATGTGCAAATGTATAATGAATGGGAATAAAGAAAGAATGTGGGTAGAGAATCAGAGAGGTTTAAGGAACTGTTGGTGGGAAAATGAATGTATTCTTATTTGATTTTATAATAGTTATGAAGTAGGGTACCAACTGAGAATGGAGTGGGTTAGAAGGGATGGTTAGAGTTTTGAGGAGAGCATAGGATGTATAAAAAGTCTGCTTGGAGAGCGGAAAGGTGAATTGTCAGAATGTGATAAAAGATTGCTGGATAGGGTTGAATGCACATTTGTGGTTTCCTGAAATAGAATGTTTCTCACGTAAATCAACAGAACATTAGCAATGTTAAGCTCTAACACAGAGTAAGGAAATGTGACATGTGTAAATGCTTAATGTTTTTAGAAGGGTAGAATTTTGTTTTGATTTGTTTTTTAAAATATTTATTTATTTATTTTTGGCTGCGTTGGGTCTTTGTTGCTGCGCATGGGCTTTCTCTAGTTGCGGTGAGCGGGGGCTACTCTTTGTTGCGGTGCACGGACTTCTCATTGCGGTGGTTTCTCTTGTTGTGGAGCACCGGCTCTAGGCACGCGGGCTCAGTAGTTGTGGCACACGGGCTTAGTTGCTCCGTGGCATGTGAGATCTTCCCGGACCAGGGCTCAAACCCGTGTCCCCTGCATTAGCAGGCAGATTCCCAACCACTGTGCCACCAGGGAAGCCCCTTGATTTGTTTTTAACACTGATCTTTATAGTATTTTATTTGCAATTGATGTAGAATGTGCCCTAATTTAAAGTAACATTCTTTTTTTAGCCTTGCAAGTAACTCTCGGATTGTGGGACTCCTGGCTCAGCTGGAGAAGATCAATACTGAATCTACAGAATCAGATACTGCCAGACATGTTACATCAAAAATTCTTCATCTGGCTCAGAGTCAAGGTGAACTTTAATCTCTTATTTTTGGAATGCTTTCTTAATTCTTTAAAAGTAGATGCTGAGAATGTTCAAACTTTTGATAAATACATGGTTTTATGTAAAAATTGAACTTTCTCCCATAGACTCAAGATGTAGAAAAGTGAATAACTGTGGAAGAAATTGATCGTCAAGGCATTGTTTCTAAAAAATGATTATGAGTTTACTTATGTGTGACTGCCCCCCTTTCCCCAATTTTCAGACAACACCTAATTCCAGTACTACTTTTTCTAGAATGTTGACAAAAAGATGGCAGATATTATGTTGGTTATTAGTGTTGTTCCCCACTTTGAAATGCAAGCCCTGTCATTCAGTGATTGGGTGACCTTAGGGAAGTTTTGAATCTCTAGGACTTAGCTGCACCATCTCTGAAATAGAGATAAGAGATATCATGTAATTATCATGTAATTTACATGAGAAGCATGTAAAAATAATGTTAAAAATGTTCAATAAATATCTGTAATTAGGCATAATTTATCTGTTTTATGAAGGTAGTACTACTGAGTTGGTATCAAAACCTTGACAGAGTACAGGAGAAGAAAAGTATTAACTTTGCACTCAGGAACCTAAATTTGAAAAATCCCAAATAAAACATTAATGAATTAAGTCCAATTATAATATCAGGAAATATATCAGTGTAGCATTATTTGGACAGGTTGAATAAAATCCATGTGATTATCTCAATAGGAGCTAAAAAAGAAATTTAAGATTCCAAAATCTGTGCTTGATTAAAAAAAAAAAACCTTGATTTTTCTTTTTCTAAATAAGGGTAAACCAGTAGCTACCTTTATATTTAACAGTGACACATTGAAGGCATTCTGTTAAAATTAAGATCCAGACAATTCACAATTATTTTAATTAATTTATTTTTTTATTATTTCATTATTCTGGAGGTGTAGGTCATTGAAATATTGTGCTTATCAACTAAGGTAAATGTATACGGATGGTCACTGTATTAGTGCAAAGATAGATAGATGTACCATGTATATTCATTGTATTTGCATATGAAATAACTCCTTAAAACAAACAAAACACCCCAGCAAAACAAAGAAGACAAATTCTCCGAACCTATAGATACTACTTGCGTATAATTGCTCTCACCACTGTAGACTCTTCCCATCATAGTCTAGAAGTCCTGACTCCAACATCACTACTGAAAATGCCCCTAGTCATACCACTACCAGAGATTGTCCTTTTCCCCACACTGCCACCCACAAATGGGGAAACCAGCCCCTGAATACTGCCCCCTGGGGTTGTATAATACAGTGACTCTGTTTATAGTTAACACAGTGTAAATTAGTAGTGAAAGATTGTCCCGGCATTATTTATAGGATAATCCAGTTGTCTATCCATTTGAGAGAGAAAGATTAGGAATTTACAGCTCAAAGAAGAGGAAATGCAAATAACCAGTAAACATATGAAAAGGTTCTTTACTTTCTTAAAAGTCAGGAATTACTAATGAAAACAACTAAGGTATTTCTCACTACTTAGATTGGCAGAAATTAGAGAATGGCAATATCCAGTGCTGTTGAAGGCATGGAAAATAGGGTATTCTCATACACTGTAGGTGGTACAATAATTATTATAAACTTTGGAGGAAAGAATCTGGCAATGTTTATTAAAATTTAAAGTGCACCTGCTATTTTACTTAATGCTTTCACTCTCAGAAATCTGAGTGAAATAAAAATCTTATTATATAAAAGAATATTTGGAGGTGTTTATTTCAGTGTTTGTAAAGTCAAAGATCAAGAAACAACCTTAAATATCCAACTATGGAGAATGGTTGAATTAATTTTGATGTAACTGAACTGTGGGACATTATAACTACATTATACAGCTATTATCAATAATAAATTATTTATAATATATGCTGTGGTTCATATGTGGAACTACAGGCATACCTCAGAGATATTGTAGGTTCGATTTCAGACTACCGCAATAAAGCAAATATTGCAGTAGGGTGAGTCACATGAAGTTTTTGGTTTCCCAGTGCATATTAAAGTTACGTTTACACTGTACTGTAATCTATTAAGTGTGCAATAGCATATGTCTAAAAAAATGTACATACCTTAATTAAAAAATACTTTATTGCTTAAAATGTAAGCCCTCAGTGAGTCATAATCTTTTTGCTGTTGGAGTGTCTTGCCTCAATATTTAAGGTGGCTGACTGAGGTGGTGCTTGCTGAAGGCTGGGGTGGCTGTAGCAATTTCTTAAAATAAGACAGTGAAGTTTGCCACACATCACTCTTTCACGAGTGATTTCTCTATAGCATGTTGTGCTGTTTGATAGCATTTTACACACAATAGAACTTCTTTTAAAACTGGAATTAATCCTCTCAAACCCTACTGCTGCTTTATCAACTAAGTTCTTGTAGTGTTCTAAATCCTTTGTTGTCACTTCAGCAATCTTCACCAGGAGTAGATTCCATCTCAAGACCACTTCCTTTGCTTATCCATAAGAAGCAGCTCCTCATCTGTTAATATTTTATCGTGAGATTACAGGAATTCAGTCATATCATCAGGATCCACTTCTAATTCTAGTTCTCTTGCTGTTTCCACCACATCTGCAGTTATTTCCTCCTCTGAAGTCTTGAATCCCTCAAAGTCATCCATGAGGGTTGGAATCAACTTCTTTGAAACTTCTGTTTATGTTGATGTTTTGACCTCTTCCCATGAATCACAGATGTTCTTAATGGCATCTAGAATGGTCAATTCTTTACAGATTTTAACTGACTTTGCTCAGATCCATCAGAGGAATCACTACCTATGACAGCTATAGCCTTATGAAATGTATTTCTTAAATAAGAAGACGTGAAAGGCAAAATTACTCCTTGATCCATGGATTGCAGAGTGGATGTTGTGTTAGCAGGCATGAGAACAACACTAATCTTGTATCTCTTCATCAGAGTGACAAGGTGCATTGTTAGTGAACAGTCCCATTTTGAAAGGAATCTTTTTTTCTGAGCCAGTAGGTCCCAACAGTGGGCTTTAAAATATTCAGTAAGGGCTTCCCTGGTGGCGCAGTGGTTGAGAATCTGCCTGCCAATGCAGGGGACGCGGGTTTGAGCCCCGGTCTGGGAAGATCCCACATGCCGCGGAGCAACTCGGCCCGTGAGCCACAATTACTGAGCCTGCGCATCTGGAGCCTGTGCTCGGCAACGAGAGGCCGCGATAGTGAGAGGCCCGCGCACCGCGATGAAGAGTGCCCCCCGCACCGTGATGAAGAGTGGTCCCTGCTTGCCACAACTAGAGAAAGCCCTCGCACAGAAACGAAGACCCAACACAGTCATACATACATAGAAAGAATGTAAGCAGACAAGAATAGCATTAAAAAAAAAAATTAAAAAAAAAATAAAATAAAATATTCAGTAAACCATGTTGTAGACAGATGTGCTATCATCCAGGCTTCATTGTTCCATTGATACAATACAGGCAGAGTAGATGAAGCATAATTATCAAGGGCCCTAGGATTTTTGGAATTGTAAATGAGCATTGGCTTCAACTTCAAGTCACGAGATGCATTAGTCCCTAATGAGAGAAGCTTTGAAGCCAGGCATTGACTTCTCCCTAGTTATGAAAGTCCTGGATGGCATCTCTTCCGATATAAGGCTATTTTGTCTACATTGAAAATCTGCTGTTTCGTGTAGCCAACTCACTGCAGCTTCTACATCAGCACTTGCTGCTTTACTTTGGGCTTTTATGTTATAGAGATGGCTTTTTTCATTGAACCTCATGAGTCAACCTCTGCTAGCTTCAAACATTTCCTCTGCAGAAAAAGGTATTCCATGCAAATGGAAATCAAAAGAAAGCCAGGGTAGCAATATTTGTATCAGACAAAAAGACCATTACAAGAGACAAAGAAGGACTTAACAAGATGATCAAGGGATCAATTCAATTGTAAATAAATTTACACCCAATATAGGAGCACCTAAATACATACAGCAAGTATTAACAGGCATAAAGGGAGAAATGGACAGTAACACAGTAATAGTAGGGGGCTTTAACACTCCACTTACATCAAGTGACATATCATCCAGACAGAAAATCAATATGGAAACACTGACCTTAAATGACACATTTAAACAAATGGACTTGATAGATATATATAGAACATTCCATCTGAAAGCAGCAAAATACATTCTTTTCAAGTGCACATGGAACATTCTCCAAGATAGTTCATATGCTAGACCACAAAATAAGCCTAGGTAAATTTAAGAAAATTGAAATCATACCAAGTATCTTTTATAACCACAATGTTATGAGTCTAGAAATCAACTACAAGGGAAAAAAAACTGCGAAAACCACAAATATGTGGAGGTTAAACAATACGTTACTAAACAAGAAATGGATCACTGAAGAAATCAAAGAGGAAATCATAAAATACCTGGAGACAAATGAAATGAAAATAATGGTCTGAAATCTATAGGATGCAGTAAAAACAGTTCTCAGAGGGAAGTTTGTAGTGATACAAGCTTAGCCCAGGAAACAAAAATCTCAAATAACCTAACCTTACATGTAAAGGAACTAGAAAAAGAAAGAACAAATGAAACCCAAAGTTAGTAGAAGGTAAGAAATCATAAAGATCAGAGCAGAAATAAATGAAATAAGACTTAAAAAAATTAGAAACAATGAGTGAAAATAAGAGCTGGTTCTCTGAAAAGATAAACAAAATTGATAAGCCTATAACCAGATACATCAAAAAAAAAAAGAGTGCTCAAATTGATAAAATCAGAAATGAAAAAGAAATTACAACTGAAACCACAGAAATACAAAAGCTCATAAGAGACTACTATGAACAACTATATGCCAATAAAATGGACAACCTAGGAAAAATGGGCAAATTCTTAGAAACGTACAATCTCCCAAGACTGAACCAGGAAGAAACAGAAAATATGAACAGACCAATTACCAGTGATGAAACTGAATCAGTAATTAATACACTCCCTACAAACCAAAGTCCTGAATCAGATGGCTTCACAGGTGAATTCTGCCAAATATTTAGAGAAGAGTTAATACCTATCTTTGTGAAACTACTCCAGAAAATTGCAGAGGAAGGCATGCTTCTGAACTCATTCTACAAGGTCAGCATTACCCTAATAGCAAAACCAGACAAAGATATCACAAAAAAACAAAATTACAGGCCCATCTCACTGATGAACATAGATGCAAAAATCCTCACCAAAATATTAGCAAATTGAATCCAACAATACATTAAGAGGATCATACACCATGATCAAGTGGGATTTATCTCAGGGATGCAAGGATGCTTCACTGTCCACAAATCAAACAGTGTGATACACCACGTTAACAAATTGAAGAATAAAAGCCATATAATCATCTCAATAGATGCAGAAAAGCTTTTGACAAATTTCAACATCTACTAATGGTAGAAACTCTCGGGCTTCCCTGGTGGTGCAGTGGTTGAGAATCCGCCTGCCAATGCAGGGGACACGGGTTCGAGCCCTGGTCTGGGAAGGTCCCACATGCCGCAGAGCAACTGGGCCCATGAGCCACAACTACTGAGCCTGCGCGTCTGGAGCCTGTGCTCCGCAACAAGAGAGGCCATGACAGTGAGAGGCCCGCGCACTGCGATGAAGAGTGGCCCCCGCTCACCGCAACTAGAGAAAGGCCTCGCACAGAAACAAAGACCCAACACAGCCAAAAAAAAAAAAACAAAAAAACTCTCCAGAAAGTGGGCGTAGAGGGAACATACCTCAACATAATAGAGGCCATATGTGATAAGGTCACAGTTAACATCATACTCAGTGATGAAAAGCTGAAAGTATTTTCTTTAAGATCAGGAACAAGACACGGATGCCTACTCTCACCACTTTTACTCAACATAGTTTTAGAAGTCCTAGCCACAGCAATCAGAGAAGAAAAAGAAATAAAAGGAATCCAAATTGGAAAGGAAGAAGTAAAATAGTCACTGTTTGCAGATGACATGATGCTATACATAGAAAACCCTAAAGATGCTACCAGAAACTACTAGAGTTCCCCAATGAATTTGGTAAAGTTGCAGGATACAAAATTAATATACAGAAATCTGCTGAATTTCTGTACACTAACAACAGAATATCAGAAACAGAAATTATGGAAACCATCCCATTTATCATCACATCAAAAAGAGTAAAACACCTGGGAATAAACCTACCTAATAAGGCAAAAGACCTGTACTCTGAAAACTATAAGACACTGATGAAAGAAATTGAAGATGACAAAAATAGATGGAAAGATATACCATGTTCATGGATTGGATGAATCAGTATTGTTACAATAACCATACTACCCAAGGTGATGTACAGATTCAGTGAAATCCCTATCAAAATACTAATGGCATGTTTCACAGAACTGAAACAAATAATTTCAAAATTTGTATGGAAACACAAAAGACCCCAAATTGCCAAAACAATCTTGAGAAAGAAGAACAGAGCTGGAGGAATCACACGCCCAGACTTCAGACTGTACTACAAAGCAACCGTAATCAAAACAGTATGGTATTGGCACAGAAAACAGACATGTAGATCAATGGAACAAGATAGAGAGGCCAGAAATAAACCCAAGTACTTAATCTATGACAAAGGAGGCAAAAATATACAATGGAGAAAAGACAGCCTCTTCAATAAGTGGTGCTGGGTAAACTGGACAGCTGCATGTGAAAGAATGAAATTAAAACATTCTTTAATGCCATATACAAAAATAAACTCAAATTGGATTAAAGATCTAAATGTAAGATTGGATACTATAAAACTCCTAGAGGAAAACATAGGGAAAACACTCTGACATAAATCGCAGCAATGTTTTTTTGGATTCATGTCCTAAAGTAAAGTAAATAAAAGCAAAAATAAATAAATAAATGGGACGTAATTCAACTTAAAAGCAAAGGACACCTTTGACAAAACAAAAAAACAACCTTTTTTTTCTATTTATTGTGATGAAAAGGATCATCTAGTTTCCATTTCTACTGAAAGGGAGAAAATATTTGCAAATGATACGACTGATAAGGGATTAATATCTAATATATATAAACAGCTCATACAACTTCACATCACAAAAAAACCCAGACAGCCCAATTAAAAAATAGGAAGAAGAACTGAACAGACATTTTTCCAAAGAGAAAATGCAGATGGCCAACAGGCATATGAAAAGATGCTCAATATTGCTAATCATCAGTGAAATGTAGCTCAAAACCACAATGAGCTATCACCTCACACCTGTCAAATTGGCTATTATCAAATAGAACACAAATAACAAATGTTGGTGAGGATGTGGAGAAAAAACCCTTGTACACTGTCATTGGGAATGTAAATTGGTGCAACCACTGTGTAAAACAGTATGGAGCTTTCTCAAAAAACTAAAAATAGAGCTACCGTATGACCCAGCAATTCCACTCCCGGGTATATGTCCAAAAAACCCACAAAAACACTAATTTGAAAAGATATATGCACCCCAATGTTCATATCAGCATTATTTACAATTGCCAAGATATGGAAGCAACTTAAGTGTCCATCAACAGATGAATGGATGAAGAATATGTGATATACACACACAAGCACACAGACACACACAATGGAATACTACTCAGACATAAAAAAAGAACAAATTTTGCCGTTTGCAGCAACATGGATGGACTTGGTGGACATTATACTAAGTGAAATAAGTCAGACAAAAAAATACTGTATGATATAACTTAAATGTGGAATCTAAAATATATAACAAACTAGTGAATATAACAAAGAAGCAGATTCACGGATATAGAGAACAAACTAGTGTTGCCAGTGGGGAGGGAGGGAGGGACAATATAGTGGTGAGGAGTGGGAGGTCAAAGTATTTGATGTAAGATAGGCCACAAGGATATGTCGTATACCACGGGGAATATTATCTAATATAATATAATTATAACTAATATAATATCTAATATTAGTAAATATTAACTGTGTGATAAAACTATATGTAATTTTTTTTCTTTCATGTTTTAGAAGAAAATTTTTTTCCTACTTTTCAGAAAAAACAAGGAGAGAAATGACAGCCAAAGGTTCTACAGGAATGGAAGTTCTGCTGTCAACATTAGAGGTAACTCACTGACATGCTTTAATTATGTAGCTGTTAATAGCAACCAATACTGAGAGAAAAAAAAATGACAAAGTACAAAATTTTTATCCTAGAGGTAGAGCCAATGAATGGAAGTTTGTTTTCTTTTTTAAATTATTTGGAACGGGGATATAAACATTCCAGCATACATTAGATAAACCTCTAAGTGTATTTCCCTATGATTATAATGATAACCATATTTTAAATCTTTACATGCCATTCTAATTGGTAATAGAAAATAAAGCATTAGTTGCAAATAAATCTTTAGCATAAAATAAATGATTGAGGGACTTCCCTGGCGGTCCAGTGGTTAAGACTCTGCACTTCCACTGCAGGGGGCATGGGTTCGATCCCTGGTCAGGGAAGTAAGATCCTGCATAATGCGTGGTGTGGCCAAAAAAAAAAAAAAGGATTGAAATTGGAAATTCTCATTTATTTTGTTAGTTATACATTTATGATTAAGTTCACTTCATACATTGGTTGAATAACTATATTATATCGATATTAATTAAGTTTCAATGCTAGTATAACAGTTTGGGGTGGATCAGCAAGACATAGTCAGAATCAAGATTTTATATTTTATTCAGTGCAATGTTAAAAATAAGGAGTGAGTGAGTACATTGTATACCTTAGACTTAAACAATGTTATATGTCAGATTATATCTTAGTAGAACTGGAAAAAAAATGATCAGGGAGTGAGTTCATGTGTGTGTGTGTATGGTTTTTTTTGACTGTGCTGCATGGCTTGTGGGATCTTAGTTCCCTGACCAGGGATCGAACCTGTGCCCTCAGCAGTGAAAGTGTGAAGTCCTAACCACTGGACTGCCAGGGAATTCTCTGTTTTTTTTTTTGTTTTTGTTTTCTTTTAATTGAAGTACAGTATTGATTTATAATATTATATTTTTTATAGTTTCAGGTGTACGGCATAGTGATTCAGTATTTTTACAGTTTATACTCCATTAAACGTTATTACAAGATAATGGCTATAAATTCCCTTTGCTATACAATATATTCTTGTTGCCTATTTGTTTTATACCTAACTTTGTAACATTGTATTTGTAACTTCGTATTTGTAACTCAATTCTGTACCCCTAATGTGCCCCTCCACCATCTTCTCTCCCCACTGGTAACCACTAGTTTGTTTTTTGTATCTGTGAGAATGTTCCAATTTTGCTTTATACATTCATTTGTATTATTTTTTAGAGTTCACATATAAGTGATAGCATACAATATTTGTCTTTCTCTGTCTGACTTGTTTCACTAAGCATAAAATTCTCTAGGTCCGTCCACATTACTACAAATGGCAGAATTTCATTATTTTTTTATGGCTGAGTAATACTCTATTCTATATATATATATATACCACATCTTCTTTATCCATTCATCTGTTTATGGATACTTGGGTTGCTTCTATATCTTCTTGGCTATTGTAAATAGTACTGCTATGAACATTGGGGTGCATATATCTTTTCAAATTAGTGTTTTTGTTTTTTCTGGGTATATACTCAGGAGTGGAATTGCTGGGTCATTCTGTAGTTCTATTTTTAGTTTTGAGAAACCTCCATACTCTTTTCCACAGTGGCTGCACCAATATACATTTCCACCAACAGTGTACATGGGTTTTTTTCTCCACATCCTCGCCAACATTTGTTTTTTGTGTTCTTTTTGATGATAGCCATTCTGACAGGTGTGAGGTGGTATATCATTGTTGTTTTGATTTGCACTTCTATAATAATTATCCTTATTGTACATCTTTTCATGTGCCTTTTAATTTGTTGAGACTTGTTTTGTGGCCTGGCATGTGATCTATCCTAGAGAAGGTTCCATGTGCACTTGAAAAGATTATGCATTCTGCTGTTTCGGGATGTAACGTCCTGTAGATACCTATTAAGTCCAACTGGCCTCTGGTGTCATTTAAGACTACTGTTGCCTTTTTGATTTTGTGTCTGATGAGCTGTCCAGTGATGTAAGTGGGGTGTTAAAGTCTTCTACTATTATGTATTATTGTCAGTTTCTCCTATATGTCTGTTAGTCATCACGAATTATTAGAGAAATGCAAATCAAAATCACAATGAGGTATCACCTCACACTGGTCAGAATGGCCATCATCAAAAAATCTACAAACAATAAATGCTGGACAGGGTGAGGAGAAAAGGGAACCCTCTTGCACTGTTGGTGGGAATGTAAATTGATATAGCCACTATGGAGAACAGTATGGAGGTTCCTTAAAAAACTAAAAATAGAACTACCGTATGACCCAGCAATCCCACTACTGAGCATATACCCAGAGAAAACCATAACTCAGAAAGACACATGCACCCCAATGTTCATTGCAACACTATTTACAATAGCCAGGTCATGGAAGCAACCTAAATGCCCATCGACAGACGAATGGATAAAGAAGATGTGGTATATATACACAATGGAATATTACTCAGCCATAAATAGGAACGAAATTGGGTCATTTGTAGAGACGTGGATGGACCTAGAGGCTGTCATTCAGAGTGAAGTAAATCAGAAAGAGAAAAACAAATATATATTAACGCATGTATATGGACTCTAGAAAAATGGTACAGATGAACCTGTTTGCAAGGCAGAAATAGAGACACAGACGTAGAGAACAAACGGATGGACACCAAGGGGGGAATGGGGGGGTGGGATGAATTGGGAGATTGTGATTCACATATATACACTAATATGTATAAAATAGATAACTAATGAGAACCTGCTGTATAGCACAGGGAACTCCACTTCACTGTACAGTAGAAACTAATACAACGTTGTAAAACAACTATATCCCCTCCCCCCCCAAAAAAACTATAGGGTGCAAGATAGTTTTGTACAAGGATGTATTGTACAACATGGGGAATATAGCCAATATTTTGTAATAACTGTAAATGGAAAGTAACCTTTTAAAATTATATAAAACTTTTTAAAAATTAAAAACTGTATTCAAAAAAAAATTTATCCTACCTCCCTGGTAAATGAGATAACAGTGCAACTTCCATTCATATTCCAGTGGCCTGAAATCAGTCACATGGCCCAAACCTAATTGCAAAAGAGCTGGAAAATGTGGTTTGGCTGTGTACCCAGGAAGAAGATGAACACTTAGCAATATTGCTCCTGCCGCAGTCTATTCTTTTCTTTAACAAATGTTTGTCTCTCATTCTTCCGACTCTGTCCCCAGTAAGCCAGTGGTCCAGTTAACACCCCCAGTGCTAAGACGAGGGTCTCTGGTTAATGTGTGGTCCTTTTTCTGGTCTGGATTTGACTTTCTGGTTCCATTAATCTCTGCCCTTAAATGGTGAAGTAGAGGCAACACTTATTCCCTTTTGGAAAGGGGAAGAGCAAGAGTCCCATTCCAGTCACTGATACATCAATTCCGAAATTCCTCTAAATAAACACTGTAAAATCCTTCTACTCTGGGGATGAGGCAGTTCCTTGAATAGGCCACAGTTCTGCTGTCTGTGTGGTTTTCTTCATCCAAGCATTGCTTTTAGTAAGAGAAATATAACCAAAGTACAGTATTTAAACATTTTCTCTTATTAGATTGGTTGTTCAGACTTTGGGAAATAGTTACTTTTCTGCATTGTGGGTTGGAGTGTAAATTGCTCAATGAAGAGCAAGTTAGTAATATCTACTATCAAAATAAATGCCCATATCATTGACCCAGAAATTCCAGGAATTTATCCCATGTACAGTTGTACTTGCTTCCCTGTAAGTGTATGTACTTAGTTTTGGTTGCAATTTTTAATAGCAAAAGATTTAAAAAATTTAAATATCCCATTGATAGGTGACTGGTTGCATAAACAATGGTATTGCCATGCAGTGGAATATATCATGTGGCCCTTAAAAAAGGATGAAGAAACTATTTATTGACATGTAAAAATATCAGTATAAAAAATAGTTACCTATAGAGCAGTAATACCATTTGGAGAAATAAATCTATGTATACATGTATTTTTACATGGATTACTTTTACGTGTGCACACTATCTTGCTGGATACATAAGAAATTGATAATGCCGTTACTTTTTGAGAGGGGAGCTCACTGGATGGATAGTCACCATATATACATTGTAGTGCCTTTTATATTTTGATACATTTATTTGTATTATCTATTTGGTAGAAGTTGATGAGTTCAAATGACAAATTAATTCCTGTTGATAATAAGAAAATAATAGCTCAGATGATTTCCAAAAAATTTTAAGGGCAATAAGAAGAGACTGAAGTGATGTGTGAGAATAGTGAAAACCTGAATACGTTTATTCTTAGAGAAACCAAAAAGGTCATCTGTAAAATATAGGTGGTTCCTGACTGACAGAAAAAGTTTGGGAATCACAAATTTACAATGTTTTAATAAAGCAAATAAACTATTTATTTCAGAACACGAAAGATCTTCAAACTACTCTTAATATCTTAAGCATTCTTGTTGAGCTGGTGTCAGCTGGTAAGTTTTTGTTTCCTTTGGTGTAATTTCTGTTTGTAAACAATGATCAGAAATGCATCGTGTGTACTTTTTTTGGAATTTTCTGATACTCATACAGAGGCTATTCTGAGTATTGGAATTTGGAAGCGAAAATGTCATACTCTTGTTGTTGCTTTGTTTTTGGTATCTTCTGGTGTCCCTCAAACCCATGTGTTTTAGAGCCTTGAATGTAGAGTTTTGCATCACTTTTATTTACTGTCTGCGCTATTTTTTAAACTAACATAAATAAAATAAAATTTTATTTTGATACTATTTGTTTGCTCTCTGAAGTCATCACTTTTAATACTTCTTTAAAGCTAACAAGTTGTGATATCTAATATGTTACAGAAGAATTTGCGATTTCAACGTATTTCTTTCAAAAAACTTCTTAGGTGGAGGTCGAAGAGCGAGTTTCTTAGTCTCCAAAGGCGGTTCACAAATATTATTACAGTTACTTATGAATGCCAGCAAAGAATCTCCCCTGAATGAAGAGTTAATGGTGCAGATTCATTCCATTCTTGCAAAAATTGGACCGAAAGGTAAGGGTTTCATTTGTATGACTTTCAGGTGGAACTATTTTTGTTACATCAGTTCTGTGTGCCTTGAAACTGGTAAATTTTACAATCTAAAATGCTACTGCTTTTTCTTGGTCTGAGTCATGGAATGCTTTTTACAGTCAACTAGTGACCTGCAAGAATTTAGGATCCTAAATTTCTGAGTAATTCTATTGCATATGGTGGAAAAAGGAAGAAAAAATGCGTTAAAGTCAGAAGTGTGTCTTGGTGTGTGTGTCCCTGGCATATATATGTTATAAAAGATACACGTAACATGGATATTGTTGAGACCAGAAGGAGGGAGTGTGGATGGGAATGCTTTGAGGAGCATGCAGGTAGAATGTGTTTGCTTTTCATTAATAGTCATCTTATAGTCATGTCTCAGTGCCTAAAAAGCTTACAGACTAGTTAAGCTTTTAATCATAATCATATAAGAAAGTGATTACAGCTTTAATTATCTCAGATCAACTTTTAGTTGATAATATGAATTTATAATATTAGTTTTAGAAATTTAATCGTTTTATGACATTTCATTTTATTCAGAAGTTACATATGAATAAATTGTGTTTGTTCATTTTTTTTTAAACAGACAAAAAATTTGGAGTGAAAGCTAGAATTAATGGAGCTCTAAATATAACCCTGAATTTGGTCAAACAAAATTTGCAGAATCATCGCTTGGTTTTGCCTTGTCTTCAGCTTTTACGAGTATATTCTGCCAACTGTGAGTATTTCAGAGCAGCTTTTAGTTAGCTCAGTGTTGTGAAGTTAACACAAAATGAAAATTTTGTACTTTAACTCCATAAATCTCTAAAATTTGTGGACAAGGAAAGAGAATATTTAATATGGCTCTTTGTAATTCTAACCCCGCACCACAAAAGTGAGGTAGGGTAAGAAGGTGAGTTGACAAAATCTTCAGAATTCTCATAATTCCCCCAGTTTGTAAAGGCATGTAGTAAGGGGGATGATTAGGTGGCCCGTGGAAAAGATTTGGAGGAATATGAGGATATTGGCAGCTGGAAAAACTGCTATGCCTATTTGGATTTTCACAGATGAGAGGAAAATTGAGAAGGAAGGAATGCGGTGGCATAGTCACATGGAGCTAATTCTCTTCAGTAATGAATAGGGAAGTAGCAGAACCGAAAATAAATAGCACAGGAGACTCTGAGGAAGCTGGAGAAAACAGTAATCACAGGGAGAGAGTCTCAGATGAAGTGTCTCCCAATGGGCACGCACACACACACATACACACATTCTCTCCCTCTCTCACTAATGTATTAGGTCCCAAGCCCCTGAGGTATGGATTTTCTTCTATTCCCTGACTATGGGTTTGGAATGATTAACAAAACACCCAGAATTGAGACTGTACAGTATATATTATTGCAGAACATCATCACAAAATAATGATAATCAAAGTGGTAGATGTGTGTGTGTGTGTGTATTTATTTATCTGTATCTATACTTTGACAGTATAGCTAAAGGTGTACTCACAGGAAAATAGTTTTGAACACTTAAGTAATTAACACTTAAATAATTAAGAAGTGCATAAGGAAATGAATTAATTGTTTAAACAAAGAAATTAGGAAAAGAGCAATAAACATAAGGGAAGCAGAGGAATGAAATTGTAAAGAAAAAATACGTTATGAAGTCTTCAAAAGTTGATTTAAAAAATAAAACAGATAAACCACTGAATGAAGGAAAATGGAAGACAAAACAGACTAAAATTAGAAGCGATAATGGAGTAATAAACAGATATAGAGGAAATTAAAATTGTCATACAAAACTTGAGGAACTACATTTTTGGTGGCATTTTATTTAAGCACCAGGAGGCCAGTAAACAGTGTATCTATAATTTTTAAATAATATTTGTTCAGGATTGAAAATGTTAGGCACAATTTTCTGGTTAGGTAATTATTTGCATGTTCTGTCTAAAGTTGTTACCTGTTTTTCCCTACTGCAGTCGCTTTAGTTAAGGTTCTCATTACCTCTCACCTAGACCACAGTCTCCTAATGTGTCTCTCAAATCCATCTTTCCTACAATGCTGTTAGATCTGACCTGTATCTAAAATGCAGATCTGATTTGTTGTTCCTTTTGGGTAATTCCCTGCAGTTGAAAGAATTAACAACTTCTAGGACCTTTCATAATTTGTTCTAACTTCTTTTCCCACCTCATCTTCCCATTGGCATGCCTTTGTCTAACACTTTGTTTTAACAATATGTAACTGCAATTTCCCTGCAACTTCCCATTAAAAAATAAAGCAAAAAAAAACCCTTCCTTTGAAGTATTGACTAAGGTGGACTTTACGAGGGACTTGAGTTCACATTTACTAAACAATTTCAGAGCAGCTTTTAGTTAGCTCAGTGTTGTGAAGTTAACACAAAATGAAAATTTTGTATGTATATGTTTTTGGTTATGTAGCACACGTATACACATTTCTACTCACTGAGGTTTTTAAATCACTTTACATCTTTTTTTTCACCTTCCCAGCTGTGAATTCTGTATCCTTAGGGAAAAATGGAGTTGTGGAACTGATGTTTAAAATCATCGGACCATTTAGTAAGAAGAATTCCAGTCTTATGAAGTGAGTAAATGTTTTAAGTGTAAATAGAGGTATACCCTTTGTTATTTTGGGCCTTACCATCTTGATCTGTACAATGAGCAGGTTGAGTTAAATTGTATCTAGGGTCCTTTCTCAGTTCTTATATAGTGATTTAATTATGATAAAGATTTTCTTTAGTATAAAGTTTAATCTTCAAAAATATATCAAAATTAGATAAATTCATTGAACATAGTGTTATGGAAATTCAGACTTTGAACATTCCTAGATACTATAATAGGAAAAAAGACCACTTATAAATATCATTCATTCAGAAACATTTATTGAGTGCCTACTATATTCCCTACCCAATTTTACAGTCTTTTAATGACTACTTCCTTCAGTCTTACAATTATCTGGATATATTTTAAATTTATACATTTCTTTTTTGTCAGAATCATGTTATTCTTTTTCTTACTTTGAGATATGTATATATATCTCAAAATATGTGTTATATATGTGTGTATTTGTGTGTGTGTGTATATATATATATACACACATTCATAAATAAATAATAAATAAATACACGCACACACACACATATACACATATTCATTTGTAGGTCTTTCAACCTCAGAAAATGAAAGCAGTTTCCAGTTATTTCATTATATTTAGTACTTTCTTAAGCCAAATTAATGGTCATTCTTTAAAAAAAATTTTTATTATGGAATTTTTCAAATACAGCATTTATAATATATTAATTATTACTTATTGTATTCAACAGTTATCAACATTCTGCCATGTTTGTTTCATTTATTCCGCCTCCAGACTTTTATTTGTTTTTCCTGGGGTATTTTTAAGCAAATCCCAGATGTTATCCACATATATATGAATTTCTGTAAGCAAATACCAGATATTTTCTCGCTTTTCCCCTAAATACTTCATTATGTAACTCTGCTAAATAGGGACCTAAAAAATAACCATAATACTATAATCATGCTCAACAAAATGATTAATTCCCTAACACAATCTAAAATCCAGTGTGTTTAGTTTTCTCCAGTTGTCTCCAAATGCCCTTTAAAGCAAATATCAGCCATGACATTTATACTGTAAATTCTTTAGTATGATCACTATCAGACATAGTTTTTTTCTTTTAGTGTTACCAAAGTATCATTTCTTTGTTCAACAATATTAATAATTCTTTAAGATCATCTAATATTTTCTGATTGTCTAAGGAATGTCTTTTTTTTACAGTTGGCTTGTTCAAATCAGGATCCAAATAAGGGCTCTACATTCTATTTGATTGATAAGTCTTGTAATTTTTTGCAGTCAATAACAGACCCCCTACTTTTTTTTTTTTTTTTAAATCTTCATCCTTCCTGTTTTTTAAAATTTATTTATTTATTTATTTATGGCCGTGTTAGGTCTTCGTTTCTGTGCGAGGGCTTTCTCTAGTTGTGGCAAGCAGGGGCCTCTCACTATCGCGGCCTCTCTTGTTGCGGAGCACAGGCTCCAGATGCGCAGGCTCAGTAATTGTGGTTCACGGGCCCAGTTGCTCCGCGGCATGTGGGATCTTCCCAGACCAGGGCTGAAACCCGTGTCCCCCGCATTGGCAGGCAGATTCTCAACCACTGCATCACCAGGGAAGCCCCCCGCTACTTTTCCGTTCTGTTTTGTTTATTTGTTGAAGGAACTGGGTGGCATCTTATAGAATGTCCCAACATAGATTAACATGACTGTATACTGGGGTCACTTAATTTGTAGGTATATCCCTCAAATTTTCTGTAGACTGATGGAGCTTGAGGCTTGATTAGATTTGTTGTTTTTTTTTTTTTAATGGTCAAAATATTTCATAGTTGGTGCTGGGTCTCTGTTTTGCACCCCTTAAAATCATTGAGTTGAAATGTTCCATCCCCCTTCATCTAAAAACTTAGCAATATTTCATAGCATTGCCTGATCCATTATTTCTTAAAAGGTTCCAAAATAGTGACTTTTCTAATTTTCTCATTCTTTCTACTTTTATTAGCTGTGATTCTTTTATAAGGAAGAACTTGTCCACATCAACTATTTGGTTAAATTTTACAAATGAATAATGTCCAGAACATACCCAGTCTTTTCACCCTTTCTTAATAAAGGTCAGATATTTAGCTTTTACCCTTCTTGAAAATGGAAGCTTACTTGCACATATAATTATTTATTAAATATTTTTTGGTGGGATGACAGCATATTTACTTATATAAAAATCATACACACAGTCTTAGAGCATCTGATGAAATGTGACAAGATAAAGAAAATGATTGTTCACAATTAGTAAAACCAACTTCCAGAATTGATGTAGTGTAGTGAGTGGGCTCTGGAGCCAGGCAGAACTCGATTTGTGTGTTAGCTCTTACTGGCTTCATGATATGAAGTAAGTTGCCTAACTTTTTATGCCCCAGTTTCCTGTCTGTAAAATGGTAGTATTTGTGCATACATCATAAGGTTGTTATGAGGATTTAATGAGGTGATTCTTGTAATTAGCACAATGCCTATATTAATGCAGTGTAATTAGTTTAGGTAAGTAATGTAGTAATGTGGATGTGAATGAATCCTAGTTAATATTAAAAACATATTCTTTATCTTTAAAATTTTTATGCCTTTTCTCTTCTTGATCTTTAAAGTACTTTAAAATTAATCTTTATCTTGGTTATGATCTCCTACTTAAGATCTACATTACTCTATTGTAACCAAGTTACCAAATCTAATATAAAAAGTTCCTAGGAGAAAAGAACATTTCATAAGTATCTGTATAATATACAACATGGAATATTTCCAAAACCATGTAGAAATCAGTGGGTCTAAACTTCTGAGAAAGGAATGTAAGTTATCTACATTATTCCTTCATTCTTTTTTCTATATTTTAAAAAGAAAAATTCTTTAAACTTTATTTTTACTTTAAAAAGGATAAACCATTCATTGACCAGACATCTATATCATGATTCCTTTATTTTGAATAATTGTAGGATCTCCCCCTTAATTAAACAATCTCAACATCTAGATCATTTGTATACCAGTTCTTCCTCCCCTTAATGCCCTGCATTTAGTTAGTTGAAGAAGATTGAGGGTTATTATTTATGTTTGAAGAGCGACACTTCCCTTTAGAATTTCCTTTCCTTTCCATTTTAGGTTTTGGATTTAAACATTGTTAATCTAGAAGGAAGCAACTCTAAAAGTTATTGTAACTCTTTCCGAGTTTCACTACAGGTTTGGAGGTTATTGCAAGGATTGACGCCCCCCCAACTTAAATGACTTCATGAGTACCTGGGGCTTCAGTTTCTCCTCCCTCGCTGCTCCCAAATGAATAAGCCACAGGCTGCTTTTAAAGCCATTGTTAGTTATGTTATTCTGTGTGGGACTTATGAAGACTGAAAAATATATGAGGAAGTATAAAATATTGGTGCTGAGAAATTCTAATCAACATATAAAAATGTACTTTTCAATAAACACTATTCTGTAATTGTTGGGTAACTTTTATATTATAAATTCATACTGGCTTATAACTGACATAGAATTACAGAAATTCCTTTGTACTGAAGTTTTTGAAAATACCTTTTAAAAATCATCTTGGTAAAACTGTCAAGACGACTTTGCACCAAACTTCATAATTTCTTTTCATCTAATGGGGCTGTGGAACAAGCATGATGGGCAGAAGGAATTGGGTGTATATCCAGTTTTGGCAGTGTTGAAGAATAAACATCAAGAGAAAAACATGTAGTTTAAGGCTTAGAAAATGTCAGAGCACTTCTGTTTGGTTCAAATGTGTTGTAAACAACTGCCAGCAGGCAGAAAGACTGTTTCTGAAAGTACTGTTAAGATTTTTAAAATTTTGAATTAAGACTTAGCTGTAAATGGGAAAATTCTGAGTTCATTGCAAATGATTGCCGCTAAGCGATTGTACTAGTTTCCTAGGACTGTTGTAACAAAGTACCTAGTACAAAGTTGGTAGTTTACAGTAACAAATTTATTGTCTCTGGAGGCTGGAAGTTCAGAATCAACTTGTCAGCAGGACCAGTGTTCCCTTTGTAACCTGCAGGGGAGAATCCTTCCTTGCTTATTCCTAGCTTTTGGTGGTTTGCTGGCAATCTTTAGTGTTCCTTGGTTGTAGGTGCAACATTTCAGTCTCTGCCTCTATCATCATATGGTGTTCTCTCCTTGTGTGTCTGTCTTCAAATAGTCTTCCCTCTTTTTGTAAGAGCATCAGTCTTGATGGATTAAGGGCAGTCTACTCCAGCATGACTTCATTTTAACTAATTACCTCTACAAAGACCCTGTTTCCAGATAAGGCCAAGTTCTGAGGTGCTAGAGGTTTGGACTTCAACATATCTTTTTGGAGGAGACTGACATTTCTGATTTCATAATTTTCTTTCTCAACAAGAATCTTGTGTGATTTATTTTTCATATCACTTAGTTTTTATGTGACCCTAGGCATATTATATTCTGAAATCCTTAGTTTCTTTATTCATAAAATGTGCCAATTCTATGGACTAGGAATTTTTTTTTTTAAAGAATTAAACTAGAAAACACATATACAAGGCATGTGTAACAATTTTTGGCATTTATCAGGTCTTGCTGAATGAAGTCTTCTTTTCTTTTTTCCCCAAAATTGCCATTGTACTTAGAAGATCCATTTAGTTCTGATTTTGACCAATTTAAAAGTCATCCTTATTCTGATAGTTTTACAGTCTTAAGTGCATTTTATTGCATAATTATAAGATTATGAAAAGTTTCTTACTGATGATTCAGTGCTGTGAAAATTCTGTTAATAATTTTATAGTTTTCATTTACTTTTAACTTGCCATTACCAAAACTACACATTGTTTTGAGAAAGTTACATGCAGGAGTTTATATTTTTTAGAGCATATACTGTTGTTTTTATTTTACAAATGTTATCATAAATAAATGTTTATATGGGTGCTTTATTTGTGTCAATAAACCAAAATGTAACTGTTAACAACTTGCTCTAGAGGGTAGCAGTAATGAGCATTTATTATAAATGAGCACTTAGTCTGTACCTAGTCCTGGATTATTGTTTCAGGTTTTATTTTGAACCAATATCCATCTTAAATCAGTATCCGTTTTAAATCTTCTAAGTCATCTTAGAAGTCATCATCTGGTCATGCTATGTGTACCACTAATGTGTATGCAGCTTTATTAACTTTATTACTTTGTTTTCAGTTTTAATTTCTTGAGTAGTTTTTCCATAGATGTGTACATTTTATTACATTATCTAGATTGTAAAATTATCTGTGAAAGAGGTAACTTTGTTTTCTAATTTTATACCCATGAAGAACCTGCTACTGTGGGTATCTAGTAGGCATTCAACAAATGCTTAGTGATGAGTGAAATGCTTAAATTTGACAGTGTACAGATTTTTATGCAAATTAATTATCCTTGTTGAAATCTTACTAAGAGGTACTGGCTTATATTTTTAAAGTTCCTGAAAGTTCCATTTCTTCAATAACTCATTTTTAAAAAAATATTTGAATTACAGGTTTTCCACAGTGATGTTATATATATTTTTAAAGCTGATTAATGGCCACTGATTTCACTGTGTGTAACTGCACATTTATATTCAAAGAATATATAAGTCCTCTAATGGGCGGTGAGAAATTTTGAGATGTTAATTAGGTCATTATTCTCTTTGGTGCCGTATGGCTGAAAAATGTTAAGGGTTCATACTTCCTCTCCCCAAACCTCCTAGTTCCAAAATATTTTACATTTGTTATCACATTAAATGTTAGGATTATTGCTTGATAGAGCTAAAATACTTTGAAGTCAGATAGCTACGAATATCTATAGAATTTTGTAGTCGCAAACTTTGTGTTAAAACTTGTTTTTGTTTTAATTTTTTTGTGAATCAGAATCTATGATTCTTAGTATTATTCCTTTGTGAACTCTGTCCCAGTCAGACACAGGTACAATGATTCCATTCACCTAACCTCCGATAGCGAAGACTTTTAGACATTGTTAATTTTCTTCTTTTTCTTTCTTAAACATTTTTTTTTGGTGCTCTTTTGTTGATATTTCAATCTTCCTCATATCCAATTTTAACCTGAAGGAAGTGAGGCATATAGAGAAATGCCATATGTAATTGATTATAACAGGAATGACATTTGGAGTAGATACTAATAACTTATCTGAAAAGATTGTATGAATTTACTATTGTAGATTAATTTTACTAGTTTTGTTGTTGTTTGTGTTTTCTCATGTTGACAGGGTTGCTTTAGACACTCTTGCTGCATTGCTAAAATCAAGTAAGTTTTTAAATACTAGAAATACTAGATACTATTTTCTGAGTATTCTATCTACTATGTTAAAGAAACTGGAAATGTAGATTTAGTTTATGTTTATAAAGCTTGTTCATAATAATGTCAAAGTTGATTTTATCTTTTAGTACAGTTGATTGATATACATCATAACTAAGATCATTTATGTTTATTGAGCTCTAATTTATCAGTACATTTATATAATTTATTCAAGTATATTGACTTCCTTTTTCTAAGTTACTTTTATAAACATAAAGCCTTGTTAGTAGGGGAAAGTAATATGTAAATATTATATAGTATCATTTTGAAAAAGTGATGCTAACATGGCCTTGAGAACATCTACCATGAAGATTATCTTTGACAACTACTGTCTCTGTATAACATATGATTTTCAGTTAGGACCTCTTTATTAGAAGTTTTATTTCTACGATAAAATTCAAATTTATAACATTAAAAATGACTTAATGTAAATTTACACTTTGCTAAATGCATTTACAGACTAAAGCACAATTTTTTTAATCTTCAAAATTGAAGTTTTGGAGGAAATGTGTCTTAACACAATATGGTGTTTTTGGAGAGTAACCATCTGCATTATATGCTTTTTTTCTCTCCATGATACTCAGTGTCTGTATTTTAAATATTAATTTTTGTTAGCACTCCCATTCCCCCATTCCATTGGTTGATTAAATTAACATCTTATTTAACCACAATAACATTTAGTCCTAAAGATCTATGTTGATGGCTTTCAATGTTATTTTTCCCCAAAACTGTCTATTGAGGGTGAGACCAACTTGCCCTTAAGTTTGATGAGAAGAACAGTAGCAAATGATTAATCGATTGAGAATCTGATATTTGGTAATGATTTATTAAATTTAAAGAATCGCCTTAGGTATTAGTATTATATACTAGAGTGCATAAAATTCAGTTAACAGTTTTATCCTTGAAATGAAATGTATGTTATTCAATTAGATTAGCTATGTAGCTTTGTTTTCATATATGATGTGATAAACTTTAGACCAAGATTAGAATACTTGGATTAATTTCAAAGATATTTGTAGCCTTGCTTTGATGTGCCCTCCCTGCCTTTGTGGTTCAAATTGTTTAAAGATTAATTTTTAAATTAATGTAGGCATATTTTTTTGATTTAGGTAGATTAAAATAGCCATTAAAACTAAACTCTTATTAAAGCTTACTAATTTTCAGAATCACTGATGACAAAGTCACTAATTTGAAGTCAGTAAAAACTAAAACTCTAAGTTTCAAGTACTTTTAGATATCAGTTAACCTAAAATGACTGAAATGCTGATATCTTCAGTTTTAAATAATAAGCTTCCTTTTACTCCCTCCCTTCTTCTCCTTCAAAGGAGGATGGTGGGCAAACATATCTGTTTGCTCCATCAGGTAAAAAAGTAACTGACAAGTAAATGCTCCTGGATTGCAGATAGCTCTGTTCACTTCTCTTAAGAGTCACTCAGCACCTGTGTTTGAGTTATGCACAAGTTTTTTATTTGATCTTCAATAAAGAATTTAAATATTTCTCATAAGTACCATTTAGGCTTTTGGGAATTCCAGTGGAATCTGGAATTACATTTGTAGCAGTGGAATCTGAAATTACATTTGTAGCTCTTCCAGACACAACAGAGGTATTAAACCTTTTACATAAGAAAGTGCCCCGCTCCTGCCCCTGTGAGTTTCTTCCAGCTCTCAAATATCAGAACATAATTTCTAAGAGGGCATTAATAAGTTTGTTGATCTCGGTGTCTTTATGTTTTAGGTGGGTATTAGCACATTTAAAACTGTAGTAACTCTTTCAGGCAACTAAAAGCAGCACAGCCTTACTGTTGCATTATCTTAGTGTCCATGCCATGAGCCAGGTGGTCATTTTATACGTAAACGTAGATGAGGAAGAGATTGGTATTTCTTTCTAATTAAACAACCTCAGATGGGTTGGTATTCCACATTATCTTGCACTCTTATCATTGGCCCACCCATGTGGTGCTGGGTGGCTCAGGATGTTGCTAAGATATGATTCCCTTGCTCTCATCTTAGTGAAATGCACCCTTCTGGTTAAAAATCTTAAATAGTAACATTAAAAAAATGAAGTACATCAAATTTATGGATTTATTTCTGTTAATTTTACCCCAATAAAATTGACTGTTTACAAAAAAAATTTTTGATGTAGTTTTTTCATATATTAAAAAATTAATGACAATAAAGCACTATCTTCTAATCATATAATGCTTCTTACATTTCACTTACTAAAAAGTTGTTTAAGTATTTTTCACTTAGCTTTGTTGTAGCATGGATATTTATATAATTGTGGGGGTAATTAAAATTTAAAATAATTTCAATAGAAACACATAAAATTTGTAGTAGGAGCTACAATCCAATGGGGTTTATTTCACACAAAGATTGTAATAGAAGTTGCAATAATGATAATGGCTTTTAACAAAATCATAGTCACAGCTAGTGAGTTAAAGGCTTATATATTCCTTTTGGTGTAATGAAAGTCAGTATATTCATTAAGTTTTAAAATATATGAAAGTTTTGTTAGTATTAACATTTAAAAATATACAACCTTAATTGTGTTAAAGATATTTTGATATTTATTAACCACAAAACAATATATGGGCAGGTTTCTGGAAAATTACCTGGAACTTGTCATATTTATTTTGTTAGCTAAAAAATATTTAAATATGTGGTTGCCATTTTTTTTTGGAAAAAAAGTATTGTAAGACTTCATTACAGTATTGTGGTTATGTTTTTAATTTGATTTATTCTACCAGTGTCTCTTATTATTTAAAAAATATTCTTTCCCAATTTTCTTTTGTTAAAGAAACAAATGCCAGGAGAGCTGTAGACAGAGGATATGTCCAAGTCCTTTTAACAATTTATGTAGATTGGCACCGCCATGATAATCGGCATAGAAACATGCTCATTCGAAAAGGAATTTTACAGAGTTTAAAAAGTGTTACAAGCATCAAGTTGGGAAGAAAAGCATTTATTGATGCCAATGGGATGAAAATTCTTTATAACACTTCGCAAGTGAGTTTTTAATTTTCTTCCTATTATTCTGATTATCTATTAATGATAGGATTTGGTTCTGAAGAATACTTAGTATTTCTAAAAATACTCAAAAAGTATGATAAATATATTAAAAAAATCCGAAAGCCAAAAGGCACAATTGTTTCTGAAATGTGACATCAGACTGAGTTCGAGAAAGTGCTCAGTGCATATCTCTGCAATATGAGGTTTTTCCCCCATACGTAAAAGGAAGATGTATATAAATCTCTCCACTGGGCAGGAAGGGATTCCATATAGGCACGTTTTCTAAGGTGTGCAGTTGGCTGTACTCAGTTTTGTAAGTTCCCCTCATAAGTATTCATGAATCCTTTATGGCTGGTCAGGCAGATATGCTGTTTGTGAGTGTTCTCAGTGTCTTTCTGCTGGAGAGAGTATTTTTAAATAGTGCAGGTACAAAAGTGAAGCCTGGCGTTAGGAATCCTGGTTCTGCCAGCCATCTTACGCATAAACCTTCTCAACAATATCTTTAGCAAGATTCTAGCATCTGTAGAAGACTGTCAGTCATGGAGAGTGGGGATATTGCAAAGAAACCTTTTATTTTTACAAAGCTATAATTATTAGAACAAAATCTGTCTTGAAAATTCCAACCAGTCATCTTGGTTGTGCCCTCTTGGTCTTACGCACAACAAATAATCTTTTTCTGTGTGACAGTAGTTAAGAACACGTATTTTATGTTAACTCTTAGCTTTTTCTTTTCTAGATCAATCACATGCACTTATTTTTACTATTCCTAATATAGACAGTGATGGATATTTAATATATGAGGAAGAATTGGTTGACTTTGTTTATGCCACTTCACATTTATGAGCCTTAGTTTTTCATCTGTTTTGACAGGTCAGGTGTGAAGATTTCTATTGAAAATTTCACAGGTTATCAAAGTGCCATCTAAAGCCATCTAAATGTCAATTGTCTATAATAATAATAGTGTTATATGAAATAGTTTCAAATTCCCTGTTCACTAGTCCTTCTCAAGATTAGATACCAGGATAGCAAATTAAACTCTTACAACTTAAAATTGTGATATTCAGGCTATTCTTTTATAAGTTGAACAGCTAACTTATTAGGGGTGCTATTGCATGATAACTGATAGAATTTTGAGAAAGGCTCAGCCAAATGCACATTCCTTTTTATTTTCTACACCTTTCTTAATTTCTTAATCTTTCTTCTTTTTTTCTTCTTCCCTTAAATTTTCATTTTTATTTTATACCCTAGGCTTGCTAAATGCTCCCTAAGTCACTCATAGATATTACTTAGTGCTTTGGTGACTTCTGGTACCAAAGATGGTACTGATTTCTGCTTAGTTAAGATATTTAAGGAAAATTACTGCTAAATTTGCCATATGAGGTTCTTACTTACAAAGAGATATTTCTGATTAGTCAAAGCTGTTTTATAATTATGTTAAAAATATTGGTTTTTGTGATATTTGCCTTTTGAAATTATTAATATATTACTTTCTGAAGTCATGTAAAATTGCTTCACTTATTCACCAAAGGCACATTATCTTTTTTTTTCTTTTCTTATAAAACAGGAATGTTTGGCAGTCAGGACCCTTGATCCTCTTGTCAACACCTCCAGTCTGATAATGAGGAAGTGTTTCCCTAAAAATCGCCTGCCACTCCCAACGATTAAAAGTTCTTTCCATTTCCAGTTACCAGTTATTCCTGTGACTGGACCTGTGGCCCAGCTCTACAGTTTACCCCCTGAAGGTAGGACCACATGCTTCTTGCTGACTTTCAGTGGTTATTGGAATTGTGTGACTTTATCTATTTTTGCTTTTGTTCATCTCCCTAGCAAAAGAAGGCTTTAATGAACATGATAAACTTTCATATTATTTTTTAGTTAATAAATATTTCTTCAAATATAAGAAATTGAGGTTGAGTAATTAAGGGAAGGAATGTGGGGTGTGCTACATATGTGGAAATGTGAATTGTGAAAAACTTAAAGCACCACACAGGGACAGTATTTGATAGTTTATATAAATTTTCAAAATCTAAGAATGTAAACATTAACTGTTTAGGTAATTATATTTGAGCTTATATTTGTAGCTTTTTAATGAACTTCATTTTTTAAAGTTAAAGATGTCTAATCATCAGACATGTTATGGTTTATGTTTAACAAAACTTGAACAGTTACTTACCTGATAGAAAATATGAAATGATCACAAATTGGCTTTTTTTCATTTTTGGTGCAATATTGTATACATAGCAAAGGAAGTAAGGGTTTCCACTTCTTAATCTGGGCAAAAAGCAAAATTTATTTATTTATTTATTTATTTATTTATTTATGGCTGTGTTGGGTCTTCGTTTCTCTGCGAGGGCTTTCTCTAGTTGCGGCAAGCGGGGGCCACTCTTCATTGCAGTGCGCGGGCCTCTCATTATCGCGGCCTCTCTTGTTGCGGAGCACAGGCTCCAGACGCGCAGGCTCAGTAGTTGTGGCTCACGGGCTCACTTGCTCCACAGCATGTGGGATCTTCCCAGACCAGGGCTCGAACCCGTGTCCCCTGCATTGGCAGGCCGATTCTCAACCACTGCGCCACCAGGGAAGCCCAAAGCAGAATTTTTTTGATAAGACATAGCAAAATTAAAAAGAGAAAGTAGTCTAGGCTATTAATAGAATTTCTAAAGTATTTTCTTGTTAGGTGATCACTTTTTTAAAAAAATAAGAGGTTTTTAATTATATTTAAAAGCAACTCTTTGAAGTAAGTGATTTAAGAAAATTTTCAAGTAATTAGAATTAGTTTATTATCCTTGATATAGACTTACCTATGGTATATATCACAGAGTTCACTGTTATGATTTCATTTCTAAAGTATTTAGTTATTAAAGTAGAAGTTTAGTCTACACAAAATATCAAAATGGATTATTCAGAAACTTCCTTTAAAAGGTTTAAAAGTCTAAGTCTGGGGCTTGATTAAACATAGCTAAGTGAAAACAGTGATGTAATTGCTTCTTCTCATTCCCTTTAAAATTGCCAACAGACTTCAAAAATAGGGGAAAAATCTGTACTGAATCTGAAAACTAGATAAAAGGAGCATTCCCATGGAATAAACATAGGGTGTGCAACAAACATGTTGGAGAAAAGAATAGATTAAGGAAGAGTGTCAACTCTATTCACCCTTCTATGAAATGCAGTATCTCTGGCTCCAGGTTGAGGGCCACTAGTACCTAATTTGGAGGGACAATCAAGGAGCTGTTGGAATTTCTTTCTCTCTCTCAATGTAGGATTATGGAGGTTTAAGTGGTGGTCTAACTGGTAGAAAGCTTGTGAGACTTCGCTATATGTGGCAGGTAGTAACACTAGGAGAGAGATACGATATACCCCAGAGTGTTCTTTGTTCAGTGTCCAGAATAATCACATGGATAGAGAAAGCTGACTTGTAGTGCAGGGAATATATCAAACATGGGGGAAAAAAAGACAGAGATAATATTTTTCTGAGGGCTCCTTTTCTGCATCATTTCAGACTGATGGATCACTGAACTAGAAATGGAGACTTTAATTGACTAAGAAGGCTTCATGAATAAGATGTGAGAGCAGGGTTCTAATAGCAATTGCATAGACACGAAGAAAACACCCTGCTCTCCATCATTTTCTCACATATCAGGCTTCATTACATTTATCACAATTTTCATTAGTTTTTACCATCCTCAGTTAGACTGTAAATTCCACGAAGCTAGGACTGTTGTTTTTACCTTCATTTTATCCTCAGCATGCGTTAGATTGCATGAGTTGTAATAAATGTGCATTTAACATTTGTTAATGGGTGAATTGAGCTGGGCTCCAGACTTATTCTCTTAAACATTTAATGCCAAAAGATAGTGAAGCAGACTCTGGAGATTCGAAGGAAAAGTTCTGACTCAAGATTTCTGAACCCTTATTAGAAGCCACCCATATGTGAAGGTGACATATTCTTAGATATGCAAGGGTACAGAAGCATATTGCCCAGGAACCCTTCTGAAGTAATTATATGAAATAATACTTCAGCCAGGCCAGTGATGAATTAAGTCAAGAATGCAGAAGACATGGTAGTAGAGTAATTGTATTTAACATTACAAATTGTTAATTATGTAATACTAAATAGTTGCTCTACTATTATTTTGAAATATATCAACTAATTTTTGGTGGAAGATACATAATATACGGCTATAGTAAACTGGGTCTTTTGCAATTTATATTCATAGATTTCTTAAATTATAATATTGTTGTATTTCTAAGATGGTAATTATAGAAATAGTGGCCCAAATATGTGTTTCAAAATGTAAAAGTAACATCTAGAGCAGAGATCCTTAGACTAGAATCTACTGAACCATGGGAATTCATGGATGGACCTCAGAGACTAAGAACCCTTTGAAATTCTGTATAAAATAATGTATATTCCTTCTTGGAAAAAATTCTTGAAGAGGTCCATCCATCACTGCTATAGAAAAGTAAGAAAATTTCCAAGATGCACAAAATCCGGAGAATGCTGAATACAAAGCAAGAACAAGCAAATCAGTTTCAGTAATAAGATATCTAAAAGGATAAAATACTCCCATTAAAAAAAAAAGAGACTCTCAGGTTGGGTTAAAAACAAAATCTAAGTAGCTGATGCATCCTAGAAACTCTTAAAACAGCAAGACTGAAAGCTTAAAATAAACAGATTGGCAACTGTGTATCTGTTTTTCTCAGCTCAAGAAAGGTGAGGAAGACATTATTACTACCCCACAAAATATAGATACAGAACAAAAGGTTTAAAGCAAGATATCAAAGATGATTTTATACAAGCTAGATAATAACAAGTGTGCCAAGCACTAGAACAAAGGTAGATAAAGCTATAATTATTTGGATAATATGGAGAAATTGATAGAAACACAGCATTAGTGGGTGATTTTAATATACCTCTAAGTTCTTGGCAAGTTAAATAGAGGAGATCCAGTCAATCTAAGTGGATGCTAAAGATAGCTCCTGTTAATACATTTGAAAATATGATTGAGATGGACAATATTTTAGGGAAATATAAGTAATTAAAATTGACTTAAATAGTAGAAAACCTGCAACTGAATATGAAATCAAGTTGCCTTCAGTGAAGACACCAAACAACGATGACTTTATAGATTAGTTCTCTCAACTTTCAAGAAATTTTCCTATGCTTTATTTTCCAGAGCATAGAAAAAAAGAAAAGTTTAGAAGCTAGTATGTTGCTGAAATCAAAACCTGGTAAGAATAACCTGAAACAACTTACAGATCATTGTCACTCATGAAAATAAATATAAAAATCTAAAATACTAGCAAATTGAATTGAGCGGCATTTTCAGATATAGGACACTTTGACAAAGTAAGGATTATTAAGACTTTAATTAAAATTTATCAGTAGGTCAAAGCAAGAAAACCAGTGATTATCTTAATAAATGCAGTGAAGAGTTTTGATAAAAATCATTATTAGTTTCAGATAAAATTTCTTAAGGAATATTTTCCATGCTAGCTGAGTATTATCTAACTCAAATCAGCAACCAACATTACAAATAGTTATGAAGTGTTAGAGGAAGCCTTTCTCAACCATTATTAGTTAACATTGTTTTGAAAACTCTGGCCAAATCAATAAGACAGGGAAAGGAAAGGTATTAATCATTAAAAGAGTGAGATAAAGTTATATCAGTGTCTGCAGAGGATGTTATTGCTCATGTGGAAAATCCAAGCAAATCAATTATAAAATGTATCTTAAACCAGATGAAAGTTCAGTGAAGTCCTGTTTACAAGATAGATGAATAAAATTCACTAGTTTTCCTTCATGTGCACACGCGTGCGCGTGTGTGTATGTATATGTATGTATCAACAAAAAACAGTAACAGAAAACACAAAGGGAAAGATCACATTTATAGGAGCAATAGGACGAACAAAATAAACCCCTTGGTATATACTTTCCAAAACCTTATGGAAAGTGCTGACTTGTACCTTTTAATTGTTATATCATACAGATATAGTATAATTTATCTAACTAGTTTCCTATTGATAGCCATTTAAGTTTTTTCCTATGTTTTTGTCTTTACTATAAATGAGCCAAGGACATTTTGAAAACTAACAACAAAGATGATTTATATTCCCTGATTTTAATTGTGAGATTAAGTTATAATAATTGATATTTATTGGTGATGGTACAAGAATAGATCATTGGAATAGAAAAGAAGGTCTCAGACACCCTAAGCTATATAACATTTCACATCTGGAGTATGAAACCAAAGGAAAATACCTATAAAGGAAGATATTTGACAGGTTTGCCTAAAAATTAAAAACATATTTTCTCTTTGATACTGAACTGCATTTTCCCTTCTCCCTATCCAAGGAGTTCTCTTTCTTGTTTGCAATAGGCTTTTCTGAATTCAGTGCCTTCTTTTTTCCTAACAGTTCTTTTTCCAAATGTCAGTTTTTCCTATGTTTATCCACGGCTAACTGGCATTAGTACATTGACATAAATAGACCCAGTTACTATATGCAATATAAATACTTACTTTGTGTGGTCTATTTCCAAAAGAATTTAGAGCAATTTGGTAACTCTGTCTGTTAGGATAGACTGAGCTGCTGTTACACAGTGACCCAGTACAGTACCACATTCCCTCAAGCAACAATAGTAATAACAGACGTTTTTATAACACATACTCTCTCTTTTTTTAAAATAAATTTATTTATTTATTTATTGTCTGTGCTGGGTCTTTGTTGCTGTGTGCGGGCTACTCCTTGTTGTGGTGCATGGGCTTCTCATTGTGGTGGCTTCTCTTATTGCGGAGCATGGGCTCTAGGCGCATGGGCTCAGTAGTTGTGGCGCACGGGCTTAGTTGCTCCATGGCATGTGGGATCTTCCCGGACCAGGGATTGAAGCCATGTCCCCTGCATTGGCAGGCGGATTCTTAACCACTGCACCACCAGGGAAGTCCCATATAACACATACTCTTTGCCTGGCACGTTATATATATTAACTCCTTTAAGTCTCCCAAGAACAGTATGTGTGGGTATCTCCATTTTATAGGTGAGGAAACTGAGACACAAATAACTTATGTAACTTGCTCAAGGTCAAGTAGTTAGTAACTCAAGGAGCCAGGATTTGAATTAGGTATTCTGTCTCCAGAGCCGATTTGCTACACTGCCATGAGATAGATTTTTTTTTTTCTCTCACATACCCATCCAGAAGATGGGCAGGTGATTCTGGACAGTAGGTCTCTGTCCACCAGGTCATCAAAGGAAAAAGATTCTTTTTGTTTTCATCATCTCCTATGGTGGTTTCCTCATGTGCATGTGGAAAATGGTAATGGAAGAAAATGGAGAGGGCAATTTTCTTTTTAAAGGATGTGACCTGGAGTTTGTATTTACAACTTTGCCTCACATACTATTGGCCAAAAATTAGTCATATGGCTGTAACTACTGTGAGGGAGGCTGGAATCTATAACCTCTAGCTAAAACTCAGAGGTTCTGTTACTGAAATGAAGGAGAGGAGAACAGATACTTGGGTGGGAGGAATTTATAATCTTTGCTATAAAAAATCACATTGGAAATGGAAGTATAAAATGGAAGTTTAAAGAAGGTTACATCAGCAAGATGGAGGGGTAGGAGGTCCCAACACTTGTCTCCCCTGCAAATGCAGCAAAAACAATAAATAACCAACTACAAACTGATGAAAATATCTCAGGGATAGCTCTGAACTTCAATGAAGACGCATCAGAAACCATGCAGAACTCAAAACCTGAGGATGGCCACATAGAAAAGTACAGGAAGCATTTTATCTCCATCACCCCATCCCCCAGTCCAGAGCAGCTTGGTACCAGAGGGTTCCCCTCAGTAGAATTTTACCCCATGGAGAAAAGGACAGCAGAAGAATCCCAGTGAGCCTTGGTGCTGTGGATGTTTATAGCCTTTGTTTCCGAGGCCTCCCAAGTCTTCACCAAAGTTGATTTCAGCTGACGGAGCTGCCTGGAGTCCTGCCTCTTGCATTTGTTCCTTGGGGATGGAGCTGTTGCTGTGGGCTCATATAGCTGCTGCATCTCCCCTCAGCTGGACTCACTACAGTGAGCCCCAGAGCTCCAGACCTCATTTTCATGAGAGATCTGCACATTCTCGCACCTTAGACACCAATGCCACTGCCACAGCAAGTGCACCAGTGCCCAAGGACCCAGGCATTGTGGTAGTTCCACATGCACCTGATTGTAGGACCCTGTCTGGCTCTGTTACTGCTGTGAGATCCAGCATACCAGATCAGGTGCCAAGGGGGATCCCCTTAGCTAGAACTTCCTCGTATAGGCAGAAAAGAGGAGTACAAGAAGACCCTAGCAGCCTTTGCCCCTGAGGATCCCAGTAGCCCTAGCCACCACTGCTACCTGAGGACCTCCATAGTATAGGCCACAAAAGACCCCTATAGTCAGTGCTGATGTTGACCTCAACTGACGGAGCTGCATAAAGATGCCACCACTGTGCCTTCCCAGGAAGCAAAGATGCTGCATGCTACCCAGCTGGTGCTCTTGCAGTCACCTTCAGGTGAAAGTCTTTCCCTACCCAAGCCAGTCCAAAAAGGCTGGAAGAGTTGACTGCATCCTCAGATGTGCAGACATCAATACAAAACCTTCAGAAACCTGGAAAAGCAAGGAAACATGACACTGCCAAAGGAACACAGTAACTTCTCAGTAACTGAACTTAAAGAAATGGAGATCTGTGAGTTATCTGAAAAAGAATTCAAAATAAAGAAGCTCAGATACTTCAAGAGAAGACAGAAGCAATTCAGTGAACTTAGGAAAACAATACATGAACAAAATGAGAAGTTCAACAAAGAGAAAGAAATCATAAAAAGAACCAAATTCTGGACCTGAAGAATACAATGAATAATGCAATAGAGAACTTCAGTATCAGGCTCAATCAAGCAAAAGAAAGAATCTGTGAACTTGAAGACAGATCTCGTGATATTATAAGGTCAGAGGAGAAAAAGAAATCAGAAAGAAAAAGAGTGAAGAAGGCCTATGTGAATAGTGGAACACGATTAAGTGAAACAACATCTGTGTAATGGGAGTCTCAGAAGAAGAAGAAGAGAGAAAGGGACAGAAAACTTATTTAAAGACATAATGGCTGAAAACTTACCAAATCTGGTGAAGGTATGGCTATGTAGGTGCACAAGCTCAAAGATCTGCAAATAGATTCATCCGTAAGAGATCTTCACCAAGACATTTTCATCAGGCTCTTAAGGCAAAGGGAGGATTTTGAAAGCAACTAGAGAAATAACTTGTTACCTACGTGGTAATCCTGATAAGCCTATTAGTAGATTTCTTGGCAGAAGCCTTGCAGGCCAGGAGAGAGTGGGATGATATATTCAAATTGCTTGAAGAGAAAAACTGTCAATCAAAAACACTTTACCCGGGACTTCCCTGGTGGTGCAGTGGTTAAGAATCTGCCTGCTAATGTGGGGGACATGGGTTCAAGCCCTGGTCTGGGAAAATCCCATATGCCATGGAGCAACTAAGCCCATGAGCCACAGCTACTGAGCCCACGTGCCACAACTACTGAAGCCCGTGCACCTAGAGCCCATGCTCTGCAACAAGAGAAGCCACCGCAATGAGAAGCCCGCACACCGCAATGAAGAGTAGCCCCTGCCTGCTGCAACTAGAGAAAGCCCACACACAGCAATGAAGACCCAACACAGCCAAAAATAAATAAATAAATTAAAAAAAACTTTACCCATCAAAGTTGTCCTTCAGAAATGAAAGAGAGATAAAGAGTTCAGCAGAAAAACAAAAGCTGAATGCCCACTCTCACCATTTTTACTCAGCATAGTACTAGATATCCTAATTATAGCAATTAGGCTAGAAAAAAGAAAGAAAATACATCCAAGTCAGAAAGGAAGAAATGAAATCATCTGTTTGCAGATGACATTATCTTATATATAGAAAACTGTAACATCTCCACCAAAAAACTGTTAGAACTAATAAATGAATTCAGTAAAGGTACAGGACACAAAGTTAATATACAAATCATCAGTTGCGTTTCTACACGCTAATAATGAACTATCTGAAAGAGAAATTAAGAAAGCAGTCCCATTTACAATAGCATCAAAAACAATAAAGTACTTACGAATAAGTTTTACCAAGGAATTGAAAGACCTGTACGCTGATCAATAAGACGTTGTTAAAAGTTATTGAAGAAGACACACAAAAAAATTGAAAGATATCCTGTATTCTTGAATTGGAAGAATTAATATGAAAATGTTCATGCTGACCAAAGTGATCTTCAGAATCAATGCAATCCCTATCAAAATTCCAGTGTCATTTTTCACAGAAATACAAAAACTGTCCTAAAATTTGCATGGAACCACAAAAGACCTCAGATAGCCAAAGCAATCTTGAGAAAGAAGGATAAAGCTGGAGGCATCACACTTCCTGATTTCAAGCTATTATGAAGCTATGGTAATCAAAATAGTATGGTACTCAAATAAAGCAGGACACATAGACCAGTGGAACAGATTAGAGAGCCCAGTCATAAACTCAAACATATTATGGTCAACTGGTTTTTGATAAGGGTGCCAAGAACACACAATGGGGAAAGGACAGTCTCTAATAAATGGTATTGGGAAAACTAGGTATCCACATGCAAAAGAATGAAACTGGACCCCTGTCTTACACCATTCACAAAAATTGACTCGAAATGGATAAAAGACTTTACATATAAGGCCTGAAACTATAAAACTCCTAGAAGAAAACTTAAGGGAAAAGATCCTTGACATTGGTCTTAACAGTGATTTCTCGGGTAAGATAACAAAAGCACAGTCAACAGAAGCTAAAATAAACGAGTGGGACTACAGCAAACTAAAAAGATTCTGCACAGCAAAGGAGACAATATATTGAAAAGGCAACCTACAGAATGGGAAAAGATAATTGCAAACCATATATCGAATAGGGGTTTAATATCAAAAAAATACAAAGAACTCACATAGCCGAATAGTACAAAAGAAGGTAGTCCAATTAAAAATGGGCAAAGGACTTGAATAGACATTTTCCCAAAGAATCGTGTACAAATGGCCAGTAGATAATGAAAAGGTGCCTTACATCAGTAATCATCAGAGAAATGCAAACCAAAACCACAAAGAGATATTACCTCACACTTCTTAGAATGGCTATTATCAAAAAGAAGAGAGAGCAAATAGCGAGGATTTGGAGAAAACGGAACCCTTATACACTGTTGGTGGGAATGTAACATGGTACAGCTAATGTGGAAAAGGACATGGAGGTTCCTCAAAAAATTAAAAATAGAACTACCATACCAGCAAACCCATTCCTAGGTATATATCCAAAGGAATCAAAATCATTATCTTAAAGAGATATCTGTATACCCATGTTCATTCCAGCATTATTTACAATAGCCAACATTTGTAAACAACCTTAATGTCTTTCCATGAATGAATGGATAAAGGAAAAGTGATTCATATATATGATGTACATATATCATATATATGAATATTATTCAGCCAATTAAAAAAAGGAAATGCTACCATTTGCAACAACATGGATACATGGATGAATCTGGTGGGCATTTATGCTAAGTGAGATGTGCAAGGCAGAGGAAGACAAATACTGTATGGTATCACTTATATGTGGAATCGCTGAATAAAAAAAAAAAAACGATTTCATAGAAACAGAATAGAAAGTTGGATTCCAAGGGCTGGGAGAATGGTAAATGGGGTGATAAGGTCAAAGGGTATACATTTTCAGTTTTAAGAAGATTAAGTTCTGAGGATCTAATGTACAACATGGTGACTATAGTTAATAATACGGCATTGTGTATTGAGTTTCTGAGAGTAAATCTTAAGCATTCTCACCACATGCACATGCACACACACATACACAAAGTGTTAACAGTGTTACCCATATGAGGTGATGGACGTATTAATTATCTTCATCTTGATAATCATTTTACCATGATTTACCATTTTACCATATGTCATCACATTTTACACTTTCAATATATACAGTTATATTGTCAATTATTCCTCAATAGAGTCAAAAAATAAAAACAAAGTTTAGAAAAATGTCCTTTAAAAATATTCTCTACTTTGTTTTAATGCACTTATTTGCTTACATGAGTACTCTCAGAGTACTCCTTTACTCTTCTTTTCTTGTATCCCCCACCTCTATGGTCCTCATGTCCTTTTGCATTCTATTTCCTGGGTTTTTCTCTAATGCATATTCATTCTTCATCCCCATTACTGCTGTATTGGTCCAGACAGTTACTGTCTTTTCCTCTGTTAATTGGTCCCCCTCCATATATATGCTCCCTTTCTCATACCTGCCAGAGTGATCTTTTGAAAAATGTAAGTTAAATCACTCTCCTCTTTAAAATCCCCAGTCCTTATCATCCATGGGGTGAAAATCTAAACTAATTGGCCCATCATACCCTTCATTTTCTCATTCTTATTTGCTTCTTGCAGTACTTTCTCAAGCATACAAGTTAAGTCACGATTAACTTATTTTCCAAAGATATAATTTAAATTCTTTATTTTCGCATTATCATTTCTTCTTCTTAAAAGCCACACTCACACACTCTTATGTTCACCCAGAAAGCTGCTATATTTTTCTCCAAGATACTGCTTAATTATTACCTGTTTTGTGAAGTGATCACTAATAACCTTGGCCCCAGGCAGTTTGCATTTATTATTCCATTCCCATGGCATTTTTAAGTATACACCTTCATTAGTGTATACCTTTTGTATTATAATTATTTTTTGCTCTTTCTCTCTTTAACTTCATAAGCTCCCTGAGGCAGGGACTATATTTACACATCTTTTAAAAAATTCCCAGCACACAACACAGTGCATGGTACATGGCAGTCAGTGAAAGAAATAAATGGGGAGTGAATTGTAAATGGATGAAAAGAGTTATTGAAATTTATCATAAACAGGAAGCGAGGTGTTTCATTCAGGCTGTTGCAACGTAAGACATTATTAATTTTTTAGAACGTGACAACATTAGTAAAAAAGCTCATACATTTTTAGAGTGCTTTTCCAAATTTTGAAGTACTTTCACTTCATCTAATAGGTTTTTCAACACCTGGAACAACCTTAGAGACATTTTTTATAAGGAAATTTCATTTACTTTTCCATTGGTGATTGAAATACCAGTGTTATATATATATATAACATTCTACTTTTGGTTGTGCATGTTATAGAATGCTTACCTCTGACCTACTTATAGCACATTTTGTATCACAGTGGATGACGTAGTAGATGAAAGTGATGACAACGATGATATTGATTTAGAAGCTGAAAATGAAACCGAAAATGAAGATGACCTAGATAAAAATTTTAAGGTTGGTATAAATTTCTGTTTAGTCAACTTTATATATTGTATTCACAGGTGTAGAACAAAGATTGGGTAGATATGTATAGCTAACAGTAGATTAATTTGTTTTGTCCACATCTTTTTATCATGGATGACTATGGACACTAAGCTATTGAAAGGAAAATAATGTTGCTTTGAATACATTAGTCTGAAAAGGGCCTTAAAATAAGTTATTTTCACTCTCTCTGACAAGGAAGATTTTATCTAACCTTTCTGGCTTAGATTTTAAAGTCTAAGGAAATCTAAGGTTGAAGGAAAGTGTTTTTTGAGACTCTTAGGTGGCAACCCGTTTTGCTTTGTTAAGTGGTAGAGGGGGCCATTTTAGTATCTGCAGAAAAGCATCTTAACTCCTTTATTTTTCAACTGTTTAGCTTAATGCCTTTTGGGGCACAGGGAGTTCATTTGACTCTTGTCTGCTGGGGCCTTTTTGTCTTGAAATGCTACATCAAAATTGGGGTACACTGAGTATTTGACTCTCTCTGGAGATAGAATCTAAGATACTGGAAGGAGATTTCTATCTTAATAGCAGATGTAGAACCAGTTTTATTATCACCAGATGTGATCACCAAGCTTTGGTGAAATTGTCATGGTAGCCAGTCTAGACAATGTGATGGCATGCATCCTGGCCTCAAGAAGCTACAAAGACGAAAAACAGTGCAGGCTCTGGTGTTCAAGGCAAAAAATCTGGGGTAACTGTGTTGGTGGTTCTGGACTTGATATGGTGAAAGAACTGGTAGGATCCAAGTTAGAAGAGTTTATATTCTGCATGTAAAGTGTTCCTTAGATAACAGGAGGTATATTAAAATCAGCTGTTTGGATTCTTCGGGAAGTGAGTGTTTAGAGATAGTAAAATTTCCTAGATTAATATTAAGTTTATAATTTAAAGTTTTGTATTTCGATGGAAACATTTCTTTTATGTATGTTTCCGTGTGTATTAAAAACAAAGTATGTTGAGTGTAATTTATTCTTCATGGCTCAGGGTCCTCATTAAAAATATCTGTTGTGACCACTACAGATGTAAAGATGGAGATTGGCAGGGAAATAGAACTCGATAGGAATTTATAACAGTGATTCTAATTTTTCTGCTTGGAAACAGTGTGTATGCATGAATACATATTTAAAATTTTTAAAAAAATCATATGGGGATAAGTTCCATATATTATGTATCAGGGTCATTTACCCCTAAATACATTAGTGTATATTTTCTCTAAGGACAGTGATATAGTAATCTCTCAGTGTCCTAGGGGGAATTGGTTCCAGGACCCACCTCAGATACCAAAATCCACAGATGCTCAAGTTCCTTATATGAAATGACATAGTATTTGCATGTAACCTATACACATCCTCCCATATACTTTGTCATCTCTAGATTACTTATAATACCTAATACAATATAAATGCTATGTAAATAGTTGTAAATACAAAGTAAATGCTGTGTATATAGTTGCTGGCGTGCCGCAAATTCATGTTTTACTTGTTGGAGTTTTGTTTTTTTAATATTTTCAATCCATGGTTGGTTGAATCTGAGGAATGGGAACCTGTGGATACGGAGGACTGACTGTATTCTGTTACATAACCACAATACAATTACCAACTTAATACATTTATAGTGATATATCATTTTTCTCTAATCTACCATCCACATTCCATTTTGTCAGCTGATCTAATAATCCCCTTTAAAAGATTTTTTTTCTTTTTCCAGTATAGCATCTAGCATCAGGTATTGCATTTAATTGTCATTTCTATTAAGTCTCCTTTAATTTAGAACATTTCCACAGATTTCTTTGTCTTTTTTGACAGTCACATCTATAAAATATAGTTATTGGCAGCATTATTCACTGGGGTATTTGAGATTGCTCACATTTTCCCCATTTTACCTTAACACAGCAGTTACAATAATAAGAAAAAATAATAGATTGAATTTATTGAACAGTTAATCCTGTGCTAGTCCGTGCACTTTACATATACAGGCGTACCTCGTTTTATTGCACTTCCCTTTATTGAGCTTAGCAGATACTGCGTTTTTAACAAATTGAAGAAGGTTTGTGGCAACCCTGTGTGGAGCAAGTCTGTTGGTGCCATTTTCCCAACAGCATTTGCTCACTTCATGTCTCTGTGTCACATTTTGGTAATTCTCACAATATTTCAAACTTTTTCATTATTAATATATTTGTTATGGTGATCTGTGGTCAGTGATCTTTGATGTTACTATTGTAATTGTTTAGCAATGAAGTATTTTTTAATTAAGGTATTTACATTGCTTTTTTAGACATAATGTATTGAACACTTAATAGACCACAGTATAGTATAAACATAACTTTTGTGTGTATTGGGAAACCAAAAATTCGCTTTATTGCGACATTCGCTTTATTATGGTGGCCTGGAACTGAAGCTGAGATATTTCCGAGGTATGCCTGTAGTAACCATTAAATCCTGATAGTAATCCTATAAGGTATGTGGTATTATTACCTCTGCTTTACAGGGCTGATAATTAGAAACCAGAGGTACAGAAAGGTTATTGGTATAGCTGATAAGAGGTGGGACCAAGATGCAGAATAAACCAGTCCAGTGTGAATGTTTGCTTTCTTTACCACTCTGCTCTGCTAAATATTACTTTTTTTCAAGGGCTACAGAATTGTTGGCTCTTTGACACTGCTGAGCTGTGTTATCTTATTTTTCTTCTTTACCACTGTCTGCTTCTTACTCACGTTGTCTGTTACATTTGGACTTTCCTTAGTTTTTCCTTTTTATCTAAATCACATCACTTTTTTCATGCTTTAGGTGAACCTGCTACATTGTAGTGGGTATAATATCTGTGTTCTAATGTGACTGTAGTCATAGAGACTGTGTTTTCCTCACCATAGTGATTCAATTCTCTTTGCCCCAGATTTTTCAGAGTTTGGAGCATTTATAGAAACCTGGAGGTTCTGTTGTAGAAGAGTCGTCTCCAGATTGCCAGGACTTGGCAGTATATAAGCTTCAATGCATTCTTTTTTTTTTCTCCTTAATTTTAGAAGAACTTTAAGGAGTAGTAGGAGGTTATTTCTTCTGAGTGTGTCAGGAGCTCTTTATCTTTTTTTCCCCCCCGAACCAAAACACAAAATTTCTTGCTATTGACCTCTCAAAGTATAGTTTTCTTTCCTCACTGTGCCTGTTTTACAGGAAAATTTTTTTTTAATTTTTAAAATAGCTACTTTGTAAAGCTATATCGTCATAAAATAGTAATGAATATTGAACTACTAGTATGTTTAGAGAAAGGAATACCTTTTAAAAATTTTTTATTATTTGGAAAGTATTATCTACTTTAATAGATGCTAATCAAGAAAGTTACATTTTTTTGGTTCATCAGTGCATAATTTAAGGATATATGAAATTATATATTCATGTAATAATAATTACACAATTATGATACAGTAATTAATATGATACTCTTTAAATAAAACCAGTCTTTATTATTTATGGCAATGGAGAAAATCTTTTTATTGGTTAAAGAAATAATAGCTAAATTCCTGAATATGAAATATGAGAAATATATAGTATATTGTTCTTTTTTAAATTATGTGTTAATATGACAATATATAAATATAATCAGGTACATGTATATAAAGCATTTTAAGGATTGACACATAGTAGAATGAATTTAAGTCTGAAAAATAAGTACTTTACTCTGATAGTAAGATAAATGTAAAATTGAAGATGAATACCAATTGAAAATTAATAAGTGGTCTTATTATCTCTCTTTAGCCATCAGTGAAGGTAATGATGGATTTGTATTTGTGTAAGGCCAGAGTTGTTGAGGGTCCTAGAAAATAGCTTGGATAGTAGGTAACTCACACTTGTCTTTCCATCATGATGTACATTAGCTCTTTGTACACACACAGATCAAATTGATCCTGGATACATACCCTATTCCTCCGAGGTCATATTTCTTTACATTTACCCTCTTTTTTTTCCCCAAAGGGACGTGGAAATCATTTTTGGCTGTTGTTCCACTCCTCATTGTTTTTTTTCCCTGAAAAACAGAGTGAATGGTGGTAATGAGCTTTTCTAAGGGTGCGTGATAACCATTAGTCGCTCTTGAGGCAATGCGTTATATTGACTAACAGTGTATTCTTTGAAATCACTGATTAGTGATTTCACATGCTGGCTCCTCTCTTTGCAAGCCACTTAACCTCTCTGTACCTCAGTTTCCTCTTTAATTAAATGGAGGTCATGATACTATCTGCTTCATAGTATTCTTATGCAGATTAAATTAGATCATTATGTAAAATCCTTAGCATAGCCCCTCACATATTTTCATTGCTCTATAAAAGTTAGTTATTTTGCTTATCACCACCACCATCATATGCTTACGTTTTTCAATTTAGTTTTCTTAAGTTTTACTGCCCTTTAATCTGAGCGAAACGATGGCAGTTGGGGAGGTTGGGGGGGCGAACGTAGTTTAGTATCGATCTTGATGTTAGTTTTTCTATCTTGAGGAGCCCAAATACCATGCTATGTTAGAATAATCTTTGATAAAAAGAAAACACAACATAACAACCAAAATAACAATAACATAACAACCAAAAAATATAAGCAAATTTTAATTTACAATGAAATTAATACAACCTTTCTGCAGTGATTATTCTCTATGTACATGTAATTAATAATTTGGAAAGCTTTAAATCTGAAATGTATTTTGTAATTTTTCGTTTTTCTTAATTGGTGACATACCATTTTTATTATTTCAGAATGATGATATTGAAACGGATATTAACAAACTAAAACCCCAGCAAGAACCAGGACGAACAACAGAAGAACTTAAAATGTATGAACACCTTTTCCCTGAGCTTGTTGATGATTTTCAGGTATACAGAAAATTCAGCATCTTAACTAATTTTAAGAAAAAGTTCTTTTTTTCTTAGACCTATAATCACTGTTTTCACTTCTGAAAAATTAAAGTATTATTGCTTTTCTGAGTGACATTGGACAATTATTTCAGCATTCTGAGCTACAAATTGCTGTCGGTAAAATGAGGGGACTAGGCCATTTAATTTTTGGACTAGCTTTTAAATTTTTTAATCATTTTTGTTTATCAAGTTAATTAACATAGTTTTTTATTCTTTTAAAAAATAATCTTTAAAATGGCATTTCAGAATCTTATGTTAAAGCCTTATTTTTATCAGTTGCTTTCAGCTGAGGGGAGATGAGAGCTGAGAAAATGCTTAATTAAAAATATAGTCTATGCTCGTTGAATTGTTTTTCCTGATAGTCACCATATAAGCATGGAAGGTTGGGGAAAGAGGACAACTGGAAGTCTTTGAATCTAAGTTGCTTCATAAGGACAGTGACTTCTTGTTAACATTTCTTACCCTCATTTATTTACTAGAATATAGTATTCAGCTTGGATTGCACAGCAAGTAAAGCTGATTGAATTGATGGCTAGTAGTAAATATAGTTTCTTACGCTCACTCTGCCGCTCACTTGTGGTGGGTTCTTGAGTAAGTCCCTGAAACTGCCCAGAATCTTAAACTGTAAAATAAAGGGTTTGAACTGATAATCTTAGATTTATTTAGCTCTTGCTGCAAAACCCCCCTCCCTCCCCCTCTTCCCGCCCCCCCCCCCCCACCAAATTTCACACACTTAATTCCTGGTTGCTCAAAGAAAAAAAACTTAAATGTGAAGCTATATGTGAGAAATAAAAACAGAGAAATACTTGTAGCTAATGTTTACATTTCACAGTTCTGATTATTCAGGTTTCTCTTTGGGAACTAATGAGCTTTTGGATGCAATAGAAGAAGCAGCAAGTTGCTCCCTCTCCCCCTCCCCCAGTGTCTTGGTACTCCCCATAGATTTGGGGTATGTTGGAAGGTACGTTGAAATTAGGGGTAGTAGAAAGAGGGCAGGAATGAAGGAGAGGTTATTTGTCAAAGAAAAAGAAGAAGACAAGAAGAGGCATTTGGGAAAGGATACAGGGTGATTTTCTTTCATGCCACCTACAGGAAGTATCTGGCTGCTCTTTTCACACTTTTGTGCCCAACTAAGAACCACTTTAAAACAAAATCCCAGAGGTAACAAATACTGCCAATTTAAAGCAGAAAAAATATATTGTGGAAGGGGTTTGGGGAAGGAATTGATTATTCTGTAAAGAAATGACCTATTTTCTTCTCTATTTGTATACATTATAAGAATTATATAATGTGAGTAAAAACTATAGGAGTTTTGATGTGGGAATAGAGATGACTAGTTTTTTAGTAGGTGTTAAGGTCAGGATTTTGATTCTCATTATTTCACAAGCCAGTTCTTTCTTGTAGACTATGTTGATGAGTACTTGTACGTTTGCCTATTAGTTCAACAACCAGAATAGGCCACCTGTGATGGTTTCCTGCTTGGCACCTTTGAAGAGCTGGCCAACTTGTCCTTTAGTTTGGCTGCTCCTAGAACAGACTCGTACTTTTGGCCTGACTTGGTGTGACCAGGGTCAGATGGTAAAGACAGGTGTGTCTGAGTGTTAAGAGCTCTGAGGATTCTTCCCAAGTGAGTTACCCCTTTTTATTGTGTTTTATTGTGTTTAAGCAAAAAAAGTTACTTCCAGTATTTCAGATAATGCATATTTATTAATGCCATATTTTTAAAGCTTAAAGTACAATAGTAGTTAGGTCTATGTATATAGTATATGTTGCGGGAAATAGCACATTTTCTTCTATGTACGTAATTGGAAAATCATTCTAAAGTAATTGTGTTGGCACTCTTTCTCATTTTTCAGTTTCAGAGGAATGCACTGTTCAAACACTTCAGTCTCTAATTTTTTAAGTGTGTGTTGGAACTATGTATAGGCAGCAATATTTAAGTGATGTATTTTTGAGAATTAAAAATAATTGGTTGGTTCTAAATAGAAAGTGTTTGAATTTTTTTCATCTATCATTGTATCAAATGATACAATGATATGAGATGGCAGATCATGAGATATTAAACAGAAATGGAATTAATTTTGATTATGACTTTTTCCACTTGGATTTACATGTCACTTTCAACATCAATCACTGAAGATTAAAGTTGCTTGATGTGTTTGTTTTTACCTGAACACCACCCAGTTTGTTTCCAGATGTGTTAAAGCTACTATTCAGTGGCCTGACGGAGGCAGAATGAGTGCATTTGAAGTCCACATAAAGAATTATTAAAGTAGTTAGCAACAGACTTTTTTGAGGGGACCTTACGCATGCTTTTAAAGCTATGATTATTTATTTGTAGTGACAAGTATAGTTTTATTTTCTTTTGTTTCTTGATAGCAGAATATTAGAAGTGTCAAAATCCTGCATTTTCACAGCTCTATTTTCATACATCTGTGGTAGCATGATGACATTTACCATATGGACTTTTGTTATGTTTATTTTTTTCCCCTCTTTTTAATTTGGTTTTAAGTTTTTATTAAAGTTATGCATGGACAAAGTTTAAAGAGCAAATAGTTTTACATAGTTTAATCAGGAAAAACTGTAGTCTCCTTCCTATCTGCTGTTTCCTACAATCACCTTTCCATATGTTTTTGAAGTTAACCCCCATATTTCTAAATGATATGCTTACAGTGCCATGTCTTGATATTTCCTGCTTTCATTCTCTCTCTCTCTCTTTTTGTTATCATCTTAAGATAGACGTCCAGTAATTTTCAGCTTTTCTTCTCTTCTAATATTTACATATTGAGGCTATAAATTTCCCTCTAATTACTGTTGTAGTTGCATCACACAGGTTTTGAAATTTAGTGCTTTCATTATCTTTGTTTTGAAACTTTTTATCCATTATGATTTTTTCCTTTGATTCATTGGTAATGTCAGAGTTGGCTTTTTTTTTTTTTTAATAAATTTATTTATTTGTTTTTATTTTTGGCTGTGTTGGGTCTTTGTTCTGTGCGTGGGCTTTCTCTCATTGCAGTGAGTGGTGCGCGGGCTTTTCATTGTCGTGGCTTCTCTTGTTGCAGAGCACGGGCTCTAGAGCGCAGGCTCAGTAGTCGTGGCACACGGGCTTAGTTGCTCCACGGCATGTGGGAATCTTCCTGGGCCAGGTATCGAACCCGTGTCCCCTGCGTTGGCAGGCAGATTCCCACCCACTGTGCCACCAGGGAAGCCCCAGAGTTGGCTTTTTAATTTCCAATTTTTTGTTTATCTTTTTATTGACTTCTAGCATATTGTAGTAGGATGAGAGGACATATCCTTTATGATTATAATCTTTTGAAATTTTTGAGGCTTATAACTTTGAATATGGTCAACTTTTGTTATTATTTCTCATGTCTTTGAAATGAACTCTGCTGCAGTTAGGCACAGTTGTATATTCGCCTAATAGGATAAGATTGTTAATTGTGTTTAGAATTAACACAATTTAATTAGCTTAGTTTAGAATTTAATTAATTAATTTAGAATTTTCTGTCTTTATGGATTTTTATTCCTGTGTTATCAATTACTGAGAAAAGTGTGTTAAAGATTTCTCACTATGATTGCAAATATGTTTCTTTTTGCAGCTCTGTCAGTTTTTGTTACATATTTTTAGAGGCTTATTATTTATTGTGTATAAGTGTAAATTGATTTTTCTTCCTTTCAAATTGAACCTTTTTTTTTTTGGCTGCATCTGGTCTTAGTTGCGGCATGCAGGATCTTTCCTTGTGGTGCGCGGGCTCTTCATTGTGGCGCATGGGCTTCTCTCTAGTTGCGGCACACAGGCTCCAGAACACGTGGGCTCTGTAGTTTGTAGCATGCGGGCTCTCTAGTTGAGGCATACAGGCTCAGCAGTTGTGGCATGTGGGATCTTAGTTCCTCCACCAGGGATTGAACCTGCGTCCCCTGCATTGGAAGGTGGATTCTTAACCACTGGACCACCAGGGAATTCCCTCAGATTGAACCTTTTATTGAAGTTAGTTTTTATCTGTAAGACTTTAAGGCAAAAAGTTTTTTAAAAAAAATATTAATGTAGTTACATAAATTTTAGTTACTTGCCTGGTATCTTTAAAAATCTTTTCACCAACTTCTTGTTACACTTAGATGTTTATCTTTTAAACAGCATATAGTTGGATTTTAAAAACTCAAGTCTGAGTCTTTGCTATTTAACTGGAGCGTTTAGATCACTTACATATAATTATTCATACATTTGGATTTGTGAGATCTTATTTTGTATTTTCATTTGTTTCATCTCTGTGTCTTTGTGTCTTTTTCTTGCCTTTGTTTGGATTATTTTTCCTCGTTTCAGTTTTTTCACCTTTATATGAAAACTATACAGTCTTGTTATTTTAATTTTATTCAACTTTCTTGAGGTATAATTTATGTGCAACAAATTGCATTCATTTAGAGTGTAAGTTTGACATATATGCAAAAATTCTAGTTACTCTTTTTTTTTTTAATTTATTTATTTCATTTATTTTATTTTTGGCTGTGTTGGGTCTTCGTTGCTGCATGTGGGCTTTCTCTAGTTTTGGCGAGTGGGGACTACTCTTTGTTGCAGTGCACAAGCTTCTCATTGTGGTGGCTTCTCTTGTTATGGAGCACGGGCTCTAGGCACGTGGGCTTCAGTAGTTGTGGCATGCAGGCTCAGTAGTTGTGGCTCGCAGGCTCTAGAGCACAGGCTCAGTAGTTGTGGCGCATGGGCTTAGTTGCTCCGTGGCATGTGGGATCTTCCTGGACCAGGGCTCAAACCCGTGTCCCCTGCATTGGCAGGTGGATTCTTAACTACTGCGCCACCAGGGAAGCCCTCTAGTTACTCTTGATAAAATAGTAAATATATGTATTTACTAAATTCTGAAGTTAATTAGGATCTTTCTTTTCTCTTCTTAATTATAAAAGGAAACTTAGGATACTTTATGTACACCTCCCAAACCTTCAAAACTTATATGCTTTGAATTTATATTTTAACTCTAGCTTTAAAAAAAAACTCATATGTTGCTACTGCTTTTTGTTTAGATTCAGTGTTTAAGATTTACACACATTTTCACTACCTTTTTATTTTTTATTTCTTCTTGTTTCTCAGACTTTCTGTCTGAATTGCTTTCCTTCTGCTTGAAATGTTTTATAGTGTCTGTCTGTCTGTCTCTTTTTTGGTCCAAAAATGTATTTATTTTGTAATTCTTCTTGAAAGTTAGTCACTGTTTTCCTCTAGCTGCTTTTTTAAAATCAACTTTACTTAAGTGTAATTTACATGCAATAAATTACAAATATTTAGGTTCAATGAGTTTTTTTTTTTTTTTAATATGAATGGCTGGATTTTTATTTATTTATTTATTTATTTATTTATTTATTTATTTATTTATTTATTTGGCTGTGTTGGGTCTTTGTTTCTGTGTGAGGGCTTTCTCTAGTTGTGGCAAGCGGGGGCCACTCTTCATCGCGGTGCGTGGGCTTTTCACTGTCACGGCCTCTCTTGTTGCGGGGCACAGGCTCCAGACGTGCAGGCTCAGTAGTTGTGGCTCATGGGCCTAGTTGCTCCTCGGCATGTGGGATCTTCCCAGACCAGAGCTCGAACCCGTGTCCCCTGCATTGGCAGGCAGACTTCCAACCACTGCGCCACCAGGGAAGCCCAATGAGTTTTAACGAATATATACAATTGTGTAGCTACCAACCCCGTCAAGATATAGAATTGTTTCTATCACCCCAGAAATTCTGCCTGGGTTTCTTTTTAGACAATATCCTCATCTCTTGCCCAGGTAACTGCTGATCTGCTGTTACTCCAGGTTAATTTTGCCTGTTTTGGAATTTCTCAAAACTGGGCTCATATAGTGTGTACTCTTTTGTGTAAGGCTTCTTTTGCTCAGTATGTTTTTGAGATTCACCTGTGTTTTGCATTTATCAGTGGTTTTTTTCCTTATTGCTGAGTAGTATTTCATTGTATGAATATACCACGATTTCTTTATTCATTCACTTCTTGATGAGTATTGGAATGTTGGCAGTTTTGGGCTATCATGAATACAATTGATACTACCATGTGTGTACAAAGCTTTTTTGTAGGAAAGCTTTGTAGGAAATATGCCTTCATTTCTCTTGGATAAATACCTACAAGTGAAATTGCTGGGTTGAGTGTATGTTTTCACTTTATAAGAAATTGTTTCTGGTGACTTGTAAAATTGTTTCTTTAGCTTCAATGCTCTACAGTTTCCCAGAAATGTTTGTTAAGTGTAGATATTTGTTAAGTCTTGTTTGGGATTCATTGTGTTTTGGAATGTGTGAGTGTTGTTTTCTCATAGGATTTGGAAAAATTCTTTATTCTCTTCTTCAGATACTGCCTCTTTCTCTTTCCCTCTCTCTTCTCTTTTGGCATTTCTAATTGAATGTAGATTTTCTAACTCTCTTCTGTATCTTTTAACTCTTTTTTTAATGTTTTCCTTCTCTTTGTTTCTCTGTGCTGCATTTAGGTAATTTCATCAGAACAGTCTGCCAGTTCCCTAGTTCTAATTTTTGCTCCATCTAATCTGTCATTAGAAACATACATTAGGCATTTAAATTTGTTTTTGATTTTTAGAAGGTTTAAAAAAATGTTTCATCAGTCTTTAAATTCTTGTTTCTTGTCTTTCATTTCTTTGAACATATTAAATATAGGCATTCCTTAGTCTTATAGTTTTAGTGTCTGAATTTCTTGCAGTTTTAAAAAAAAAATTTTTTTTTTAACCATGAGCTGCTCGTTTTCTTTATAATTTTGTGGAAATTCCAGAAGTTTTTGTTGTTGTTGCTTTTGACAAGCACTGTAATAGATTAAATTCCTCATTGAGGATTTTTGGACCACCCAGATAATGTGAATTCAGGCTGCAAATTCATGTGATGTGATAGCAGGCTTCTGGTACCATTTTGTGAGTAGTGCTATTCTTCACCCTCTTAAGTGCTAAGGTTTGAGACAGTTGACTTTCCTTGCTATTAATTGTTTTGTGGTAGGGTATTTCTAGGGCCTCTGTATTGAAGGTTTAGTTTTCTGGGGTTCCATCTTTATGGGAGCTGTATCTTCTGTTGGACTCCCCACTTTATGCAAGCTCTGGGTTACTCTCCTGTTCTTTATACTTTTTGAGATGGGAAAACCTATACCCTAGGTCACCTGTTTTAGCAAACATTTTTCAAGTGAAAGCCAGCTTCAGTCTTAAAACTTTGGGATCCCGTCTTCACTTACCATTTGGTTTTTAATCCTTGCTTTCTTATTCACTTGTTGTCATGCTTAAAATGTTTTAATATCTTTTTTTTTTTGGCTGTGCCATGTGGCTTGCAGGATCTCAGTTCCCTGACCAGGGACTGAACCCTGGGCCAAGGCAGTGAAAGCTCTGAATCCTAACCACTAGACCGTCAGGGAACTCCCAAAATATTTTAATATATTTTCCAACACTTGTAAATGTTTCTGTAGGGTAGATACCTAGCCCACCAGGTTTCCTACAACAGATTTTTAAATGCAGATTTCTTCTCTTCAGCCCTTTTAATGCAGAGACACTTACCCATTACCTCCTTTGTGCCTCCTTGTCTCCTTGGATTAGATATAGTGCAGAGGCCGAAAGTGAATAATATTTGAATCCCTGGTTTTTATACAGTGGATATTTAAGGAATGAATCACAAAGGAAAAGAGTCTTAATTTTGACTACATAATTTGTGTGTAGAAGTTAAACAAAATTATAAGATGAATTGTAAATCCAGAAAAATTGTTGCAAAAATGGGTTAAGGGATGTGTCTCTGTGTGTGTGTGTGTAAATAAATGTGAGAATTTATACTACAAAACAAGAAAATCCCTATATTCCAGGAACAAATATATTACCTATGAAGAAATAAACTGGTTAATAGATATATGGAAAATTATTTGCTTTTCTAGTAGTCAAAGAAATGCAAATTAAAGTGGCGGTAAGACCATACTTCTTATCTACCACTTTAGAAAAAATTTTTAAAAACTATAGTACCTAATGTTGTCAAGGAAGAGAAAAGTTGAAATAGATACTCTCATATACAGTTACTGGGAATAGTATTAATATAAGTATTTTTGGAAGGCATTTGGACAATTTGTATTAGACATTAAAATTGATTATAGTATCTGGCTCTGTAATTCCATTTCAGTGCTTGGGAAATTATACTAAACAAAAAATTTATGCAAAAGGATGTTCATTGCAGAGTTCTTTATAATAGCAAAATTTTGGAAATGGCTTAAGTATACATCTTATTTGTTTGTTTAAATCCTTCCATATTCTGTGAAGGATTTAATGCCCAGCAATAGAATAAAGGTTAAATCCATTGAGGTTTTTTTTTTTTTTTTTTGATAAAATCTTGCATAGACCAAAAAAATATCTAAAAGTATAAAAAGAGAAAAGGCTATTTGATCTGTCAGCAGCATCCTTTTTTTTACTTGTCTTCCAGCACACTTTTCTTTCCTGGTTTTCATGTTTCCAGCCCAGCTTTTTCTTCTCCATCTCCTAATGTTTCATTTTCATCTCCTCAACCTCTTAAGATTGTAGTATCCCGAGGTGTACAGCCTTTTGTCTTCTTCTCTTATCTGTCTGTTTCTTTCCACTGATGATGTCCAGTCTCATGGCTTGGAATAGTATCTGTATGTGAATGACTTTTCCCCCTTTTGTGAATGACAAAATGACAATTTTTCCCCCTGTATGTGAATGACTTTTCCCCTTTCCCCCTCTTCTTTTGCTTTAACACTTTACCCTCTAACATTCCATAAAATATATTTGTATCATGTTTATTACTTTTTGTATTGACAGTCCTCTCCCCTCCTTCTGTAGAAGAATATAAGCTGCAAAAGGGAAGAGTTTTTTTTTTTTGCTTGTTTGTTTCTTAACTGATGGGTCTTAAGTGCCTGAAACAGTGCTTGGCACAAAACAAACACTCTAAATATCTGTTGAATTAGTGAATAACAATTTAGCTGTTCTGTTTCCTTTAATAGATTTTGGATGATTTTAATGTCTCTATACTTTTCTAAAATTTCTCATATTTGTTATATATAGGCACTATTTTTATAATAGAAAAAGTAAAATAAGTGTAATGAATTTTGTGCTGGTTAAACATTTTGTCTTTTATTAGCAAAATTAAAATATACCCTGTTTTATCCACATTTAAAATTTTCAAATGTTAGGTTTCTGAATCAGCATATAAAATGAATATGATCTTAGTTTTGTTAATACGTGTAAATATTTACATATAAAAGATTAAACTTATTTTTTATTTTCAAAGGACTATGATTTAATCTCCAGAGAACCAAAAGCTTTTGTATTTGAGGGAAAAGTGCGTGGCCCTATTGTTGTTCCCACCGCAGGAGAGGAAGCATCTGGGAATTCCGGCAACTTAAGAAAAGGAGTTGTAATGAAGGCGACTGTGTCTCCTAAAGGAGATGAAGATAATAAGAAACCAGCCTGTGCGGTTCTGGCAAAAGAAGACATTAAAGATAATGACAGAACATTACAACAGCAGCTAGGTGATCAGAACAGAACTATTTCATCGGGCCATGGCTTAAACAATGATATTGTGAAGGCCTTGGACCGAATTACATTGCAGAATTGTCCTTCTCAAACAGCCCCGGGTTTTACTGCAGGAATGAAGAAGGACTGCAGTCTCCCTGTCACTGCCCTGACGTGCGCTAACGCATGTTCACACGTGGCTACTTGTGGGAATGTTCTGTTTGAGGGAAGAACTGTTCAGCTAGGCAAGCTTTGCTGTACTGGAGTCGAAACTGAGGATGATGAAGACACTGAGTCTACTGCATCAGTGGAACAAGCATTAGTTGAAGTTCCTGATGGACCAACACTCCACGACTCAGATCTTTATATTGAGATTGTGAAAAGTACAAAGTCTGTCCCAGAATATTCAGAGGTGGCTTATCCTGATTATTTTGGTCACATTCCTCCTCCATTCAAAGAGCCTATTTTGGAAAGGCCTTACGGTGTACAAAGGTGAGTTGCAGATTTCCTCTTCCTCGTCAACAAGACCATTGTCAAAATATGGAGCATGCTGAAAAAAACTGCTTTGGGTATTTAGGAAGAAAATTACTCTGAATTAAAGTTAGTGTCGGCAGAGCCCCCTCACCTGCCCGCTTGTATCCCTCACAAGCATCCTGTAGTGATAAATCTACTTGCCTATCAAAAGAAAAAAAATAAAGTTAGTGTCATTTTTTATCCTGCTTTGGAAATTTTGCATTGTTTTGAAATTATCTGTATGGGTTTACTTTATTTTCTAAGTTTATTACCTATTCAGATGAGGCCAGCATAATAAACCTGACCATTGTACAATTTAGAAATTTTCTATTTAGAATGATTCTGAAAATATAAAAAGATTATTTAGTAATCTTTGAAAAAATATTATATTAGTAATATATATTAATTTAGTAATTTGATTATTATTTGAACTTGATTTAGGTATATAATCTAAAAATAGCAATATGGACGGCATTATTTTGTTGTAAAATTTGGAATTGGAAATATACAATATAAAAATTTGGGATTCATAGAACCGAACTTATTAAATATTGCCAATTAATTTTAAAAATTATGGTTAGTATTAACTGTTGCCAACTAGTGAATATTGGGCACGTAAATACATTTTTGGTGCGACTTGACTATTTTCAGAGATTATGATTAAGGGTTTGTGATGGTGGCTTACCAGTACTTAAGAACATTTATATGTTCTTGCTATGAGTATGGTATGTAATGATGAAGGAAGACATTACTGTGCATATTTGATCCTCCTTAGACTATGAGCTCCTTTAAGGCAACACCTGTGTCTTATTTATTTTTTATATTTACTATATAATATAATTAATCATTTTTACTTGGCAACTTAGTATATGTTTAATGCTACCAATTGACTCCTTGATCCATAGGTATGGAATCACATACAACATAGCATCAGAACAAGGGACTGACTTTGCTGGGACGTGGGGCGGGGGGGTGGGAGGGTGGACCTTTGCCTTGTCATCCACTGGTTGTATCACAGACTGCATCATCCAGAGGCGACGGGCCTCTTGGAGTGCTGGAGTGGCCTTCAGAAGGCACAGATGAAGCTCCAACTCAGAGGAAATACTCTGCAAGGATGGGCTGCAGTCTTTCAGGATGCAGTATAGGCACTAAGTTAGAAACCTCCATTTGGTTCTGTATCCCCAGTAGAAAGACTAATGGGTCTGGGAAGCAGAAGGTGGAAACAGAAACAGTCCTACTTACTGTAGCTCACAGTGTCCCGCTAGGGAACTTTGTGCAAGCGTGTGTCCCTGCACCTCTGAGCTCTGCAGCGTTAGTACTCCTAGTCTCAAAGTGGGTGTAGTCTTTCCACAGGGGTCATAGCAAGGGTACAGTTTGACTGCAAGCTGTGGTTGCCAATGATTTACTTTAGTCTCTTGTGTCTAGGACCAGCAGACAGGACCCAGATCAGCTAAAGGAGGTAGGATTGCTTCTACACAATGGCAGCAGGTTGACTCTGGGTGGCACTCAAGTGATCCACTAACTTTAAGTGTGAGTGGACACATCACGGCCACCCTGGAATGAGGATGATATGATTGCCAGGGTCTCAGACACCTAAGGAATGTTTGGGTCACTTAATCACATCAGCTGCCAAGACCTGCAGAGGTGTGATAGCTGAGGCAGAGGGGAATTTTGATAGATATCGGAGGATGGAGATGAGTTGCAGCCCTGAATAATTGCAGTGATGGATGGGGACAGCGTTTGTTCTGCTCATGTTTTTCTTTTAAGTGTCTCCTTAGTAGAGGCCCACAGGAACTGTGGAGCAGCTGCTCTCCAAAGATGGGTGGAGAAGTGGATCCATGCAGCACAAGGGTGGGCTGTGGCAGCCATGGCAATGAGTTTCTCATCTCTCCCTTCCTGAGAGAACCTGCTGTGAGGCTTGTAGTTGCCCCCAGCCTTCAGCCACTGTATTTTGGAGATCTCTTGCAGCATTATTGCTGAGACCATGTCCTCTCTGCATTGCTTCAGCCATTGGCTGACCATGATGGTGGTACTAGAGCTGAGCCATTCCTGAGCAATGCGGGGATCTGATCATAGGCAGTCTTTGCTCTGTGGCTTCTTGTTGGCATGGTCGAGACTTTTGCAGAGCTGCACTGCAGTGTGAGGCTCTCCTACTCAGTGTTCTCTCTCTTCCCAGGGGTAAAATCTGCTTTTTGGACAGACCTGAAGGCCTTTCACGCCTAACTACTGCTCTCTCTCACCTTTGTTTTTCACACCTGTTTCTCCTAATAGATCTCTTGCACAGTTGGCTGCAAGAGATTGTGATTGTATCTGGCATTTGCTTTTTGAAGGACCTGAACTGACATGCCTGGCATGAGTCAGAATCAGTCAGCAGCTAGATTTTTCTCCTTTTCAGCATCACCGCTTAGCCTCTCTATCTCCTGAAAGTCAAAGATGTCATCTTGACTACAGAAGGCACTTCCTGAACTTTAAGTGTTCGTTAAATGCTGAGAGCAAGTTTCCTCATTAAATTGCCTCAGTCTGAAAGTTTTAATTTTCCTTGTTAGCCTATAATATCTGAAGTAAGACTAGAAGGAAGGAAGATTGTGGAATTGGGCTATAACTATTATATAGGTCTCTGATTCTCAGCCTTAATTTTTTTTTTTTTTCCCCTTGGGTTTTTAAAAGTAATTTATTTATTTATTTATTTATTTTCACACACACACACACACACACACTGTATTTTATTTTTACAAGAGATAAATAGACTGACACCAAGCATTGTACATGGATGACCACAACAAAAGCAACAATGATTGCAATTACCAAACATGAAACACACTCATACTATGTCATAATATTGACATTCAGTCCAGTAATCCTCCACTGTAACAGCTCCTTTACTTTGCAGTGAAAATTGATTTGTATATTCTTTGCCTCTGAGTCCTTGTGGGATTTTTTTTTTTTTTAATTCAGAGAGAAAGTCACAAAAATTATACTCATCCTCATCAGTTCACTCAGTCCCATGTAATTAATTGTTTTTTTTATCTTGATCTTTTGTTAGCACTTTTATGAGTTCATCAGTTTTTCATCAGAGTTCTGAAAATGCTTATGCATTCAGTTCAGCAGTACAGTCAGTTACCAGAAACCTGTACTTGTCAGAGTCTTTTCCATGAATTTCTTGAAGATGAAACCCTTTTATAGGAACATATTTGCAAAATCATCAGAGTACACCCAGAACTGTCTGTAAATGACAAAAGACCTAAAAATGACCACGGTAAAAGATTTGATGAAAGTTCATAATAATGCAGTTGACAAGAAAATTAGTTATTTCTGAGATATACATTTTAAAGTAATAACTAGGATTATTACTTATAACATTATACCAGAACATATAAGATTTTTAGAAATTTCATGTAATGTCTGAAACATTTATATTAACATATTTCCATACATATTTCCATACAAATACAAGATTTTTAGAAATTTCATGTAATGTCTGAAACATTTATATTAACATATTTCCATACAAATAACCCAATGAAAGTTTAGTATTAGTTGTTTTGTTTGTTTTTTTATACTGCAGGTTCTTATTAGGCATCAATTTTATACACATCAGTGTATACATGTCAATCCCAATCGCCCAATTCAGCACACCACCATCCCCACCCCACCACAGTTTTCCCCCCTTGGTGTCCATATGTCCATTCTCTACATCTGTGTCTCAACTTCTGCCCTGCAAACTGGCTCATCTGTACCATTTTTCTAGGTTCCACATACATGCATTAATATATGATATTTGTTTTTCTCTTTCTGACTTACTTCACTCTGTATGACAGTCTCTAGATCCATCCACATCTCAACAAATGACTCAATTTCGTTCCTTCTTATGGCTGAGTAATATTCCATTGTATATATGTACCACATCTTCTTTATCCATTCGTCTGTTGATGGGCATTTAGGTTGCTTCCATGACCTGGCTATTGTAAATAGTGCTGCAATGAACATTCGGGTGCATGTGTCTTTTTGAATTACGGTTTTCTCTGGGTATATGCCCAGTAGTGGTATTGCTGGGTCATATGGTAATTCTATTTTTAGTTTTTTAAGGAACCTCCATATTGTTCTCCATAGTGGCTGTATCAATTTACATTCCCACCAACAGTGCAAGAGGGTTCCCTTTTCTCCACACCCTCTCCAGCATTTGTTGTTTGTAGATTTTCTGATGACGCCCATTCTAACAGGAGTGAGGTGATACCTCATTGTAGTTTTGATTTGCATTTCTCTAATAATTAGTGATGTTGAGCATCTTTTCATGTGCTTCGTGGCCGTCTGTATGTCTTCTTTGGAGAAATGTCTATTTAGGTCTTCTGCCCATTTTTGGATTGGGGTGTTTGTTTCTTTGATATTGAGCTGAATGAGCTGTTTATATATTTTGGAGATTAATCCTTTGTCCGTTGATTCGTTTGCAAATATTTTCTCCCATTCTGAGGGTTGTCTTTTCGTCTTGTTTATGGTTTCCTTTGCTGTGCAAAAGCTTTGACGTTTCATTAGGTCCCACTTGTTTATTTTTGTTTTTATTTCCATTACTCTAGGAGGTGGATCAAAAAAGATCTTGCTGTGATTTATGTCAAAGAGTGTTCTTCCTATGTTTTCCTCTAAGAGTTTTATAGTGTCCAGTCTTATATTTAGGTCTCTAATCCATTTTGAGTTTATTTTTGTGTATGGTGTTAGGGAGTATTCTAATTTCATTCTTTTACATGTAGCTGTCCAGTTTTCCCAGCACCACTTATTGAAGAGACTGTCTTTTCTCCATTGTATATCTTTGCCTCCTTTGTCATAGATTAGTTGACCATAGGTGCGTGGGTTAATCTCTGGGCTTTCTATCTTGTTCCATTGATCTATGTTTCTGTTTTTGTGCCAGTACCATATTGTCTTGATTACTGTAGCTTTGTAGTATAGTCTGAAGTCAGGGAGTCTGATTCCTCCAGCTCCATTTTTTTGCCTCAAGACTGCTTTGGCTATTCGGGGTCTTTTGTGTCTCCATACAAATTTTAAGATGATTTGTTCTAGCTCCGTAAAAAATGCCATTGGTAATTTGATAGGGATTGCATTGAATCTGTAGATTGCTTTGGGTAGTAGAGTCATTTTCACAATGTTGATTCTTCCAATCCAAGAACATGGTATATCTCTCCATCTGTTGGTATCATCTTTAATTTCTTTCATCAGTGTCTTATAGTTTTCTGCATACAGGTCTTTTGTCTCCCTAGGTAGGTTTATTCCTAGGTATTTTATTCTTTTTGTTGCAATGGTAAATGGGAGTGTTTCCATAATTTCTCTTTCAGATTTTTCATCATTAGTGTATAGGAATGCAAGAGATTTCTGTGCATTAATTTTGTATCCTGCAACTTTACCATATTCATTAATTAGCTCTAGCAGTTTTCTGGTGGCAGTTTTAGGATTCTCTATGTATAGTATCATGTCATCCGCAAACAGTGACAGTTTTACTTCCTCTTTTCCAATTTGTATTCCTTTTATTTCTTTTTCTTCTCTGATTGCCGTGGCTAGGACTTCCAGAACTATGTTGAATAATAGTGGTGAGAGTGGACATCCTTGTCTCGTTCCTGATCTTAGAGGAAATGCTTTCAGTTTTTCACCATTGAGAATGATGTTTGCTGTGGGTTTGTCATATATGGCCTTTATTATGTTGAGGTAGGTTCCCTCTATGCCCACTTTCTGGAGAGTTTTTATCAAAAATGGGTGTTGAATTTTGTCAAAAGCTTTTTCTGCATCTATTGAGATGATCATATGGTTTTTATTCTTCAGTTTGTTAATATGGTGTATCACATTGATTGATTTGCGTATATTGAAGAATCCTTGCATCCCTGGGATAAATCCCACTTGATAATGGTGTATGATCCTTTTAATGTGTTGTTGGATTCTGTTTGCTAGTATTTTGTTGAGGATTTTTGCATCTATATTCATCAGTGATATTGGTCTGTAATTTTCTTTTTTTGTAGTGTCTTTGTCTGGTTTTGGTATCAGGGTGATGGTGGCCTCATAGAATGAGTTTGGGAGTGTTCCTTCCTCTGCAATTTTTTGGAAGAGTTTGAGAAGGATGGGTGTTAGCTCTTCTCTAAATGTTTGATAGAATTCACCTGTGAAGCCATCTGGTCCTGGACTTTTGTTTGTTGGAAGATTTTGAATCACAGTTTCAATTTCATTACTTGTGATTGGTCTGTTCATATTTTCTGTTTCTTCCTGATTCAGTCTTGGAAGGTTATACCTTTCTAAGAATTTGTCCATTTCTTCCAGGTTGTCCATTTTATTGGCATAGAGTTGCTTGTAGTAGTCTCTTAGGATGTTTTGTACTTCTGCGGTGTCTGTTGTAACTTCTCCTTTTTCATTTCTGATTTTATTGATTTGAGTCCTCTCCCTCTTTTTCTTGATGAGTCTGGCTAATGGCTTATCAATTTTGTTTATCTTCTCAAAGAACCAACTTTTAGTTTTATTGATCTTTGCTATTGTTTTCTTTGTTTCTATTTCATTTATTTCTGCTCTGATCTTTATGATTTCTTTCCTTCTGCTAACTTTGGGTTTTGTTTGTTCTTCTTTCTCTAGTTTCTTTAGGTGTAAGGTTAGATTGTTTACTTGAGATTTTTCTTGTTTCTTTAGGTAGGCTTGTATAGCTATAAACTTCCCTCTTAGAACCGCTTTTGCTGCATCCCATAGGTATTGGGTCGTCGTGTTTTCATTGTCATTTGTCTCTAGGTATTTTTTTATTTCCTCTTTGATTTCTTCAGTGATCTCTTGGTTATTTAGTAACGTATTGTTTAGCCTCCATGTGTTTGTCTTTTTTATGTGTTTTTCCCTGTAATTCATTTCTAATCTCATAGCGTTGTGGTCAGAAAAGATGCTTGGTATGATTTCAATTTTCTTAAATTTACTGAGGCTTGATTTGTGACCCAAGATGTGATCTATCCTGGAGAATGTTCCGTGCGCACTTGAGAAGAACGTGTAATCTGCTGTTTTTGGATGGAATGTCCTATATATATCAATTAAATCTATCTGGTCTATTGTGTCATTTAAAGCTTCTGTTTCCTTATTTATTTTCATTTTGGATGATCTGTCCATTGGTGTAAGTGAGGTGTTAAAGTCCCCCACTATTATTGTGTTACTGTCGATTTCCTCTTTTATAGCTGTTAGCAGTTGCCTTATGTATTGAGGTGCTCCTATGTTGGGTGCATATATATTTATAATTGTTATATCTTCTTCTTGGATTGATCCCTGGATCATTATATAGTGTCCTTCCTTGTCTCTTGTAACATTCTTTATTTTAAAGTCTATTTTATCTGATATGAGTACAGCTACTCCAGCTTTCTTTTGATTTCCATTTGCATGGAATATCTTTTTCCATCCCCTAACTTTCAGTCTGTATGTGTCCCTAGGTGTAAAGTGGGTCTCTTTTAGACAGCATATATATGGGTCTTGTTTTTGTATCCATTCAGCCAGTCTATGTCTCTTGGTTGGGGCGTTTAATCCATTCACGTTTAAGGTAATTATTGATATGTATGTTCCTATGACCATTTTCTTAATTGTTTTGGGTTTGTTTTTGTAGGTCCTTTTCTTCTCTTGTGTTTCCCACTTAGAGAAGTTCCTTTAGCACTTGTTGTAGAGCTGGTTTGGTGGTGCTGAATTCTCTTAGCTTTTGCTTGTCTGTAAAGCTTTTGATTTCTCCATCAAATCTAAATGAGATCCTTGCCGGGTAGAGTAATCTTGGTTGTAGGTTCTTCCCTTTCATCACTTTAAGTATATCATGCCACTCCCTTCTGGTTTGCAGAGTTTCTGCTGAGAAATCAGCTGTTAACCTTATGGGAGTTCCCTTGTATGTTATTTGTCGTTTTTCCCTTGCTGCTTTCAATAATTTTTCTTTGTCTTTAATTTTTGCCACTTTGATTACTATGTGTCTCGGCGTGTTTCTCCTTGGGTTTATTCTGTATGGGACTCTCTGCGCTTCCTGGACTTGGGTGGCTATTTCCTTTCCCATGTTAGGGAAGTTTTCGACTATAATCTCTTCAAATATTTTCTCTGGTCCTTTCTCTCTCTCTTCTCCTTCTGGGACCCCTATAATGCGAATGTTGTTGCGTTTAATGTTGTCCCAGAGGTCTCTTAGGCTGTCTTCATTTCTTTTCATTCTTTTTTCTTTAGTCTGTTCCGCAGCAGTGAATTCCACCATTCTGTCTTCCAGGTCACTTATCCGTTCTTCTGCCTCAGTTATTCTGCTATTGATTCCTTCTAGTGTAGTTTTCATTTCAGTTATTGTGTTGTTCATCTCTGTTTGTTTGTTCTTTAATTCTTCTAGGTCTTTGTTAATCATTTCTTGCATCTTCTCAATCTTTGCCTCCATTCTTATTCCGAGGTCCTGGATCATCTTCACTATCATTATTCTGAATTCTTTCTCTGGAAGGTTGCCTATCTCCACTTCATTTAGTTGTTTTTCTGGGGTTTTTTCTTGTTCCTTCATCTGGTACATAGCCCTCTGCCTTTTCATCTTCTCTATCTTTCTGTAACTGTGGTTTTTGGTCCACAGGCTGCAGGATTGTAATTTTTCTTGCTTCTGTTGTCTGCCCTCTGGTGTTTGAGGCTATCTAAGAGTCTTGATGGGAGGCTCTGGTGGTGGGTAGAGCTGACTGTTGCTGTGGCAGTCAGAGCTCAGTAAAACCTTAATCCACTTGACTGTTGATGGTTGGGGCTGGGTTCCCTCCCTGTTGGTTGTTTTGCCTGAGGCAACCCAACACTGGAGCCTACCCGTGCTCTTTGGTGGGGTTAATGGCAGACTCTGGGAGGGCTCACGCCAAGGAGAACTTCCCAGAACCTCGGCTGCCAGTGTCCTTATCCCCACGGTGAAACAGAGCCACCACTTGCCTCTGCAGGAGACCCCCCAACACCAGCAGGTAGGTCTGGTTCAGTCTCCCCCAGGGTCACTGCTCCTTCCCCTGGGTCCCGATGCACACATTACTTTGTGTGTGCCCTCCAAGAGTGGGGTCTCTGTTTCCCCCAGTCCTGTCAAAGTCCTGCAATCAATTCCCACTAGGCTTCAGAGTCTGATTCTCTAGGAATTCCTCCTCCCGTAGCCGGACCCCCAGGTTGGGAAGCCTGACGTGGGGCTCAGAACCTTCACTCCAGTGGGTGGACTTCTGTGGTATTAGTGTTCGCCAGTCTGTGAGTCACCCACCCAGCAGTTATGGGATTTGATTTTACTCTGATTGCGCCCCTCCTACCGTCTCACTGTGGCTTCTCCTCTGTCCTTGGACGTGGGGTATCCTCCTTGGTGAAGTCCAGGGTCTTCCTGTCAATGATTGTCCAGCAGCCAGTTTTGATTCTGGTGCTCTCGCAAGAGGGAGTGAGAGCACGTCCTTCTACTCCGCCATCTTGGTTCTTTCTCAGTAATTTATTTTTATAATCTCAGCCTTAATTTAACTACTAAGGATCCTTCTTATTTCCCCTCATGGACTTTGTTATGAAAGCTTTTCTCAGTCGAGACTCTTATTTAAGTATTTTACCCATTTGTGCTAATAAAAGACATAAATTCCTGCTAAGCAGAGCCTCTGATTAACATTAGATCACCTTTTCAGTTGCTACATTTATTGATATTGATAAGTAAAGAAACTTGTTTTAATTAAGTGTTGCTGTACTGCAAATAAATGTATCATGGCCACGAATAGTTGTTATACCTACTCTGTGGGTTCTCAAAATGTCTGTGCTGCAGGTGGGGAGCTACACCCTCAACTCTGGTGGTCTCTGTCCTCTTTGAGCAGCTTTTTCTAGTGTTGGGCTTTGTCATTGCCTGGTTGGGTCTTTAAGAGAGGATTATTCCACCCATAGTCCCATAGTCTACTTGCTGTCTCCGCAGGACTATGCCTTTCTTGGTAGAGGAGAAGTTTATACAGACTGGAATTACTGTGGCTCTTCTCAATCCTCCCCTCTTTCTTCATATTTATGGTGAATTCTTTCACCTCATTCCTGAAACACAGACATTGCAATTGCTTTACGCATCTAATCAACAGATTAGAAGTTCGACCTCTTGCGTATATTAGGCCACCTTCAGATTTTTTTCCTGAAGTAATTGACTTTTTCTATTGCCTCTCTACACAGGGAAATGTACCACGGTGTTTGTATGTTATTCAAACCAAAGCTTTAATATATAATTTTGAAACTAAACAGCATGATAAATGATAAAAAGGTCACTCAGAGTTGGGATATGTGTTTTAAAGGTGGGTGTGTTGGTGCAAGTTAAAGTGCAAAGGAGATGGAGCTCAAGGAAGTGAAAACACAGAAAACCCAATGATTTACAACCCGGTTTCCTGCATCCACTCTGGAAAATTTACAATGAGAAAAATAGGACCCTAAGACACCTTGGAGGGTTAGATGATCCATTTCTCCTGGAAGTTTCAAAGATTTCTTACCCCACTGATTTTCATCACCTTGATAAAAATATTTTTTTGCCTTCTGATTTGTTGCAGAAGAAATAAGTCAGAAATTATGAAGTAATCTAACCTTTGCTAGTCTCTTCTGCTGCATCATTATATATTTTGTGTGACTGTGAGTGTTGCAAAAAACACCTTTCATCTTATTTGTCGTAATTTCCATTTTCATATCATTTGTCAAAATTTCCATGGGTGTCAGATATTTGATGTGAGGCAGGAATATAACTCTATGTCAATGAAACCAAACATTATGATTCTGTTTATTTAGATGTGTAGGACTTCCCCCGGTAATGTTAATTGCTTTAGATATAAGTAATGCAAAAAGTATATACTTAAAATATTTCCGAATTATCAATACATACTAGGCAGCAGTACTCTCATATTTGAGGGTTGTTACTTTTTTCTCCTTATTTTATGTACTCTGCAAATATTTGTCAAGTATTTATGTGGAATTTGTGGTGGGCAGTGTCATCCCGATGCAGCGAGATGCAATGTGTCAAAGCTTCTTTTCTCCCATCATTTTTGAATAACGGGTAGAAAACTTCAGAATTATTTGTTCCTTCAGGTGACATTAATTTGAGACTGCAAGAACAAATGCCTGTAGCGGCAATACTTGGACAATTGGACTTGACTTGAGAGTGCTGAGGCCATGTGGCGTGGTGAGGCGTTTTGGCCGGTCAGGATACTCTGAAAAGCAAGTCGAAACACATGGATTCTAGACTGGGCTGTCCCACTGACTTTGTGTGTGTATATTTGAGCAAATAACTTTATTTCTCCAGATACCAATTTTCTTAACTAAAAGCAGATCACTGTTTTTGAAACTGTGGGTTGATGTCCATTAGTAGCCAGTATTGAAAGAGAAAATAACAGTGTGTCACATCTAGTGCAGCCAGGTATCGTTTTATAAACTTTTTGTTTCAGCTGTGTGTGTGTGTATGTGTGTGTGCGCTTGTGTGCGTGTGTGTGTATGTAGGGCTGTGATTTTTTTAATGTATTTCTTGAAGGTCACGATCAAGAAAGTTTGATAATTCATCTAGATGAGGGATAGCAAACTATGGCCCACAGGTCAAATACAGCTTACTGCCTATTTATGTTCAGCCCACCAGCGAAGAATGGTTTTTATGTTTAAATGGCTCAAAAAAATCCAAAGAAAAATAATATTTTGTAACACATTAAAATTATACGAAATTCATATTTGTGTCCATAAATAAAGTTTTATTGGAACACAGCCAGTCCCATTTGTTTATGTACTATCTATGGCTGTTTTTTCACCACAGTGGCAAGGTTAAATAGTAGTGACAGAGACCATGTGCCTTGCAAAGCCTAAAATATTTACTGTCTGACCCTATATAGGAAAAGTTTGCTGACCCCTGTAGCTAGGTAGTCTGAAGGCTTTATGGTTCTGTATTTGTAATAAAATATCAAATATGGGCCAGGTAATACGTATTACTAAAATACTCAGAAGTGCTTCCTTTTTTTTGAAATACATTGAGGATATTGATTCTAGTTTGTTTATCTTATTTGCCTCATCTTCTGAAACTTATTTTTTGAGCAAATGATAAACATTTTGTAAATGTCAACTTTTAGCTCAATCCCTATCTGAGTGCAGTAACATTGTAAATGACTGATGTCAGAATTAATGAGGATTTACTATTTTATTATTTTCAGAAAAGGAAGCATTAGATTCCTTAAAATTATTCAGTGAAAATATCTTTTTGTCCTTTTGAATTTCTACTTTATGATAATCTTTCTTGTATGTAATCACTGATCTTTTTAAAAGAAAGTACAATAAATGAATAAAATTTCATTAAAAATCTCTTCACCTCATTTGGAAGGGGAAAAATCCATTATAAGATTCATATCTCCATGTGGATAATGCACTGACATTTAAAAAAGTATTGTAAATACATAATGATGATTACTTGAAATCCATATTTTTGGTTTAAGTTGGATCAAAAATTAAAATGAAGCATCTCAATTTAAAGTGTGCTTAGCATTTTTTGGTGTATTTTCCTTGTTTTCATATTATGTAAAATTAGCATTTTGATTTTCTTCACATTGTTTTTCTGTATGTTTTAGAAAAATTGCCTAGCTGTATTTTATAATAATAGATGTTATAAAATATAATTCATGTTACCTTGTTTTAAAAAAGCATTTAAGGTATTTTACAAAAATACTTTCAGCAAAATAAAATGAAAAAAATGGCAAAGAAACGTGGTGACTCTTAACCTCAGAAATATGTTCAGCATTTTTTCAAAGTAAGAGACATTTTTTTTTTTTTAACTGGAGTATAATTGCTTTACAATGTTATGTTAGTTTCTGCTGTACAATGAAGTGAATCAGCTCTATGTACATATATATCCCCTCCCTCGTGGACCTCCCTCCCCCCGTCCCACCATGCAAATTAAAATGTACTGAGATATTTCCCACATATCAAACATTGGCTAAAATGTGGAAGCTTGACAGTATATTCTATTGATGAGGCTGTGGAGAAACAGGCTCTCACATATATTGATGGTGGGATTTTCAATTGTTAATACCTCTTGTGGAGGGCAGTCCGACAGAGTCTATCAAAATTAAATTCCTTTGACACATTAATCCCACATCTGAAAATTTATGATATATATATACGATATATATGTACATATACACATGTAATTTGCACATCTACGTTCAAAGTTTTTCATTGTAACATTGTTTTGAGATTGGAAGCAACTCAAATGCCCATCGATCAGAGACTAGTTAAATAAATTATGGTATATCCATTCTATGAATACTTTGCGATGATTAAAAAACAAAAAGATCTCTGTACACCAATAGAAAGAGCTACAAGATGTATTATTAAATAAAATAATCAAGGTGCTTGCGGAAGGAAAGTAATAAAAGTAGTTAACTGGATAAATAAACAGTGTGGGTTGTGTTGAAAGTGAGAGTCTTCATTTTATACTTTTATGTAATATTTGATTTTTGTACCAGGTCAATATATTACCTGTTGAGAAATTTAAAATTTAAAAAGTAGGTGAAGGAATTGTGGCAAAAGCAAAATAAGGAAAGCAAAACCTTGGATTTCTTTATATCACATTTAGAATGGTTCAGGTACTTCTGGAATGGAGATAATAGAAGTATTAGTAGGAGTAACACTAGCAGAAAACTTTTATATTGGGTGGTTTTTATGGGCCAGACACAGAAATAAGTAAAAAGCACTTTGTATGCAGTGTGTATATGCTTATACATTATGTCATTTAATGGTATAACAGCTCTATGAGGAAATTGCTATTATTTCTCCTGTTTTATGGAAGACTATGCTGAAGCTTAGGATTCTTGAGGAACTTATCCAAGGTTACACTGCTAGCAAATGGCAGAGCCAAGAGTCAGCCTGGTCTACGTCATGAGCCTGTCCTGTTAGGTATTCATACGTAGTGATCATATATATGTGGTTATACCATACTCATGAAGAATATCTTCTACGGGTCCTCAGAGAACACTTATGTAATGAACAACATATCTCATAATATCCTGATGGTTGAGTAAATATAGCAATGAGGTGTACTCAATTGTTTCTCATAATGTTGTTCTGTATTGGTTGAAACCTAACAAAAGTACAGTTTTGGTGTTGGCCACATATCATGTGAACTTTTGAGTATTTACTAGACTGAATGGGCTGCAAATTTTTCAGACTGCCTTACACAAATTATTTTCTTCTGAGCCAAGCCTTTGACGATGAATGTCAATAAGTTTGAGGTTATAGTCCCCAAGGGTACCTAGAAAATATTTATTGTTTTGTTTTGACTAGAGAGCCATATTTTTTAATAGGCAGCTGAGGTAAAGTAACGAAGGATTGATACCTCTCATGAAAGCTGTGCTGCTTAACACAAATGTATGAATAAAAGGCTAATTGTCCTCTTTATTAATGAGGTCTGAGGGCGGGGCAAGATTTCCCTCAGGTATTAGTTTTAGGTCTAATCTAAATTTAATATAAATGGGGAGTTATATCCCCTAATATGCAGTGTCAGAGGTTGAAAACCAGTGGCCTGTAGGCCATATTCAACTTGCTCGTGATTTTAGCTTCACTTGCAGAGGTTTTTGTTTTTGTTTTTTAACTGAATGCCAACATTTAACATTTGAGAGATTCCACATAGAGATCCAAGTTTGTCCTGTTTCTCGGAAAATTGGTATGACATCCTTAACCTCTGTTTCCTGCCTGGCAACAGTCAGTTGTTTTTAGACAGAGCCTGCGTTCCCCAGTTTTCCACAGGTCTCCTCAGGTACACCACCTGCTGGCCCTGTAGGTGTCGAGCTTTTTTACCTTGTTTTACATTACAGAACATTGCTGTAGAACTGAGCTATTATATCAGCCTTTTAATACCATTTTCCTTAAGTAAAGCCCCAAACTTTTGTAAGTATTAATTTTTTGCACATTTGTGGTAGATATCAACCTTAAGATTTAATAAATTATTTTGACAAATGGATGTATTTAGTTATTCACCATACTTGAACACTTGTATTTTTTGGTATGGTACTTATATAAGTGCCATCTCTTTCATTGTTGGAGATCTGGTTGATATAAATTTTAGATTTGTTATTATTATAATTAATACCTTTTTAAAAGTTTGTTTCTTGAGAAAGGATTTGACTTTTGAAATTTACGACATTGACTCTAAATCAAGGATTTATATCATAATCCTTTGATACTGGGTTTTTTTCTTGATATACTGCTTTGTGAGTGATGAGTTATTTTTTGTAAAATAAAAATTAAAAATAAATTATGCTTAACTGCGTAACTGCTAGATTAAGAATTTCTATGTAGAAAAGCATAATAGACATTCAACATTTTTTTTTTCGAAAACTATTGGCCTTGTAGCTAGTTATTTTCTGTAACTCAGACTTTTAAAATACTGGTTTTTGTCTTGTTATGAATTGATTTTTTTTTGTACACAAAATATGTGGAGGAGTGATCATTTTTATTTTAAGAAATTTTTTTATCATTTTATACTTTTTTATCCAAAACTTACTTGGGAGATAATAATGAATTTTGGTCAAACTTCTTTTTTATGATTTCAGGACAAAAATTGCCCAAGATATTGAGAGGCTAATACATCAGAGTGATATAATAGATCGAGTGGTATATGACTTAGATAACCCAAAGTAAGTATGCTTTTTGTTTGTTTGTTTTACTTTTATGGGTTTTATTCCTACTGTAAAATTTCAGTGTTCTTTTAGAACACAAAAAAATATAGTTAACTTCCACCTAGTTAACCCTCACTACGTTTTCATCTTTTAGCAGAGATGTAACGGTAATGTAAATCATGTTTATTTACTTAAATTGAATATATCACAAGCTTTTATTTGATCTTAGGTGGGCTTTTAATGGGTTTAATAAGGGAAAGGTCACAAACTGATGCTTTGTTTTTAAAAACTGAAATTACCTCCACTTAAGAGAGTGGAGATATCACATGAATGCTGCAATTTTGTCCTGTAATACTGAGCCTTCATTTCCTTAGGACAACAAATAACCATCCCCTTTAGAAGGAACATATGCTTCCTAACTCTCCACAGTCCCCACTTCTCTCTTTTGTCTCTTACTGCTTACAATCTGCTTCAGTCCTTTAAGTTACTTGCCTGACCTTTGAAGCCATTTGTTTGTGATCCTTGATGTTTTAACATCACTTCCAATTTAGGATTATCACTGGTACCATTGTATTTTATGGCTTAAATATAAGTAAATAAGTGAAAATGAAAAATGATGAAGGTGACTACTATTTATCAAATAAGAAATTTAATCAGCCTGCACGTGGGTTTTCCCTCTCCCTCAACATTCTAATATTTTGGGGAAGTTTCATATTTCAGTAGTCTCATTTGGAAGAAATAAAACATTTAAAAAAGATTTTTGTTAGAGAGTTAGGGTAAAGTTATGTCAGAGCTAATGACTGAATTTGAAATAATATTCTCAAAAATGAAAAACAAATCTACCTTATTCATAACTTCTTAGTTATTTCTAAAATTTTTGTGATTAACACTGACTGTAAATGTGGGAACAATTCTCGTAATTATAATTTTTTTGTCTATAAATATTAGCCAAAGTTTGTATTTTGCTTGTGTTGGTTTTGTTCTTTGGTTTAAAAATAATGAGGAGGGTGAGGCAGCAATAATGGTGTATTTTTAATCTGTAGTGTAGTTTTATTTTTTGCTCACTTGTTTAAATGCAATGTATTTTATTATTCTTACTTTAAAATTTCATTTAGTTACACCACTCCAGAAGAAGGAGATATTTTGAAGTTTAACTCCAAATTTGAATCTGGGAATCTTCGCAAAGTAATTCAAATTAGAAAGTAAGTCATTAAAAATTTTCCCATTTTGTATGTACACAGATTATTTTCCTAATTTTCATCAAATTTGTTTATTTTCTGTTTTCAGAAATGAATATGACCTTATTCTGAACTCAGATATAAATAGTAATCATTATCATCAGTGGTTTTACTTTGAAGTCAGTGGAATGCGACCAAGCATTGCTTATAGGTTCAACATCATTAACTGTGAAAAGTCCAACAGTCAGTTTAATTATGGTAAGACAACTTTCTTTCCCAATTTAGAGGGCATGCAGGCATTGTAACTGTAGGATAGAAGTTTTTAAAAAATTACTAATGGGCTTCCCTGGTGGCGCAGTGGTTGAGAATCTGCCTGCCAATGCAGGGGACACGGGTTCGAGCCCTGGTCTGGGAAGATCCCACATGCCGCGGAGCAACTAGGCCCGTGAGCCACAACTACTGAGCCTGCGCGTCTGGAGCCTGTGCTCCGCAACAAGAGAGGCCGCGATAGTGAGAGGCCCGCGCACCGCGATGAAGAGTGGCCCCCGCTTGCCGCAACTAGAGAAAGCCCTCGCACAGAGACGATGACCCAACACAGCCAAAAATAAATAAATTAATTAATTAAATTAATTTAAAAAAAATTACTAATGTTTTTTAAAAGTTTCAGTGTTCTTTTGGTTTTTCTAGTTTTCAAAATTCACATATTTATGCAAGATTTGACATAAACTAAGCTTTGCTTTGTTGGTGAAAAGAGTTACCCTTATAAAAGCAAGCCCTTTAAAATGTAATAAGTGAGGTTGATTTCATCCAAATTGAATACAACTATAAAGATTTATTATGTATGTGGCTTAAAATCAAGTTTTTAATAAAGTCTGTTCATCCAGAAGAGAATTACATAAAGCAGTCTCTTTTTAACTGTTTATTTTGAATAGATTCATAAAAAGTTAAAGTATTGTAGAAGTTGCAGAAAGGTTCCATGTTTTCTTCACCAGATTTCCTCTCATGGTTACATCTTACATAGCTGTACTGGAATACCAAAGCCAGGGTTTCAAATACTGGCGCTATAGGTAGATGGCATTTTTACTAACTGTATTTATTTATTCACTTTTATAAAATAGTACTTACTACTTTAAGCTTCATTAAAATATTTTAATTTTTACACTTAAAAGCACACATTTTGGAGCGATGCTTCTCTATTAAAAAAAAAACTATACTTCTGTGTGATAAATAATTTCTTCCTTTAGTGTCATTTTAAATTGAAAATGAATAAAATTCTGTAAAACTAAATCAAAACAATGAGACAGATGGCTGCTTTAGTTTTTAAGTTTCTCCTGCCCTTTGGGTATTTTTGTATGTATATCATCCTTTCCAAACCCACTTTGTGGAGAATTTGGAAAACACAGTGTTGTTAAGAAAATTAAAACCATCAACAGTACATCATCCAGAGAAACTTATTTTATATGTTTATTTTGTATAAATTTATTTAATTAATTTATTTATTTATGGCTGCGTTGGGTCTTGTTGCGGTGAGCAGGGGCTACTCTTCGTTGTGGTGCATGGGCTTCTTACTGTGGTGGCTTCTCTTGTTGCAGAGCACGGGCTCTAGGCGCACGGGCTTCAGTAGTTGTGGCACATGGGCTCTGGAGTGCAGGCTCAGTAGTTGTGACACACAGACTTAGCTGCTCCACGGCATGTGGGATCTTCCTGGACCAGGGCTGGAAGCCATGTCCCCTGCATTGGCAGGCGGATTCTTAACCACTGCGCCACCAGGGAAGCCCGAGAAACTTATTTTAATGTTTGTTGTTTCTTTCCAGCTTTTAAAATAATGCAGTATGTGATTTCTCCATACATATAGTTATGTATTTATTTAAAAAAATAAATGCTCACAACCCACGCAGTTTCATAGTCTATATTTTAACCAAGCATTGTATTTATATTGTCAGTATTTTTCTGGTTATTAAATATCCATCTGAAGCAGAGTTTAATGGACATCCTATGGAAGTTCTGTAACTCATTTATCCAAACTTTCTTTTGTTGGACTTGCTTTTTTTTTCCTTCCAGTTTTATTGAGATATAACCGACCCTACAGCACTGTATAACTTTAAAGTGTACAGGATTATGATTTGACTTATATCATGAAATGATTACAATGTTTAGTGAACCTGTTACAACTTAAGTTGTTTCTAATTATTTTCTATTTTAAATACTACTGAGATAAACATTATTGTACTAAATATTTGTGTGTATAATAATTTAGTTACACATTCACAGAAGTGGAATTTCTTTGCCAGCTGTAAATGTGTGTTTTTTTTTTTTTCTGATTAGGAACAGTGGATCTTATGGGATCCACTGTCTGAATTAGGGAATTTGGTAAAGACAATACACTTTAGAGAAGAATCTCTAGGAAGCAAAGAGAAGAAAAAAATCCGCTGTTTAGCATTTTGTTAGCCATCCTTAACCTTATTCACATTCACATAATTTTAAAAGTAAATTTTACCCTTTTATAGATTTGGGATCACAATATGAAACTCATCTGTAAACTATATTTTTAAACTACACAATATATTGTAAAAACATTTCCCCATGCCATTACATATTTTCAGCAACATTATTACTGATGTTTGTATAGTATTCTATTGAGTAATGTACAGTAATTATTTAAATGATAACAGATTGACGAGAATTTGTCTTTTTCAACATTTCAAAATTACGAGCTGTGTTGCAATAGATATCCTTAATTATTTTTTTGTGTGTATGTTTCTGCTTATTGCTTTGCCATAAATTCCTCCAAGTAGAATTTCTCAAAGGAAATGAACTTACGTTGGTGAAGACTAGGGAAAATGGGTCCTTACAGTGTTGGTGGGAGTGTTGAATCAGTTCAGCTTCTTTGAAGTGCATTTGATAGTATGATTTTAGTGTTTATATTTAACTTCATCCATGCAGGATTTTTTTTGGTATATTCTGTGAATTGGGATCTAACGTAATCCTATCGTTTGTAGTTAAGCAGCTTTAGCTGAACTAATTCTTTCTCAAAAGAGTTTTAAACTCTTGTTGATGAATTCATTGAGGTGTCAGACGTTTACATTTGTAACTCATTTGCAACTCTATTCCTGACCCACTAGTAAAAACAGGATAGGGAACACCACTCAGAAGACGTTGTACATTGTTGCCCTGTTATAATTGTTATAGAAAACGGTCAGTTTAGAAAAAAACAGATTAGAAACTGGTTTAAGGTATCACACTATTGCTTACTCATAATTTCTGACTTTCTGTTTTTTTTTTTAATTAATTAATTTATTTTTGGCTGTGTTGGGTCTTCGTTTCTGTGCGAGGGCTTTCTCTAGTTGCGGCAAGCGGGGGCCACTCTTCATCGCGGTGCGCGGGCCTCTCACTGTCGCGGCCTCTCTTGTTGTGGAGCACAGGCTCCAGATGCGCAGGCTCAGTAGTTGTGGCTCACGGGCCCAGTTGCTCCTCGGCTGTGGGCTCTTCCCAGACCAGGGCTCGAACCCGTGTCCCCTGCATTGGCAGGCAGATTCTCAACCACTGCGCCACCAATTTGGGTTGAATTATTCTGATCTGTTAGTCATACTGTGTATCCCTTTTGGTTTGAAACTCCACAACTCTCGCAAGCTGTGGCCTTCACGATATACTAGCATTTGTTTGGGGGCTGTGAGTTGCTCTAGCATCACTTGATTTTAATTATTCTGACCTTTCAGTCTTGTGTAACATCATTGTTGCTTTAGAAGCATTTTGTTTTTTAAATTATTTTGACTTTATAATATAGTTTAACATCCTGTAGTCTTTTTCAGAAACAATTTAACAACTTTTTCTAACTTTATTTTTCCTGAATAGTTTATTCTGAATATCATTCTGAGTAATTTTATCAAGTGGCCCAAATTTCCATTGCATTAAACTTATAGAATAATGTGGGAGAAATCGGATTTCTTATATTGTATTCGATCTTGCCACTTAGGAACATGGTGTATTTGTTTACTCAAGTTTTTTATGTTCTCACCTAAATTTTTTAGTTTTCTTTTTGTAAGTTCCATATATTTAAGTATACCTTCATTCTTAAGTATTTTATGTATTTCTTTTTTCCGTTGTGAAAGAGTACTTCTCCCTATTTTCAAGCTTGTTATTATTTATAATTAAGAAAGCTAAGGATTTTTATATGTTCACTTGAAAATCAGACTCCTTAGTTTCTTATTAGTTCTCATAGTTTCTCAGTTGATATTTTGAATTTTCTTGGTAGGTCCCTAGAATTTCTTCTTATCCCTAGTTATATCGTATATGTTTCATTGCTTTTGGCTGGAACTTTGAGATTGTTTAAACTAAAAGGAGACTTTGGGCATCCTTGTTTGATTTTGAATTTAATGTGAGTGCTGTTTGTGTGTGTGTGTGTGTGTGTATTTTTTTTTTTGTGGCGGTGCCCCGCGGCATGCGAGATCTTAGTTCCCCGACCAGGGATCGCACCCGTGCCTCCTGCATTGGGAGCGTGAAGTCTTAACCTGCTGGACCGCCAGGGAAATCCTGCTAGTATTTATGTTATGTATGTTAGCTCGTTTTGGGATACATATTCTTTCTTATACTAAAGAATTGCTATTTTTACCTAGTTTTAAAAAATCAGAAATATTTTATTTCACTTTTTGCATTTATCAGTGTGACCATATATTGCTGTGAGCTGTTAATGTGCTGTATTATAATTATTTAATAATGTTTCTAATAGTAAACCATCCTTGAGTTTCAGAAATTAGTCTGTTTTGCCCTGTGAGTTAATCTTTAATACAAATATTTTGCATTTGTTAGTATTTTGTTTAAAGGTTTTTACATCATTGGTCATAAGTTAGACAAGACAATTTCCTGTTTGGAGGACTATCTTTTTATAGTTTTGGAAGCAGGCTAATGTTAACATTGAACACTTAAATGAACAGCTTTTATTTCCCTACCCAGTGTTCTGGAGCAGTTTAAATAGCATTTATATGTCTAAAGTAGTCTGATTCTGTGCCCCTTTTTGGGGGGGAGAGGGAGCATCTGGATAACTTCTTCAGTTTTATGTGAGTCCATATAGTCTAGTTTTCTATTTTTTACTGAGGCAGTCTTGATGATTTATTTTTTCTTACACAGGTGACATTTAGATTTTCAGAATTCACTAGCAGAGAGTTGTATGAGATATCTGTAGTATGTGTACTTGCATGTCCCCTTGTTTGCTTTCCTTTTTGTGTGTGTGTGCTTAAAACATAATTTGTTTTATTTTACTATTTTAAAAACCTGGCTCTTAGTTTTATTCATTATTTCCTTTAAAAGTTTTTTTTTTTTAATTTATTAATTTCTCCCTTGTCCTCCCTGCAGGTTGATACTTTTTCTCTTTCTAACTTCTAGTTTATTTGCTTAAATTTATTTAAATTTATTTTTGTTTGATGATCAAGCATTTAGGGTTTTTTTAAAATTGAGGTATAGTTGATTTACAATATTGTATTAATTTTAGGTGTACAACATATTGATTCAAAATTTTTATAAATTATAATCCATTTTTAGTTATTAAAAATATTGGCTCTAGTCCCTGTGTTGTACAATATCCTTGATGCTTAATTGTTTTATACATAGTACTTTGTACCTCTTAATCTCCTGCCCCTATCTTGCCCCTCCCACCTCCCCTCTCCCCACTGGTAACCTAGTTTGTTTGTTCACAATATCTGTGATTCTGTTTCTTTTTTGTTATGTTCACTATTTTGTTTTATTTTTTATATTCCACATATACATGATAAAATACAGTACTTGTCTTTCTCTGTCTGGCTTATTTCACTGAGCATAATACCCTCCTGGTCCATCCATGTTGTTGTAAATGGCAAATTTTATTCTTTTTTATGGCTGAGTAGTATTCCGTGTGTGTGTGTGTGTGTGTGTGTGTGTGTGTGTGTGTACACACCGCATCTTCTTTATCCATTCATCTGTTCATGGGCAGTTAGGTTGCTTCCATATCTTGGCTATTGTAAATAATATGAACATTGGGGTGCATGCTTATTTCGGGGCTCCCTGTCTGTTTCATTGATCTGTGTATCCATGTTTGTGCCAATACCATACTGTTTTGATTACTGAAGCTTTGTAGTGTAGTGTGAAGTCAGGGAGCATGGTACCTCCAGCTCTGTTCTTCTCTTTCAAGATTGTTTTGGCTATTCAGGGTCTTTTATGTTTCCATACAAATTTTAAATTTATTTGTCCTAGTTCTGTGAACAATGCCATTGGTATTTTGATAGGGATTGCACTAAATCTGTAGATTGTGTTGGGTAGTATGGTTATTTTAACAATACTGATTTTTCCAATCCATGAACATGATGTGTCTCTCCATCTGTGTCTTCTTCAGTTTCATCAGTGTTCTTTTGTTTTTCGAGTACAGGTCTTTTACCTCCTTAGGTAGGTTTATTCCTAGGTATTTTATTCTTTTTTGATGCATTGGTGCATGGAATTGTTTCCTTAATTTCTCTTTCTGATAGTTCGTTGTTAGTGTATAGAAATGCAACAGACTTCTATATATTAATTTTGAATCCTGCAACTTTACTGAATTCATTGAAGAGCTCTAGTCGGTTTTTGGTGGTGTCTTTAGGATTTTCTATATATAATGTCATGTCATCTGCAAACAATGACAGTTTTACTTCCTGTTTTCCAATTTGGATTCCTTTTATTACTCTTTGTTATCTGAAAGCTGTGTCTAGGACTTCTAATACTATATTGAATAAAAGTGAGGAGAGTGGGCATCCTTGTCTTGTTTCTGATCTTAGAGGAAATGCTTTCAGCTTTTCATCATTGAGTATGATGTTAGCTGTGGGCTAATAATATATGGCCTTTATTATGTTGAGGTGTGTTCCCTCTGTACCCACTTCCTGTAGAGATTTTATCATAAGTGGATGTTGAAATTTGTCAAAAGCTTTTTGTGCATCTTTTGAGATGATCATATTGTTTTTATTCTTCAGTTTGTCAATGTGGTGTATCACATTGATTGATTTGTGGATATTGAACCATCCTTGCATCCCTGCAATAAATCCCACTTGATAATGGTGTATGGTCTCCTTTTAACATATTGTTGGATTCAGTTTGCTAATATTTTGTTGAGGATTATTGAGTCTATGTTCATCAGTGATATTAGCTTGTAATTTTCTTTTCTTGTGATCTCTTTGTCTGATTTTGTTGTCAGGGTGATGCTAGCCTCATAGAATGATTCCTTTAGGAATCATTCCTCAGCAACTTTTTAGAATAGTTTGAGAAGGATAGGTGTTAGCTCTTCTCTAAAGTTTGGTGGAATTCACCTGTGAAGCTATCTGGTCCAGGACTTTTGTTTTCTGGGAGTTTTTAAATTACTGATTCAATTTCATTATGGGTAATTGCTCTGTTTATGTTTTCTATTCCTTCTTGGTTCAGTCTTGGGAGATTGTACATTTCTAGGACTTTGTCCATTTCTTCTAGTTTGTACATTTTATTGGCATATCTCTTATGATTCTTTTTATTTCTGTGGTGTTGCTTATAAATTCTCCTTTTTTATTTCTGATTTTTATTGATTTGGGCCCTCTTTTTTTCTCAATGAGTCTGGCTAAAAGTTTATCAATTTTGTTTATTTTTTCAAAGAACCAGCTTTTAGTTTCAGTGATATTTTCTATTGTTTTTATTAGTCTCTATTTTATTAATTCTTGATCTTTATGATTTCTTTCCTTCTACTAACCTTGGGTTTTGTTTGTTCTTTTTCCTTTAGGTGTAAGGTTAGATTTTTTTTTTTTTTTGGTTTAAAGTTAGGTTGTTTATTTGAGATTTTTCTTGTTTCCTTAGGTAAGCTGTATCGCTTTAAAATTCCCTCTTAGAACTGCTTTTGTTGCATCGGATAGAATTTGCACTTATTGTGTTTTTGTTTTCATTTGTCTCCAGGTTTTTTTTTCTTCAGTGATCCATTGGTTGTTTAGGAGCATGTTGTTTAGCCTCCATGCGTTTGTGTTTTTGGCAGGTTTTTTTTTTTTTGTAGTCTCATGGCATTGTGGTCAAAAAAGATGCTTGATATGATTTCAATTTTCTTAAATTTACTGAGGCCTGTTTTGTGGCCTAGCATGTGATCTATCCTGGAGAATGTTCCATATGCACTTGAAAAGAATGTGTTATCTGCTGCTTTTGGACAGAGTGTTCTATACATATCTATTAAGTCCATCTGCTCTAATGTGTCATTTAAGGGCAGTGTTACCTTATTGATTTTCTGTCTGGATGATCTGTCCATTGATGTAAGTGGGTGTTAATGTCCATTACTAATATTGTGTTATTGTTGATTTCTCCCTTTATGTCTGCTAATATTTGCTCTTTGTGTTTAGGTGCTCCTATGTTGGGTGCATATATATTTGTAATTGTTATATTTTATTCTTGGATTGATCCCCTGATCATGATATGATATGCTTCTTTGTCTCTTGCCACAGTCTTTGTTTTAAAATCTATTTTGTCTCATACAGGTATTGCTACCCTGGCTTTCTTTTGATTTCCATTTGCGTGGAATACCTTTTTCCATCCCCTCACTTTCAATCTGTGTCTTTGGATATGAAGTGAGTCTCTTGTAGACAGCATATATTACAGGTCTTGTTTTTGCATCCATTCAGCTGCTCTCTGTCTTTTGATTAGAGCATTTATTCTATTTATATTTAAAGTAATTATTGATACTTATGTATTTACTGCCTCTGTGTTAATTGTTTTGGAGTTGTTTTTGTAGGTCTTTTTTGTTTCTTTTTTTTGTTCTCTTCCCCTATGATTTGATGACTATCTTTAGTGTTATGTTTGGATTCCTTTTTCTTTTGTGTATGTATCTATTATAGATTTTTGTTTTGTTGTTACCATGAGGTTTATATGTAGCAATCTATATTTATATACATGATTATTTTAGGTTGGTGATCTCTTAATTTCAAATGCATTGTAACAACCCGCATTTGTACTCTTCTCTCCTCATAATTACCATTTTCGATACCATATATATTTTACATCTGTTTGTTTTGTGTATTCCTTAACTGCTTATTGTGGATATAGCTTATTTTACTGCCTTTGTCTTTTAACCTTCCTACTAGCTGTGTACATGTTGTTTTACTACCTTTACTGTATGTTTGCCTTTACTGATGAGCTTTTTCCTTTCATAATTTCCATGTTCCTAGTTGTAGCCTTTTCTTTTTCACTTAGAGAGGTCCTTTTAACGTTTCTTGTAAAGCTGGTTTGTTGGTGCTGAACTCTTTTAGCTTTTGCTTGTCTGCAAAACATTTGATCTCTCCATCAAATCAGAATGAGAGCCTTGCCAGGTAGAATATTCTTGATTGTAGGTTTTTCCCTTTCATCATTTTAAATATATCATGCTACTCCCTTCTGGCCTGCAGAGTTTCTGCTGAAAAGTCAGCTGATAGTCTTATGGGAGTTCCCTTTTATGTAACTTAGTGCTTTTTCCTTGCTCCTTTTAATATTCTCTCCTTTTAAAATGTTTTTGCCATTTTAATAACACTGTGTCTTGGTGTGGTCCTCTTTTGGTTGATCCTGTTTGGGACTCTCTGTGCTTTCTGCACTGGGATGTCTGTATCCTTTCGCAGGTTAGGGAACTTTTCAGGTATTATTTCTTCAAATGTGTTATTTGCTCCTTTGTCTCTTCCTTTTGGGACCCCTATAATGTGAATCCTAGTATGCTCGATGTTGCCCCAGAGGTCTCTAACTGTCCTTATTTCTTTTTATTCTTTTTTCTGTTCAGCATCAGTGATTTCCACTATTCTTGTCTTCCAGGTTGCTGATGCTTTTCCTCTGTATCATTTAGTCTTCTACTGATTCCTTATAGTGTAATTTTTGTTTCATTTATTATGTTCTTCATCTCAGTTTGGTTGTTCTTTATATTTTCCAACTCTTCGTTAAAAACTTATAATTTCCTGCCCTGTGCATCTTTACTTCTCCTGAGTTCTTTCATCATCCTTATGATCATTATCTTGAACTCTTTCTTGGGTAGATTGCCTATATTTACTTCACTTTGTTCTTCTTCTGGGGTTTTATCTTATTCCTTCGTTTGAAACGTGTTCCTCTGTCAACTTATTTTGCCTAAGTTGTTGTTTTTGTTTTTATGTATCTGGTATGTTGGTTATGTTTCCTGACCTTAGAAATGTACCCTTTTGTAGGAGATGTTCTATGCGCCCCAGCTGTGTACTTCTCTCTGGTCACTAGAACTGTGTGCTCTAGTGGTGCCTCCTATATGGGCTTTTTGGGTCCTTCTGTTGTGGTGGGCTGACCACTGTGGGTGGACTGGTAGGTGTGGCTGGCCCCTGGTCTGGTTGGTTGCCAAGCCCTGCCTTGTGTGGAGGCTGCCAGCCACTGATTGGTAGGGCTGGGTTGTGAGGTGGCTGGCTGTGGAACCCCAGGGGGCCTTAGGGCTAGTGCTGGCTCACTGGTGGACAGAGTTGGGGTCCAGGAGATCCTGGGGCCAGTACTCACTCACTGGTGGCTGAAGCCAGGTCTTGGAGCTGGTGCTGGCCTTACTGGCAAGCAGAGCTGGGTCCTGGGGTCTGGCTAGAGGGCCCAGGGGTCCCAGAGCTGGTGTCAGACCACTGGAGGGTGGGGCTGGTTCGTGATACAGCTGGCTGCAGGGTTTGGGGTGTCCTGAAACTTGTCTTGGCTTGCTGGTAGGTGGGACTAGGGCCCAACTGTCCCAGGTCTGGTGCTGGCCTGCTAGTGGTTGGGCTGGGTCCTGCCCTGGCAGGCTTCAGGGCTGAGGTTGTCCTGGGGCTGGTGAGTGCCCACTGGTGGGTGAGACTGGTCTTGAGGCTAGAGCAGGCTTGCTTTTGGGCAGGGGCTGGTGCCTGTCCAGTGGTATGTGAGGCTGGTCCTGAGGCCAGTGTCAGCTTCCTGCTGGTAGGTGGAGTTGGGTCTTGGAATCTCTGCCTGTAGGGCCCTGGGGGTCCCAGATCTAGTGCCTGCACACTGGTGTGTGGGGCCAGGTCCTGGGCCCTCTGGTGGGCACAGCTGTGTTTGGGGCAGCTGTCTGTTCAGGGGTTCTTAAGGCAGCCTGCCTGTTGGTGGGTGGGGGTATGTCTTGGCCCAGTTAGTTGCTTGGCCTCGGGTGGCCCAGAACTGGTGCCTACAGGCTGTTGAGTCCGGGGGTCCTGGGGCTAATAAGCTAGAGGGAGGATTCCGCAGTGATACTTGCCAGCACCAGTGTCTGATAGAACGAGCACCCAAAGATGGCTGCCCCCAGTGTCTGTGTCCTTAGGTTGAGCTCCAGTTGCCTCTTGCCTCTCTGGGAGACTTCTCAAGATCAGCAGTTAGGTCTGACCCAGGCTCCTTTCAAATTACTTCTTTTTCCCTGGGCCCTGGAACGTGTGAGATTTTGTGTGTGTCCTTTAGGAGTAGAGTCTGTTTCCCACAGCCCTCCAGCCCCTCTGAATTTAAGCCCTGCTAGCCTTCAAAGCCAAACATTCTCAAGGCTTGTTTCCTGGCACAGGACTCCTGGGCTAGGGAGCCTCATGTGGGGCTTAGACCCCTTGCCCCCTGGGGAGAACCTCTGCAATTGTATTCTCCTGTTTGTGGACTGCCCACTGAGGGGCATGTGTCTTGACTATACCATGACTCGCCCCCTCTTACCCATCTCGTTGTGGTTCTTCTTTATATCTTTAGTTGTAGAAGATCTTTTCTGGTAGGTTCTAGTCTTTTTCATAGGTGGTTCTGCAGATAGTTGTGATTTTGGTGTGCCCCTGAGAGGAGGTGAGCTCAGGGTCTTTCTACTCTGCCATGTTGGGAAGTCTGCTGCAAGCATTTAGGTTTTGGATTTGTTCTCGATTACAACTTAATTCTGTATCCCCTCTCCTCCAGATTTTGATACTAAGACCTCCTTGTTATTTTCTAGATGGCTTCTAATTGTGTTTGGTTTTGGTATCCCTTTTGGCCCAAGAATTATTTAGAAAAGGGTTTGTTATATTTTTAGTTAGTTAAATTATTTTGGCTATAATTTTTCTCATTGCATTCAAATTTTAATCAGTTTTGTTCATAGATGTGAAATTTATGATTTGAAATAATTTTTATGGCTTAATATCTGATCAGTTTTAGTGTTCACAGGTTCTTGGAAAATATGTATTCTTTGTTGGCAACATAATTTAACATACATTGTTAAGTTTATTGTTATAAAATGGTTTATTCAGTTTTCTGTATCCTTTTTATTTTTTATCTTGTCTACTTGCCCAAGGCTTAAGAAAACTCAACAGTCTTTCACTTCTATTATGTTTCTGTCAATACCTCATTTAAAATGAGGTATTTAAAATATATACATATTTTTTCTATTTTAATGCTGTATCATTTGGCACATAGACATTTATAACTTTTCCTGTTCCTTTTGTGTATACCCATTAACAGTATAAAATAGTCACATTCATTCCATTCAGTATCTTTTGCCCAGAATTGTATTTTTATATTATATTGATTTGAATTTGTTCGATACATCTTTGCTGATTGTTTTTGTAAATAGTTTGCATTTTGTTGTTCGACCCTTGCCTTTTAAAATGTGATTTTAACCTATTTAAAATTCTTTTTATAATTGATACTTTTTTAATGTTTTCTATTTTTGCTGTTCTTTATTTTCTTTATGTGTTATTCTTTAAGGGCCTACAAGGTGTAGTGCGACACTTCTTTTAGCTGTGGGAAACCAAAATATGTATATATAAAAATAGATTGTGAGGCATATTCTGTACTGGATTTCTTTCAGTCCTGCTCCATCTGTCTTAAGTTTAGTGGAGATTCCTCCCAGATTCTGACAAGAAGTTGTCTGTTGTGAGTCTTTCATTTTCCTATACTTGTATTTAACTAGGAGGTTGGTAGAAGATGTAGAAAGAGTTGTTTGGTAGATGTAATTTTTAAATGAACTCTAGTATTAGATTTGTTAGGGTAATGCAACATACAGCAAATCTTGGTTTGTCTGAACATCAGTAGAGTTAGAAGATGGGAGAGACCAATATTTTAGTAAATTAGAATTCAACATTTTAAGAAATGATAACCAGCTATGTAGTTAATGTTAATTGTCATGAGATTCATATTGAATTCACTTCAGGGATGGTAATGATGACTGAAGATATTTGCAGTGGAAGCATCTTCAGCTGGAAGAATTTATTTAATTGCCATGCATGATTGAAGTCAGGAAATAATATTAATTAGGAAATTGTAAAAAAAAAAATTTTTCCCCATTGAGACATGCTGCTTGGGGGAGTATTTAAATGTTGGTTCTTCTAGCAGATGTGCCCAATAGAGGTCTTGTTCTTTGGCAGTGTCCCTCAAAAAAGAGCAGAATTATAGTTTCTTTTGTTTCACAAGTTGCCCTTTTCTTGGAGAATTTTTAGGTGATTCTATTAAATATTAGTTTTCTCACAATGAATGATCTTATTTGTAAATTTGTATATGACAATTTATATCACTATATACTACTGATATATCTATTATAATCCATCACTCCCTCCCCCCTCTCGGGCCCCCCCCTTACTTGAAAGGGGTTTGCTCAAATTACCACTAGATGGCAGTCTTGCATTTTAGTAACTTAGAGCTTTAGTCACAAGCTCCCTCTTTCTCCCCCTGCCCGCCCTCCCCCATATCTTCCAGATATATGAAGATTTTTAACCACTCTCTTATATAAATTGAACATATGTGGAACCAGGCAACAAAATAGAATTTCGGAGTCAATTCTGTAGCATTCCCACCTTGCTCACATTAGTTAATTCCATACTTGGAAGTTGAGCTATCTCTTGACTAAAGAAGTCTTCCCTGACTCCCCAGACTGGCTTAGTCCCCTTGATAAATGTTGCTTGTAATTTTTTCCTTTTAGGGTGCTCTTCACAGTTTTATGTTGTTTTTGTATGTGGCTGATTAATACCTTTCCTCTCTATGTGCCCCTCCCTGCAAATTGTTTGTATATTCCACAAGATCAGGGACAGTATCTGTTGCTGACCACTGTTATTTATAGTAAGGCATTTAGTAGATGTTCAGTTAAATAGTTATTAAATAAATGAGGCAATGGATGAATGAACTATGAAGATCCTATTAGGAACATAAAATGCCACGCACAAAATATATGTCAAGAAGACTAGTTCAGTTTATGATCATCGTTTTCTAAATTTTTTTTTGAAATAATTTCAAACTTACAGAAAAGCTGTACCCTTTATCTAAATGTTGGGCTTCGAAAGTGATGCCCCATCACCCTAGAACACTTTCAGTATATTTTGTGCAAACATGGCATTTTTCTATGTAACTATGGGATAGCTATCAACATCAGGAAATTATCATTGATATATGAATCCCATCTAATCCTTAGACCCCCCCATTTAAGTTTCACCTATTTTCTCATTAATGACCTTAATAGCACAAGGATTCAGCTCAAACCACATGTTGTATTTAGTTGTCAAGTCTCTTTAGACTATTTTAGTCAGGAACAGTTTTGTGGTCTTTAATGTTCATGACCTTGACACTTTTGAAAATTATAGCACTTATTTTGTAGAATGGTTCTCAGTTTGGAGTTGTCTCATGTTCCTCATGATTTAAGTTAGGCATCTTTGGGAGGAACATCACAGAAGTGACGTTGTGTTTTGGTGACCCAGGATTTTGTTTTATTACTGATAGTAATAATTTATTCACTTGATTAAGTTGGTGTCTGCCAGACTTTTCCATTGTAAAGTTACCTTTTTTCTCTTTGTAGTTAGTAAGTATTTTACATGTTAATATCAGTATAGAATTGTTTACTGTTTTACTCAGTGGGTTGTAATTTGTTGCTATCATTATTTATTTTGATGTTTAAATTGTCCAGGATTTGGCCATTGGGATCCCTTCATGCTGCATTGTGTGTTCTTTTGACATGTCCCCGTCATTCTTTATGGGTGTCCTTGCTTTTTTGGCACAAGATGCTCAGGGCTCATCTTGCCTTTCAACAATCGTTTCTTCAAAGAGCCCTGGTTTGGAGAATGGTATCTTAAAAATAAGATCTGTATGCATAGTGTGTACATTGTTATTGGACCTGTCCATGGACAGAGCTAGGGAATATGTATTTGTATATACAAGCGTTTATATAGAAATTTTCATTGGTAGTAATTTATACGTATGTGTATGTTTATTTTTATGTGTGTATGTTATACACAAACACACACATAAGCACACACACAGTATCTCCATGAAGTCACACTGATACCTTCATTGCACAGGATTTATTCTAGTTTTCTTTCCATATTTACAACTTCCTTCTCCAACATGGAGAATTTTGGCTTCTACTATTCTTAATATATTTATTTATTTGATGAATTCCAGTGTACGTAACAGTCTGTCCTTTGCACTTTCGGGCAGATGCCCTCCTCACCCCTTTCAAGGCCTGACACCCAAGTCAACCTGTCTCCCTTGCCTCTGCATGGGTATCCTCCCTTTTTGTTTTGTTTTTCATTTTGATTTTAATTTCTAGTTTTATTACATGGTGATCAGAGAGTTTTGTTTGTAATATTTCTCTTTTATGGAACTTACTGACATTTCCTTTTGACCTAATATATAGTCAATTTTTGTGAATATTCCCGATGCTCTTAGAAGAAGGTATATTCTCTACTATCAGGATACAGTGTTCAACATATCTATATAAGATTTGCCTTATTAATTATGTTATTTAGATCTATATAAATATTCTTAATTTTTGTTTAATCGGTCTGTCTTATACTGAGAGTGGAGTGTTAGCATCTGCTATCAGTAGTATGTTTCTAATACTTCTCCTGTATTTCCTGTAGTTTCTGCCTTACATAAGAGGTTGGTCTTATCTGGTGCATAGATATTGTGTCTTGCTATATTTTCACTGTGAATTGTGACTTCATAAAATTCCTTCTTCGTGTCACTTAGTATTTTTTAGCCTGCAATCTACTTTGAGCTCATGATTTCAATCCCTCCTTTATTGTTTCCACTTCTGTGGTATATCTTCGCCCTTTTTTCTACATAAAGGCAACTTGAAGTCTGTTATATTCTGTCTTCCAGTAATGCTGAAGGCCTGGGTGTGTGTGGTTTTTATTTGTGCTACTTGTTGAATTTATTTATTTGTTCTTGGTGAGGATGTGTGGGGTGATTCTGATTCAAGTGACTACCATTACCCTCCAGACCAAGAATCTCATCTTCCTGTTTTTAGTATGACTCTCTGCTATGATACCAGCCATATTAGAAGCATGTGTTTTTTTCTCTGTACAGTTACTGGTAACATATATGCAGCTTGTGATAGGTACCTTCAGGTTATTCAAGCTCCCCCTCATCTGTTAAATGATGGTGTTAGCTTCAACTTGAAAAATTTGAGTCTGTGATTCACAATACATTTGATGATTAGGGCCTAAAACACCTTGCCTTTCATTGTATCTGCACTTGTTACTGAGCATGTACTCATACAACTTAAGCCTTTACACAGATATTATTAGAGGCTAGTGCCATTGGATGTTGGTTTCACTCTGGCAGTTTAATATTTTGATTGTCTGTATTCAAGTGAGAAGCTTGACAGTTCTTAATGTATTTATTTTATACATGTAAAAGTTTATCCTTTGGCTAATGACTAAATCAGTTACTCAAATATGGCCTTTCTGTATCAGGTTGAGTAGATTGTGATTTATTCAATCTGAGTTACCTCATTTGATTGATTCTTACTGGGGCAACCTATTTTGTTCAGATGGTTTTCATTATACTCAGAATTTCCAAATATAGCTCTCTTCACTGTGACCAGAATTAACCATCATTTTAAAAGAAATAAGAGAATACATTGTCTTTTATAAAATTAGAACACTTCAGATAAATCTTTTATGCCCTTTGACTTCAGCCTGAACCTTGTTCCACCTTACTATAATTAACCATTATTATGAGTTTTGTGTGCCTGGAAGAGGTTGAAGTTTCGGATTGAAATGCCTCACTGACTCCTAGGAAGAAATAAGGAAGACAGGAATCTTTTATATGTACCAGTGAAATACCTGAGTTTCAGATATAAAGAGAAAATCTTAACATACTTCCACTTTAAAAGAACTGGTTACAGTACTTAAATAATATTGGTAATAACAGCAGCTAATGTTTATTGAAAATTTATCATGTGCCAGGCCTTCTTTAAGTGCTAACACACGTGATACTCTTAATCCACACAACAAACCAGCCTAGCAAGGTTGTTATCCACAGAAGAGAAAAAGGGGGCATGAGTGGTTTAGTAATGTGACCAGGATCATGCATGTGGCATGTGGTAAAGTTGGAATTCAAACCCAGGTAGTCTGGTTACAGACTGCATGCTCTTGATCACTATGTTGTTCTGCATGTGAAAAAATTAGGTTAGTATTGGACTCTCATCTGTGGTGCTAGAAGCTAGAGGAGTGCCAAATGTCTTTTGCAAAATCTGTCACTTTTTTGTCACGGCCAACAAACTGCATGTTTGTGTATATGTAGAATTCAGAAAATCTGCTACCCTGAACCCTCTCTGAGAAAAATAAATGAGGAAAAAGATCTCAAGATAGAAGACTTGAAATTTTTAAAATGTGTTAAGTGAAAGCGTTCTAAAAGGGGTGATATGGGAGAAGGGAAAGCTAACTTGTCTTGATGGGATTGCTTAGTTATTTAATATGATAATAGTATACTAGAGAAATATCAGTTAATCATAACTATTAGGATGGGAAATGGAATTGAGAAACACGAAAGAAAGCTTTCAAATGATAGAAGAAGAAAAGGAAATGTGGAAAAATGTAACCAAGCAAGTGAAATAAGAAGTTGTAAAGAAGGAAAAAAAAATTAATGAATAGTAGAAAGAAAGTAAGTTGGAAGGAATGAAATGAAATGTTTGTCTGTCATTACTGACTATGAATGAGCCAAAATGTCCTCAAAAATCAGATATCGAAAATTATACAATTTGTAGGGTCGGAGAATATGTGTGTGTATGTTTATTAATTAAATGATAAAGTAAAGTTGAAAGAAATGATTGGGCAGAGATAAACTAGGTAAATGCAAATAAAGTAAAGGAAAAGTGGTAATATTAATGTCAGACAAAGAATAATTCAGGGTTAAAAGCACTGACTGCATATTGTGTATTTACAAGTTTCAGTCCTTGAAGATGCTATAATAATTGCAAATCTCCCCCCCATTGAGATATAATTGACATATAGCATTGTATTAGTTTCAGGTGTACAACATAATGATTCAATGTTTGTATATATTGTGAAATGATCACTACAATAAGTCTAGTTAACATCCATCACTACACTTTATTTTTCTTGTGATGAGAACTCTTAAGATCTATTCTCTGAGCCACTTACAAATACACACTATTGTATTATTAACTCTAGTTACCATGCTGCACATTATATCACCATGACTTAGTTGTTTTATAACTGGACGTTCATACCTTTTGACCACTTTACCAACCCCTCCAGCCCCTGCCTCTGGCATCCACCATTCTGTTCTCTGTATCTATGAGTTTGGGTTTTTTTTTTTTTTTTTAAGATTCCACACATATGCAAGATCATACAGTATTTGTCTTTCTCTGTCCTACTTATTAGCATAATGCCCTCAAGGTCTGTCCATGTTGTTGCAAATAGCAAGAATTCCTTTTTTATGGCTAAATAATATTCCACTATGTACACACACACATACACACACAGTCATACATACATTATATACATACCACATCTTCTTTATCCATGCACTCATCAGTGGATACTTAAGTTGCTTCCATGTGTTGGCTATTGTAAGTAATGGTACAATGAGCATGCCGGGAGCAGTGCATGTCTTTTTGAATTCGTTTTTTAGGATAAATACCCAGGAGTAGAACTGCTGGATCAAACAGTAGTTCTATTTTTAATTTTTTGAGGAACCTTCATACTGTTTTCCATAGTGACTCCACCAATTTACATTCCCAGCAACGGTGCACAAGGGTTCTCTTTTCTCTACTGTCTCACCAACGCTTATTATTTCCTGTCTTTTTGATAATAGCCATTTTAGCAGGTATGAGGTGATATCTCATGGTGGTTTTGATTTGCATTTTCCTGATGATTAGTTATATTGAGTACCTTTTCATGTACCTGTTGGCCATCTGTATGTCTTCTTTGGAAAATGTCCATTCAGATCCTCTGTCCACTTTTCAATTAGATTGTTTGTTTTTTTGCTATTGAGTTGTATGAGTTCTTCATATATTTTGGATAGTAACCCTTTATCAGATATATGATTTGCAAATATTTTCTCCCGTTTGTTAGGTTGCTGTTTCATTTTGTTGTTGGTTTCATTTGCTATACAGAACACTAACCTCTTATACAATACAACAGCCATAACCACATGGCACCCACATAGGTAGAGCAAAAGCTCCGAGAAATACAACCTGATTAGAAGACAGTTATTGTGAGAATTTAAAATTCAGTTCTTTAGTGGCACTAGGCTTATTTCCTGTGCTTAACAGCCACACATGGCTAGTGGCTGCCACATTGGACAGTGCAGATATGGAACATTTCCATTCTGGCAGAAAGTTTAATTGGATGGCTCTGATCTAGAAAGTATAGCAAAGGAGAACACTTTATAGACTTATGGGACATAGCTAAACTGGTATTTGGAGGAAAATTGAATGCCTTTAATAACTGCATTATTTAAAATAAAAAAAACTGAAAATAAGTTATTGCTCAAGTGCTCAGTTTTTAAGTACTCAAAAAATAAGTACTCAAGATATTAGAAAAACAAAAAATAAAACCAAAAGGATAGAGAAGAGAATTTTTTAAAATGCCGAAAATAATGAGATAGAAATAGAACAAAACATAGAAATACTGAAATTGATTGAAAAAAGTAAAGATTCTGAACAGACTATAACTGTTGAAAAGGAAATAAAAAATGTATTTATTAGTCACCATATCAGGATGATATTCCAGCTAAATTATATTTACTTCTAAAAAAATAGATTTTACTTTTATTCTAATAAGTGATGGACAGCTTTTTAATATGTTTTTCTGAAGCTAGTGTAATATTATACCAATGCTTGGTAAAGGTAATTTTTTTTTTAAAGACCAATTTTTAGATGCAAAAATTCTAAATGAGATTTAGCTAATTTAATCATACAGCAGTAAAAGAATAGCATTTTCTTGGAATGCAAGGATAGTTCACAATAGGAAATCTATCAATTTATTGCATCAAGAGACTAAAGGAGAAAAGCCATGTGATTCTGTTACTGGATGCTGAAAAGGCATTTGATGAAATAATTAAAAACACTTAAATGTAATAAGAATTATGGGAGAAACTGTTCCAGTTATAGGAATAATCATAGCGCCTACCACAGAGGGTTATTGTGAGGATTTAATGACTTAACATATGTAAAAATGCTTAGAACAATATCTGGCACATAGAAATTATTCAGTGTTAGCTCTTTCTATTATTTAAATAAGATAAAGTTGATTTGTTAAGAAAACAATAGGCAAATAATTGCATTGAATGGCAAAGTATTTTGATTAAAATGATCAAGACAGAGTTTTGTTCTTACCACTATATTCAGAATCATTTTTGAGGTTGCTTCATTTCTCTATAATAAAAGTAGAAAATAAAGTAACTGTTATAAATACTAAAAGAGGAGATAAAATATTTTAAGTTACAAATGATATGATTTGCATGCCTAGAAAACCCCAGAGACTATTAAAGACTAATAAAAATACTCAGAGATAAGTTTAACATAATGGTTCTGTAGCAAGAAAATGAAGAAATGAAAGTTGAACGAGATCTCCATAAGAATGGTCAACCTTTCCAAAATTAACATATGAATTTCGTTAATTCCTGTTAGAAACCTAGAAACCTTTAAAATGATTTTAAAGTGCATGTGGAAAATATACTTCTAAAACTACCTAAGAAAATATACTATATATTTAATTCTGTTTTTTGTTAACAGTCCCTCTCCCTCCTCATCCCCTCTCTCCTTCTCCACGCTATAAACACCTATTTGTATGGAGAAGGCTGAGGAAGAAAGCAGTCATGCCATTTTAGTGGCACTGTTTTCCTTACCTCGGTGTAGATGGGAGTCTATGGAGAGTTAGAGGGGTGACCATACTTAATTTAATATATATTTTTGTCTCTTTCACTTGTTATGAGGAATATATGTATAATTTTTAGTGTAATATGTATTGCATATATATAATTCTTATATATTATATACAATTATACATTATAATTATAATGTATATAATTGATCTAATATAGAAAAGATAATAGAAAAATGTTTAATGACTTTTCACTCATTGAAGTTGTAACTCCATTTTAGTTAAAACTAGAAATAAAACATATCGTTGATTGATTTAGGAGATTTTAAAGGAAGATCTCAGATTTTTTAAATGCATGCTGAAAAACCAAAATGTATTTTCTTTTAGCTTTCCTGAATGTTTGGTGCTTTCTACAATGGCAAGATTAATTTTTAACTCAAAAATTCTGAAAAGAATTTTCTCTTTTTTTTCTCTCTGTCAAAGGTATGCAACCACTCATGTATTCGGTTCAGGAAGCGTTAAATGCTAGACCATGGTGGATTCGTGTGGGGACTGACATTTGTTACTATAAGTAAGTATTCTGACAATAACAGGACATCAGTTTTACAGAAGGAAATATTAATTCGTCTTATTTCAGTTCAAAGATAAAAAGTTATTGTGTTCTTTGAATTTGGTGATATGCTTTAGTATTACTTCCAACAGAGTTTTTAAAAATTTGAGATCCATTATGGGGGTATATTTAGTGGAAATAAAACGTGTTTTGTAGACAGACGACAGACTTAGGTCCAAATCTTGCCTCCCCCACTTAGATGTGTTCTCAACTTTTTTAGCTTTAAAATTCTGGAAACTTCATTGAGTAAGACTGAAATTAGAAACTCTAGGAAATAATTTACAGTGGTTTTTTAATTATTCTGGTGATATTAAGTGTAATTCTTTTCTCTTCTGCACACAAATGTTTACCTCATTTTAACTTCCAAAATATTTTACTTGGAGATGTATTCCACAGTTACATTACTTCTGCTTTCACAGTTCAACTTTGACTTCAAATAGGTGATCTATTTATCAAATTAAAATAAGTGCTAGAAATCATTTATTGCTTCAGTGGAATAATTGGATTATTCAATTCATGACTAAGTAATCTAGGATTATCATATGCCTTGCTTCCCATTTTTACTGTTTCTGCGTGTAATACATTACAAGATAACTTCTATGCACTATTGAATGCACTTGACATCCCTCTTTTTCTCTGTTATTAATCTTAATCCTGGCATTTCTGTTTAGTGGATTTTGAGTTTTTATATTTTATATTGTGCTTAACTAGCACTAATGTTCCTTTTCTTTTCGTTTTATCCGTTAGAAGAAGAAGAATTCTAAAATTAAACTGTTTTTAATGGTTTAGATAGGGTTTTGGAAAAACCTAGATCTTAAGTGCTATTGCTTTCTAAGAAAGAAATTGTTCCTTGGATTTAATCTCAGTAGGGTTTTCCCCATTTTATTAGCAAAATAAATAGTAAATAAATGAAGGAAAGAAGCATAAGGTTATATGTAATTCTTCTTCACCTGAATGAATTTCATATTTCTTTCAGTGGTAGGCTAATATAAGTATACTTTATCATTTATCTCTTTCTCATAAGTTGGAGTGGAGCAGTGATTATCTGGGAAGTGCTTGGTTAGATTTTGGCAGAATGATTTAAATTGTTAAAGGGTGAAACAACGTTTTTCAAAAAGTATTTCTTTCATGCTTCTCTTTTGCACAATAGAAATCATCAATCAATGAATGCTTTTCTTTTTCACACTGTAAAGTGAATGGTCATAGCATCTCAGGTGGTTTTTCTTTTTTATGTAAGGGGTGATGGCAAGGATTTTTGTTTGTTTAGTTTTTATTTTTTCTTTTGGCTACTTCCAGATCTGGAATTGGAATTCAGGCCAATTCAACAGATATTTATTAACCACTTTCTATGTAACAAGCACTGTTCTAGTTGCTTTCCTCAAGCCTGAAATCCAGATAGTGGGGATTAAAAACTATTTTTGTACTGTCCTTTGATCTTGTTTGTCTCATCTGTAAAATGAGAATAAAACTACTTTCCACGAGTATGTGAGTGAATGTAACCTATAAAATGCCAGGTAGCTGTAATGTGGTGACATAAATACCTCCCCAATTAGATGTTAAGCTTTTGGAGTAAAAGAGTTGGCAGGATCTACTTCCAGACCTTATTTTGCATTTTCCTCAACTCTTAGCACCTTGTCATTGAATATCTATTCAAGATGTAGTGGCTAAGTTAATGAAGACTCTACCATTCTTTTAGGTCAGTGTTCTTTTACTTTCATTAATAGCAAGCTTGATTTTTATAAGATTATATTAGAAGATCTGATCCCAGGGTAGTTCTAAGGTTGTGATCTACCTTGAATGTCTGTGTGCATGAATAAGTAATTTATAGGCCATGGCTTCTCTTCAGTTCATGGCTTAAATAATACAAGGTGATTTGGAATTTTAGAAATGAAGTAGATAGACCAAAGCATCTTTAGGTCATCATATCTCAATGATATTTAAAGTCTGGAAAGTAATATGTAGTTTTAAAAACTTTTTATTATGGAAATCTCCAAACATTTACAAAAGCGGATAATAGGATAATGAGGCCCCATGTATTCATCACTGAGTTTCAACAGTTATCAACACATGGTTTCATTTTAGCTATACTTTCACCCCTACCTCCACATTGAATTTTTTAAGGCATATTTTATCCTTATTTTTTTCCAGATATATTTTATCCATAAATACTTCAAAGGTCTTTGTCTTTTTGAGATACATATTTAAGACAATCTAACCACAAGGCCGTTGTCACACCTAAGAAAATTCCTTAATATGATAAAATATCCAGTCAATGTTCAGACTTACTTGTCTCATAAATATTACTTTATAGTTGGTTTGTTTAAATCAGACCAACCAAGGGATCACACGTATGTCCTTTAAGTCTCTTAATTTATAAGCTTCCTTCTTCTCTATTTTTAAATTTCTCCTTTATTGAAGAAATTAGATCATTTGTCATGCAGGATTTTCCACATTTTGGATTTTGCTGTTTGCATCCCTGTGGTGTTAATGAATTCATCTATCTCACCAATTTCCTATAAACTCATAGTTAGATATAGAAGCTTAATCAGTTTCAGGTTTCATTTTTGACAAGAATACTTCATAGATGGTGCAGGGAATTCCTGTTGCCTCATATTAGGAAACATATCATCTCTGGTTATTTCTTCTTTTGTAATTTTAAGATTGATCAGTGAATTCAGGTATTGTCGTCTGATCCATCAGCCTTTCATCCAATGGTCATAGCAGCTGTTGGTGATCACTGCCTGGACCCAGTAATGTGTATGGCTATCAAAGAATGGGGCTCTAAAACTTCTATTGATGTACAGAGTAGTAGCTCTATTTAATTAGTAAATCCAGAAGTGGAAAGTCATAATGTTGACTGATAGCAATTAACTGCTTTTTTAGTACCAAGTCTAATTTTTGTTTTAAACAACAAACTGATTTTTTATAGAGATTTATTTATTTATTTATTTATTTTTGGCTGCATCTGGTCTTATTTGCGGCACATGGGATCTTTCATTGTGGCACGCAGGCTTCTTTCTAGTTTTGGTAAGCGGGCTCCAGAGCACGTGGGCTCTGTAGTTTGTGGTACTCAGGCTCTCTAGTTGAGGCACGTGAGATCAGTAGTTACGACGCACGGGCTTAGTTGCTCCACGGCATGTGGGATCTTAGTTCCATGACCAGGGAGGAAACCTGCGTCCCCTGCATTGTAAGGCAGATTCTTTACCACTAGGCCACCAGGGAAGTCCCCCAAGTCTAATTTTTAAGAGTATTTAAGTTAAACTTTTTTACAAACTATGGTTTTTCTTTTTTTTTCTGAAGTTCTGTTTACTAAAATAGCAAGAAAAATCAGAATTTTGGTGTGGATGAAATAAACATGCTTTTCTGTTGCAGAAATCACTTCTCAAGAAGTTCAATTGCTGCAGGTGGGCAAAAGGGAAAATCCTACTATACAATTACATTCACTGTCATTTTTCCACATAAAGATGATGTGTGCTATTTTGCTTATCACTATCCATATACGTATTCAACTTTACAGGTGAGAACTCATTAAACTGTACTGTGACCATTATTGTGTTGTATGTGTATGTGTCAGATAATTGAAGAAAAATTGCTTTAATTAAATATCTAAATAAGATAAGAAAAAGATTCAGGGTTGATGACTTTAGAAAATAATACAATATTTGTTGAAATCATTGAAGTAAAATGGGAATATAGTCTTCATTTTTATTTAATAGAAATACTATGGAAATATGACATGATTTTTACTTTCCACTTTGGGTAGAAATCTACAGATCACAATTTATAAATTTTAACTAGGTGAGATTTCTACTTGTTTAATGAAAAGCATTGAATCTCACAGAAAATGTAACAGTAGAAAATGTATATGCAATTTAAGTTTTTCTGTTGTGAATTCATTTCTTCCAATGGTTTCATATGAAGTCCTAGATCCAGATTGCTTAGAATATGAGGTATAAGAGTTGTTTTGTGGGTTCTTTTGAGATTTTTTGATTATTTGCATTGTAAAACAAAAAATTCAAGTAATTACTGTGGCAGATTTATACTCAGAACAGAATGTCTGTCCTAATGATCAAGGATCGTGAAGCTTCGTATGATCAATTTACCCAGAAAGGAATTGGAACACTATGATTAGAAACAAGCTTCCAAATTATGAGAGAGGAGAAAATGAGAGAAAAACATAATCTATAGAGCAGAAGAAATGTCAAGGCCGAGAACATTAAATGAGGCTCACTTTATTTTAGTAAGGTTCCAACCTACAGTAAAGGTATAAACCGATATCTTTCTGTGCTGAATAACATAGCATCAGAAATATATGGTATTTGTTACTGTTCTTTACTGTTCTTTACTGATGTTATCTTTTTAATATATTTTAAATGCCCCTACTTTCTTCCAGTCCCACTACCATGACCTTTTCCACGCATTACCATTGTTTCTCACCTGGACTTATGCCAACCTCTTTCTAACTGGTGTCCCAAAATTCACTTGTATCCCCTTTCCTCTTCATCATTGTTTTATCACACTGTAGCAAGAGGGCTCTTTGATGGCAAATCTAATCATATAAATCTGCTCCTTAAAACTCCTTAGTGATTTCTCTTGCCATTTGTATGAAGTCTAAAATTCTTACCGTAGCCCATTCAGTCATTTCTCCACTACTTTGCACAGTTTTGGCCATTTCTTCATACTGTTTGAACTGTTATTTACTTAATATTTATCTTTAAATAGACTTTAAAGTAATTCACTCTTTAAAGATTATCCTCATCCTAAGTTAATATCTATGGAATTACAGGTTTAATGTGCTAAATTTTTTTTCTAATTCACAGTAAAATACATATCTATTAAAAATTTTTTAAAGGTTATCCACATATCACTTAGTTATCTTAATTACCAAATACTATGCTTTGGGAAGGACTGGTCTACCGGGCCCTTCCTTCTGTGTTAAATTCTCGATTTCTTACCCTTTTCTTTCTGGTCTAGCTATAATGAATCTTCTTCAGTTCTTTGAAATGTCCTTCTTTTTTCTTATTTCATGGTCTTCCTGTATGCTTTCCTTCTGCCTACAGCACACTTTCTATCCATTTCACTCATCCTTTGGATCTCACTTTAAATGTAATTTTTTTCTAGAAGACCTTTCCTCCCTGCCCAGACTCTGCGAGGCTCCCTTCCCTTTATTTCAAGCTCTCATAGCACTGTATATTTTTTCTAGGGTAGGGACCATTTATTCATTGTTATATCCCCAATGCCTGGCACAGTTTCTAGCCCAGAAATAGTGACCACATGGTAAATCATGATTATGTGAATGAACATAGGCAAAAGTTTGGAAACCAACTAAGTATCTTTAAAATAAGGGATTGAACGATTTATTTTTGGTGTGACCATATACTAAAACCATTAAAACTTGTGTTTTCAAAAGACATATATTCAACATGTTTAATGATGTGGCATAATATTTATAATTATGAATATCTTAATGTGAATGTATAAATTATTAAATGATAAAATCAGATTATAAAAAGTCTTACATGTAATTATAGTTTTGTTTATATATATTAGCATTTGTTAGTAGTAATCTAGGTGATGCAATTATGGGTGTTTAAAATTTTTTCTTGTACTTTCTGTGTCTTCCAGACATTTTACAATGAGCCTTTATTAATCTTGAAATCAGGAAAGATTGTTAAAAAATTTGTGCTGCATAATATTCATTCTCCATATTTTAGGTTGCCATTAACAGATCTATAGTCACAAAATATCAACATTCAGAAGCCTTTGAAAACCAAAAGCATTTTCATAACCCATTTGGCAGCAAAGCCTGGCCTGAATTGATGTGAGCTTATTTAGAATATTGATTCTACTTAGTGTGACTCTTCATATGCTTTGCTACAGAAATACTAATGTGCTTATTTACAGGCTGCTGCCGCTAACCCCACTGGTTATATCGCACTATTAAGGGTATCCAAACTGTATCTATCCCCTTTCTCAAGTTCCCAAATACTGATGTTTAACTGCATCTGGACCCTAATCCCTGGAGAAGGGATTAGGAATCTGATTCACTTTTAGTTATGTTCAAGATCTGGATGCATTTATTTCTGTTTATCATAGGGAGTTTTTGAATGATTATATACTTTGCTTTTAAATTTTTATTAAGATGCATCTTCAAAAATTGGAATCAGCACACAATCCTCAGCAAATCTATTTTCGAAAAGATGTGTTATGTGAAACCCTGTCTGGAAACAGCTGTCCGTTGGTGACTATAACAGCAATGCCAGAGTCTAATTATTATGAACATATCTGTCAATTCAGTAAGTTTGTCTTCTTCACTCACAATACCAATCATTCTTACTTATTTTTCTTTGCTTCGTGACTATTTTGTAAGGGCATTAGTACTAGGAATAGGTATCCGAAGTCTTGGGTTCTAGTCTGGGTCCTGTTACTGCCTAGCTCGGGCCCACTTCTGGGCCCCAGATTCCTCATATGAGGGAGCTGCCTGAGATGACCTCTGAGGTCTCTTGATACTAATATTCTGTAGTTCTTATTCTTAGAAGTCATACCCAAAGTATAGTATAACAAATTATACCATCAGTTTAAGACTTTACAATTAATTTTATTTATAAATAAAACTACCATAAACCTATCAAGTATTTTGATGCTAGTACTGAATAGCTACTTGTTTTTCCCTGCCATTTATGTTTTTAAAGTTGCCTCAAATGTACAGCTATGGTAAAAAATATATACATATAAGAAAACTGTTCTAATTTTGTTAAGAAGGTAAAATATTTTCAGGAAAGAGAAAGAGCTTGCTATTCATGAAAATATGAGCAGATGAACTGAATGGTTATTTTGTAGCCCTGTATATCTAAATGTATAGTGAAAAATAGTTTTCTTTGTAAATCTCTGAGCAGATATACCTAGTGTTCTATGCTTATCATAGCGACCATAAAACAGGAATAAGATTATATTTTCCTTCTTTTTTCCATGACTTTATGAAAAATAAATTTATATTTCATCTATTTTCCCCAGATACTTGTTCTTTATGAAACCAAGATAATATTAAAAAATTAATTTTATATGTTAGATTAATCATTGTGAAATAAATGACTCAAATACTATTTAATGTGTTATGTTCATATAAGACATGACTTATATGGGTTTTATATCTGTTTTCTCTAGCGGGCCTAGTATAGTGCTTGTATATAGTAGGTGCACAGTGAGTTCTACTTTGACTTTATATCAGTATTCACAATTGAGTAAAAATATTTCTAAAGCCCCAAAGTCAAACATCATACAGACTTTTAGTAGACGTTCATTTTAATTTGAGGTTTTATGTCTACTTTAGGAAATCGCCCTTACGTTTTCTTATCTGCTCGGGTGCATCCTGGAGAGACTAATGCAAGTTGGGTAATGAAAGGAACATTGGAGTATCTCATGAGTAATAACCCTACTGCTCAGAGCTTACGAGAATCCTATATTTTTAAAATTGTCCCTATGCTAAATCCAGATGGTGTCATCAATGGAAAGTAAGTTAAGCAATAGTTATAGAAATATTATAGATTGTTGTGGCTGTCCTGTATAAACTTGTTGAAATAATAGCATCCACATTAATTTCAAAAACAAATCTAGTGATTTTTCTAGAACAAAAAAAATTTAGTGAAGAATTAATCTGATAAATTTTTAAATGAAAATATTATTTGTATATTGTTAGTACTATGATATTTTGAGAAATTCTGTATCTATTCATGAGAATATGATTTTATAAAATGTATGTCTGCTTGAATTGTTTTAGAAAAATCACAGTATTGGGATATGAAAAAGATTTTTAGCACATTGTCTTATAGTCCTTTTTATTTGTCATGGCATGGTCTTAGGTTGTTTTAAGATTTAGAATCTTCTGGGATCTCTTTCCACTAGTATGGAATATTGGCTCCATCTGCTAACCTCTTCTTGATATGAGTAGTAGGAATTCTTTAGAGTGGAAATACTGGAACGTTACTTTTTAAGTGGAGGTGGCTTATAGTTGGTACAGTTCATTTATTGTGTCAGTTAGACCAAGGTCTCTTTAGTGCTTCTGAAAGGGGGGAGTTAGTCTAACTGTCATGAGCATCTCCAAAGTCGAGGACACCATATTTATTTATTCAGTAAAAGAACCATGAATATTTCTCATATTTAGGAAATTTTTGAATTAAAAAAATAGAATAATTTCTTTTTAAGTAGTATGATTATGGAACTAAAATGAGACTTTATGTCTAGTTTTAATTCAGAAACATATTGACCAGTTAGAATTCTGTTTATATTTCTGTTATCACCTTCTGACCGTTTGCTTAAATTTTTGCTCAGTGGCTTTAATACTTAATACCTACGATTAATGAAAATGTATTTGGATTTTTGCAAGAATGTGTGCTTTTCATACACAATACTTATCTTTCTTAGAAGGAGGGCCCAGATAGCACTTTTAATAATAACTGATACAATCAAAATACAGAATGTTAGCTTAAGAAATGATTATTATGTAGTTAGAATGGAAAATATGACCATGAATAAATTTTATGGTGTATGGAACAAAACCCCAGAATGGAGAATTTTTCCTATAGCTTGAAAATTTTGACTTATAAAACTGCAAGCTTACCACAGTTAAATGCATGTAACACAAGATCTTGCACATAGCAAATGCTAAATAAATGTTTACTTACTGACTATAATATGCATTCTGGTGAGCACACCATTTATACCTGTTTGAAATATTTAGTGGAATAGAATCATAAAATTAAATCAAGTATATGTAAGAGTTTATTGGTACCAATCTTTGTCATTGTGTTTACATATGTGTAGTCACCGCTGTTCTTTAAGTGGAGAGGATTTGAATAGACAGTGGCAAAGTCCAAATCCAGATTTACATCCTACAATTTATCATGCCAAGGGTCTGCTGCAATATCTGGCTGCAGTGAAGCGTTTACCACTGGTAAGCGGCAATATTTGTTTGTATAGTCAAAGAGGTGATTTTGTTGTAAGTTAGTATTTTGTAGATTATTTTCTGGTTATAAAAGCTGGGTGTTAATTTCAAAAGCAGTTTCTTTAACACATCTTTGTTATCCATCACTTGTGTATTAATTATGTTGTCAAATTAATACAGTGTATCAATATTCTTATTTCATTAGATTTAATTTTTATAATTCTCATGAGCCCTTTACTTTTCTGTTTTGTTTATGAATATTGGTAACTCCTGGCTGTAAGTTTTAGCTATTTAACTTCACTGTTTGAACAATATCAAGGTAAAAGTACAATAGGTATCTTCCAAATTCTCAAACTAGTAGAAACTTATTTCTGAGCTCTTTAGCTAATTCTAAAGCAGGTAAGTCTCGACTATACACATAGGAAAGGTAGTATAGGCATGGTGGGAGACTCTCCTGAACTGTGTATGTGTATTTCTTCTGTTTTCAGCAACTTTTGTTTAGAATGTTTCCATTATTTTAGTCTTTAAATGAGTTAGTCTTCCTTTGGGAAAGATAGAACACTTTGCAGAGGGGCAAAATTGGCATGCAAATCTGTCCATTTTCTGTTTTTAAAATGATGCTCTTAAAAATTAAAGGGAAACCATGCCCCCTTTTAAAATGTTTTTCATGAAAGCATTTTTTATGTTCTCTTAAATTAGGTAAATATTTTAACAACCCTTGGGGCAGTGATGAGTGCAGCTGTAGATTTGACCTATAATTGAATTTATTGTTTTTTAAGTGATGAATAGTAGATACAAAAGAAAGAGTGCAACTCGTGGCTTGACGCAGGACCTACCTGCAAAGGATTTAGCCATTCTAAGATTAATCATGGATCCTTTCCAAAAGTAAATATGTATTATTACTTTTATTGATTCTACTTGTTAAATGGTGGCTCAGTTACAATAAAAGGACAAAGGAACACAGAACTGTTTATTGGCTTCATATTAGCTAGCTTTACTTGGCAATATATGAATTTGAAGGATTTTCTTTTTAAAATATATTATCTTTTCAAGGTTTATTGTGATTATCATGGCCACTCCCGAAAGAAGAATGTATTTATGTATGGCTGCAGCATCAAAGAGACAGTGTGGCACACGAATGACAATGCAGCTTCATGTGATGTTGTGGAAGATATGGGATACAGGGTAATTATTACAGATAAGGCAGGAATTTTTGAATTTCAAACACTCATAAAACTACAGAAAATAATTTAACATATAGGAACTACTCAGATTCAGTAAATGTTGCCATTTTGTTTCAGATTTTTCGTTTTAAATGTTTCTTCTAATTTTTTTTGCTTTTCACATTTTTTTAATTAAGGTAGACTTGATTTACAATATTACGTTAGTTACAGGTGTGCAGTGTAGTTATTCACTATTTTTGTAGATTATACTCCATTTAAAGTTATAGAATGTTGGCTGTATTTTCTGTGCTGTACAGTATATCCTTGTATTGTTCATGCATTGTTTATTTTATACATAGTAGTATGTGTCTCTTAATTGCCTACTGTTATCTTGCCACTACCCCATCCCTCTCCCTACTGGTAATGGCTAGTTTGTTCCTTATACCTGTGAGTCTGTTTCTCTTTTGTTATATACATTTGTTTTATTTTTTAGATTCCACATATAAATGATAATATACAGTATTTGTCTTTCTCTGTCTGACTTATTTCACTAAGCATAATACCCTCCAGGTCTATTCATGCTGTTTCAAATGGCAAAATTTCATTCTTTTTTATGGCTGAGAGTATTCCATTGTATAATATACACCACATCTTCTTTATCCATTCGTCTGTTGGTGGATACTTAGGTTGCTTACATGTCTTGGCTATTGTAAATAGTGCTGCTGTGGACATTGAGGTGCATGTATCATCTTGAATTAGAGTTTTTTGTCTTTTCTGGATATGTGCCCAGTAGTGGGATTGCTGGATCATATGGTAGCTTTATTTTTAGTTTTTTAAGGAACCTCCATACTGTTCTCCATAATGGTTGCACCAATTTACATTCCCACCAACAGTGTAGGAGGGTTCCCTTTTCTCCACACCCTCTCCAGCATTTATTATTTGTAGACTTTTTGATGATGGCCATTATGACCAATGTGAAGTGATACCTCATTTTGGTTTTGATTTGCATTTCTCTAATAATTAGTGATGTTGAGCATCTTTTCATGTGCCTGTTGGCCATCTGTATGTCTCCTTTGGAAAAATATCTATTCAGTTCTTCTGCCCATTTTTTAATTGGGTTGGTTGGGGGTTTTTTTGATGTTGAGTTGTATGAGCTGTTTATATATTTTGGATATTAACCTCTTTCAGTCATATCATTTGCAGATAGTTTCTCCCTCTACGTAGGTTGTCTTTTCATTTTGTCAGTTGTTTCCTGTGCTGTGCAAAAGCTTTTAAATTTAATTAGGTCCTAGCTATTTATTTTCGTTTTTGTTTCCTTTACCTGAGGAGACAGATAAAAAAAATATTGCTGTGACTTACATGAAAGAGTGTTCTGCCTATGTTTTCTTCTGTGAGTTTTATGGTTTCCAGCCTTACATTTAGGTCTTTAATTCATTTTGAGTTTACTTTTGCATATGGTATGGAAAATGTTTCTAATTGCACTCTTTTACATGTAGCTGTCCAGTTTTCCCACCACCACTTATTGAAGAGACTGTCTTTTTCCTATTGTATATTTTTGCCTCCTTTGTCATAGATTAATTGATCATATGTTAGTGCATTTATTTCTGGGCTCTCTATTCCATTGCTTGATATGTCAGGATTTTTTTGTGTGTGTGCCAGTACGTTCCTGTTTTGATTACTGTAGCTTTGTAGTGTAGTCTGAAGTCAGGAAGTCAGTGATACCTCCAGCTTTTTTTTTTTTTTTTCCTCCAGATTGCTTTATAGTCTTTTGTGGTTCCATATAAATTTTAGGATTATTTGTTGTACTTCTCTGAGAAATGTCCTGGGTATTCTAGATATTTTGATAGGGATTGCATTAAATCTGTAGATTGCTTTGCATAGTATGGACATTTCAACAATATTAACTCTTCCAGTTCATGAACAGGGATATCTTTCCATTTCTTTGTATCATCTTCAGTTTCCTTCATCAGTGTTATATAATTGTCAGATTATAGGTCTTTCAGTTTATTCCTATGTATTTTATTCTTTTTGATGCAGTTTTAAATGGAATTAGTTTTGGATTCCTGAACTAATGATAGTTCATTATCAGTGTATAAAAAAGCAACAGATTTCTGTATTTTAATCTTGTATCCCGCACAAGAAAAATCCCAAATAAACAACCTAACCTATCATCCAAAGTAATTAGAAAAGGAAGAACAAACAAAGCTCAAAGTCAGCAAAAGGAAGGAAATAATAAAGATCAGAGTGGAAATAAAATTGAGACCCCCCCCCAAAAAAAAATAGAAAAAAATCAATGAAACCAAGAGCTGTTTTTTTTTTTTTTTGAAAAGATAAACAAAATTGATAAGCCTTTAGCCAGGCTCATTAAGGAAGGGAGAGAGGTCCCAAATAAACAAAATAAATGAAAGAGGAGAAATTACAACCAATATCACAGAGATACAAAAAACATAAGAGAATACTATGAACAGTTTTATGCCAACAAATTGGATGACCTGGAAGGAATGGATAAATTCCTCGAAATATACAATCTTCCAAAAGTGAATCAGTAGATATATTGGGTAGGCCAAAAGTTTGTTTGGTTTTTTCCATAAGATGGCTCTAGTAGCATTTAGTTGTCTTTAACTTCATTCAAAATAATTTTGTTAGATTGTATTGTGACAGCTGTCATGTCAGCATGCATTTAAAAAACTTATCAAAATGGGTGAATTTTTGTGTAGCCATTTTAATATTGAAAATGGAAGAAAAAAAGCAACATTTTTGTCATATTGGTTTTTATTATTTCAAGAAAGGTAAAAACGCAACTGAAATGCAAAAAAAGATTTGTGCAGTGTATGGAGAAGGTGCTGTGATTGATCGAACGTGTCAAAAGTGGTTTGTGAAGTTTCTTGCTGGAGATATCTTGCTGGATGATGCTCCACGGTCAGGTAGACCAGTTGAAGTTGATAGCAATCAAATTGAGACATTAATTGAGAAAAATCAACGTTATACCACGTGGGAGATAGCCAACATACTCAAAATATCCCAATCAAGCGTTGAAAATCATTTGCACCAGCTTGGTTATGTTTATTGCTTTGATGTTTGGGTTCCACATAAGTTAAGCAAAAAAAACCTTCTTGACCTTATTTCCGTGTGAGATTCTCTACTGAAACGTAATGAAAACGTTGCATTTTTAAAACAAATTGTGATGAGCAATGAAAAGTGTATACTGTACAACAATGTGGAATGGAAGAGATTGTGGGGCAAGCGAAATGAACCACCACCAACCACACCAAAGGCCGGTCTTCATCCAAAGAAGGTGATGTTGTATATATGGTGGGATTGGAAGGGAGTCCTCTATTATGAGCTCCTTCCGGAAAACCAAACAATTGATTCCAACAAGTACTGCGCCCAGTTAGACCAACTGAAAGCAGCACTTGATGAAAAGTGTCTGGAATTAGTCAACAGAAAACACACAATCTTCCATCAGGATAATGCAAGACTGCATGTTTCTTTGATGACCAGGCACAAACTGTTTCAGCTTCGCTGGGAAGTTCTGATTCATCCACCGTGTTCACCAGACATTGCACCTTCGGATTTCCATTTATTTCGGTCTTTACAAAATTCTCTTAACGGAAAAAATTTCAATTCCCTGGAAGACTGTAAAAGGCACCTGGAACAGTTCTTTGCTCAAAAAGATAAAAAGCTTTGGGAAGATGGAATTATAAAGTTGCCTGAAAAATGGCAGAAGGTAGTGGAACAAAAGGGTGAATACATTGTTCAATAAAGTTCTTGGTGAAAATGAAAAATGTGTCTTTTATTTTTACTTAAAAACCAAAGGAACTTTTTGGCCAAAGCAATAGGTAACCTGAACAGACTGATCACTAGTAGTGAAATTGAATCAGTAATAAAATAACTCCTAGCAAACAAAAGTCCAGGATCCAACAGCTTCAAAGGGGAATTCTACCAAACATGTAAAGAAGAGCTAATACCTATCCTTCTCAAACCACTCCAAAAAATTGAACATGAGGGAACACTCCCAAATTCATTCTACAAGGCCAACATTACCCTGATAACCAAAACCAAAGACACTACAAAAAAGATTACAGGCCAGTATCTATGATGAATATAGATGCAAAAATCCTCAACAAAATATTAGCAAACCAAGTCCAACAATATATAAAAATGATCATACACAATGATCAAGTTGGATTTATTCTAAGGATGCAAGAATGGTTCATGATCACAAATCAGTCATTGTAATATGCCGCATTAACAAAAGGAAGTATAAAAATCACATGATCATCTCAATAGATGCAGAAAAAGCATTTGACAGAATTCATCCATTCATGTTAAAAACTCTCATCAAAGTTGGTATAGAGGGAGCATATCTCAACATAATAAAGGCCGTTTATGACAAACCCACAGTTAATATCATACTCAAGTTTGAAAAATTGAAAGCTTTTCCTCTAAAAATGCTTCTCACATCTAGATTTTTAATCAATTTGGAATTTTTATTTTTTTATTTTTTGGAATTTATTTTTGTATGAAATGTGGGGGTCTAATTTTAGTTTCCCCATGTATAACCAGTTGTCTCAGCACCATTTATTAAACAGCACCTCCTTCCTCAGCTGATTTTATACAGCCATCTGTTACAGACCTTGTTTCCACATGTATGGGTGTGTTTTGAGGTCTGCCTAGGACTGAAGGGAGATCTATTGTTTTACGTACTGTGTGCTTTTCATTTTGTCACAGTGTCTCTCTTACTATATTTACGCCTAAACAAACACCCCAGGTTATTTTCCAAAAAAAAGTTTCAGTAACATACCACTCCCCTTAGCAAAACTTCAAAGCACATTTTCTTTTTGGTGTCCTCTCTCTTCTTCCCCTTTCCCAAATAAATAAAATGATTAGAGTTATGTTAAAAAATGGAAACACTCCAGAAATGTAGTGAGTGAAAGTCATCTTCTCTCAATTAATCACTAATTAATCACTTTCACCATGTGTATTGTGAGATTTACCTCTAAGCACGTTCATTCATAGATGTATATAAACATAGTATATCAAGTTTTTGTGGTTTTTATTTTTTTTTAACGCTCCACAGCAACTTTTTCTTCACATAATGTTTGTTGGCCATAGGTCCTCATATCTGGATCTGTCTTCATCTTTTTGATAGCTACACAAGATGTTCATTGTGTATTTTTGTTATTATTGTACGACTATACCAAAATTGTTCACTGTCCCTTGGTGGTGGTCACTTCATTAGTATTGCCAAATTGTTTTTTATAAGGATTGTACAAATTGATACTCCCCAGTGAATGATAGTGCTGTTTCTCCAAACATCTTACTGTCATCTTTGCCAGGTGAAAAAAATATCTGATGGTTTTAGTTTGTGTATCTGTAATTATAATATATGAGGTCAAGTATCTTTTTCTATGTTTGGCCAATTATTATCTCTCTCTTTTTTAAAAATAGCCTTTTCTCATATTCTCTGCTTACTTTTATACAAGTATCTAATTATTATTTTCAAAATAACTTTGTAAGTATACTCTTTATAAGTATATTAAAATTTTTTGTTTATGATATGTAGTGATTTAAAACTTTTATCATATTTGTTGATTTTTTTTTTAAAGTAGCTTCTGGGTTTTGAAGCTTAGAAAGACTTCTCATTCTAAGATTTTAAAAGTAGAGTTCTATGTTTACTGTTTGTAGTTTCATTTAAAAATTTAACTTATTAATTTAAAATTTAAATTCACAATCTAATTAGAGTTAATTCAGTGGAGAGTGACTTCAGCTGGTTTTTCTCAGTGGCTGACCAGTTGTATCAGCTTTTTGTGAATGATCAATGTTCCTCACTAATAATAATACTAATTTTAACAAATACCTTTGGTTCTAATTCTGAACTCTCTTTCTAAAGATGCATCTATTCCTATACCAGTATCATCATTTAACTGTTAGATATGTAATTATCTGTCAGATTATTTCTCCAGTCATAGCCTTTTCTTTCAGAATTCCCCAGGGTATACTGCTATATTTCATTTTCATGTGAACCTGAGAATAATTTTAAGTTGCAGAAATGTTGTGGGCATTTAGACTGTGAGTGTCTTAGCTTTATTGTTTCATTTAGGGGTGATTGACGTTTACAGTGTTAAGTCTCTTAGTCAAGCCATCTTCATGACTAAAGTTTCTTCATTTTTTGAAATATGTTTTTCTTCGTATTTTAAAACATGGTTTTCTTACATGGTTTTATTCCACTTACTGGTTGCTACTACGAATATTATCCTTTCGTTCATTCTATTTTCTGATTAATATTTGTCTAGGAAAGCAGAAAAGTCTAATTTAGTAAGAGGATTCTTTCAATGTTTTGAATAGCAAGGGATATAGGAAGAAGATCCACGTGACTGCTCTAATGACTATGTTTTCATAAAAATTTTTCAAAATTTAGAAATTAAAATAATTTTAAATGACAAAAAAAGAAAGCTCTTGAAATATTTTATCATTCTTATCTTTGCAGACTTTGCCTAAGATTCTGAGCCATATTGCCCCAGCATTTTGCATGAGCAGCTGTAGCTTCGTAGTAGAAAAATCTAAAGAATCTACAGCACGTGTTGTAGTTTGGAGAGAGATAGGAGTACAAAGAAGCTATACCATGGAGAGTACTTTGTGTGGCTGTGATCAGGGAAAATATAAGGTAAAACATCTCAGGACTTCCAGCCATAAAAATATTTCAAGTCTTCCATATATGCTCTAGTAGTTTTCAAGTATGTATTAAATGATATGTTTGTTATACTGAGCTAAATGTAACTTGCAATAATGGAATTGAATTATATGCGATCTTAAGAACAGTTTTTGTTTTTTTTACTTCTCTGAACTAAATAGCTTGCTTTGGATCCTTATGAAATCTTGGTTGAGTCTATTTACAGTCATAATTTTTAAGAAAGCATGCTGTAATACACATTTAAATAAGTTAGTAATTTATAATGAGCTGTGCAAGTAGTACATTATTAATAAAATGTTCTATCATTTTAATTCATTGGATATAAATATATTTTTATGCATTTAGAAATAAACACATTACACTTACTTATAAAATTTTTTTAATTTAGATTTTATGTGTGTGTGACTTTTAAATGCATATTTCTTCACTAATTTTTTTTTCTTTTCTAAGACTCCTCTTCTGTGGTACCATAGGCTTTTATGGGAAACAATGAGTTCAGACTTTACTTTTGAAATTTAAGAGTAATTAAATGTTAGGTGACTTTGAATTTTTTAATTTCAAAGTTTGAGAACTTTTAAAAAAATTTTTTATTGGAGTATAGTTGATTTAAAATGTTTTGTTAGTTTCAGGTGTACAGCAAACTGAATCAGTTATACATATACATACATCAACTCTTTTTTAGATTCTTTTCCCATATGGGTCATTACAGAGTACTGAGTAGAGTTCCCTGTGCTATACAGTGGTTCTTTATTAGTTAATCTATTTTATATACAATAGTGTGTATACGTCAATCCCAATCTCCCAATTTATCCCTCCTCGCGTTTCCTTGCTGGTAACCATAAGATTGTTTTCTACATCTGTGACTGTATTTCTGTTTTGTAGATAAGTTCATTTGTACCATTTTTTTAGATTCCACATATAAGTGATATCATACAATATTTGTTCTTCTCAGTCTGACTTACTTCACTCAGTATGACAATCTCTAGGTCCATCCATGTTGCTACACATGGTATTATTTTGTTCTTTTTTATTGCTGAGTAATATTCCATTGTATGTATGTACCACAAAAGATTGAGAACTTAAAAGGCAATGAATTGGACCTTAGGTAAGCAACTGTAAACCCGGATATTTATTTTTCTTGCCTTGCCACAAAAAGCTTTTCAGGTGTCATGCTAATTATTCCACTCATTCTGTTTTGTTGTGTTTTGTTTTTTTGACATGAGCAAGAGGAATCTGAATCTCATAGTGATTTTCTTATACCTCACATAAAAGTGATTATAACTTTATGTTTAGAAAGAGTTAAAAATCTTCCAATTGGTTAGTATTAAAAATGTAAACATATTATGATTGATGCCAAAATGTTCAAATGGAAAGCTTTTTCCAGTCTGTAACAAACTGGGAGAAAATTGTATAGATTTTGCAACTGGCGTTCAAACTTTGGGGGCCTAGATGGGTAGAACTTAGTGAAATTTCAGTACTTTCTGTAGAGTGACTCTTCCCTAAGATTTACATTGACCACAGTATACTATTCTTCCAAAATGTGCTATCTTTTGAAATCTCTTCAAATATTGTAAAACAGTGTCTTCTAGACTACCAAAGGCACGATTGTGGTAAGAGAGGAGCATGAGCACTCCAGCCCACAAACCCTGCCTCCTAATCATTGCTTTAGTGAACTGCAAGTGTGTGGGACGGAAAAAAGCTTGACAGTCATTTTTGTGAAGGACCGTAGGTAGTTCCTATGATTTAGGGAAATAGACTATAAATTCTTTGTTCTTAAAGAGATGCAGTCCAGCTGGAGAAGGTAAGTTAAAGCGTCAGTGTCTGTGAAACTGGTCTCTGGGAGTAGGGAGAGAAGAAGTCAGGGAAGCTGAGACTTGCATGCCCCTTGAAATCATCTGTTGCATAATAATAGTAGCACTTTCTTACTATATTTGGATTCTACTGATAGACTTTCATTGGATTTTTTTAAATGTTCTTTTTGTGTTTTGATAAATTTATTTAGTCATTGAAAAAACCACGTTTAAAAAATTGCTAAAATATATTTTGAAACATAAAACATTAGACGAGTTTTCTAAAAATTACTTTATAAAATCTTAAAAATAAAATGGATACCTAATATATAGTCATTTCTCTTTTATACGATTTACATTGGCATATATGTACTTTATGTGATTTCCATTGATAGAGTTACATTGATTTAAAACTCCTATGGAGAGGAGTATGTCTTATTACTAATAATAAGCTAAGTTTTTTACATCTAAAATTCAGTGCTTTGATCATAGCGTATACTTTTTTAAAGTTTTTTTTAATTAATAAACTTTTAAAAATAAGTTTATTTATTTTTGGTTGCATTGGGTCTTTGTTGCTGCACTCAGGCTTTCTCTAGCTGCGGCGAGTGGGGGCTACTCTTCATAGCAGTGCATGGGCTTCTCATTGTGGTGGCTTCTCTTGCTGTGGAACACGAGCTGTAGGCCTGTGGGCTTCAGTAGTTGTGGCATGCGGGCTTCAGTAGTTGTGGCACATGGGCTTAGTTGCTCCATGGCATGTGGGATCCTCCCAGACCAGGGCTCGAACCCGTGTCCCCTGTGTTGACAGGCAGATTCTTAACCACTGCGCCACCAGGGAAGTCCCAATAAACTTTTTAAAGAGGAGTTTTAGATTCACAGAAAAATTGAGTGGAAACTACAGAATTCCCATATACCCCCATCCTCCCCCCCACACATAACGTATACTTTACAAACTTGTTAATATTAGCTAATAAGTTGTGTAAGTCTAATAATATTTTAAGAAACAAATCTCTTCACCCTCAAGAATGTTCTTATATTACTGAATTTTAGGCTTCACATATTCTTTATTTTTATTTTTGATGAGCTAATTCAGAAATAGGCATAGCCTTTCTAAAGCTTTTAGATTAAGAAGGCAAATGCATTTTCTAAGTCAGTTAGGTCACATTTCTTAGAATATTTGGAGATGGCCAAGCTATTTAAACAATCAGTCAATCATTATTATGAAGGCATGTGTTACATAGAGTAAATAACAGTTTTTATAATTTATCTCTTCAGTTACTGTGTGCTTTTAGTCTGATCATTGAAAGTCTAGTCTGCTCTCATCTACACCTGCAACCTTTGTCGGTGTAAGGATTGCATTTATTTTAGAGATTCATTTTTATCTGAAAATTAAATGATAAGCAGCATCTTGATTTACAGTCCATTTTTATCCTTTTATTTGGTAATGTTTAACTTTTGGTAAACCTTATATTGTTTATTGAGAAACTATTGGTTAAAAAAGGGTTGTGGTAAAATTTTGTTTTTGCGTTAGTAGACCGCCTTTGAAATGGGCATTGTCATCTGACCTGGAACATAAGAACTTATTTTACTGCTGCCTCATTACCTTAGATTCGTCTGATTATTTTTTGACATAGTTACCTTTCTTTTGTTTGTTTTTTACTCAGCAATTTCTTTTTATCATTCAGGAAAAGTATGTATAAAGTAATGTTCAAGTATACAAATTGGAGCCTTGATTGTAGCACTATAATATTTCAACATCGGCATACAAGTAGTAGATTACAAGAAGTACTAGCAAGATCTCGTAAAAATATAATTTCACCCATGAGCTCCAAGAATAACTTAACCACAAGATGTTTATCTGTTTTTCCCTCCCCAGTGTGTTGGTGAAAATAATTTGCACGCAGTGAATGAGCATAGACATTTTAGAAACGGTTTTTTAAGACAGTTTCCTTTGCGACTTAAAATAATCTTATGTTGTTAAGACACTGTGCTTATGAGTCCTAGGTTCATACAAAGTGCCAGCCTTTTATTTTATTAATATAGTTACAAATTCCTTTTATGTAATTTTAGTGAGATACAGCCAGAGGATAGCAAATGTCCTAGTTACATGTTTATTATTTCTTTATTTTTAGGGTTTACAGATTGGTACTCGAGAATTGGAAGAGATGGGAGCAAAATTTTGTGTTGGTCTATTGCGTTTGAAAAGACTGACATCCCCACTGGAATATAATCTGCCTTCTAGCCTGCTTGACTTTGAAAATGACTTGATTGAATCGAGCTGCAAAGTAACTAGGTAAGACATACTTGTTTTATTCTTTTGTTATATGGTAGTATACTGTTAAACTTCGTTAAATTAGTTACGCAGAGGAAAGGCACAGAGATTTTGACAGCCAGGAGCATTTTTAGAATTAATATACGTAAGTCTTGCTTCTTTTAACATTGGTATTTGGATAAAATTTTAATGAAATATCCTTATATTTGGAATGCTGTTTTAGTGATCTTAATGATTTACTTTTAACTTAAAAATAAGCAGTGTGGAAAACAGTTACTTATATCAGATAATATGTAAATTTAGAAGGCTTGGAGCCAAGATTCATAGTTCAAAAGAAATTTTATTTTGTTGATAATCTACACATATCAGATGGCTTTCCAATCACCTTCTGGTTGCATCTACTAGAAACAGCTAATTTAATATCCCTCTGAAAATATAACTACATCTGCCAAGTAGTATCCTTCTGAGTAGGTAAACTTTTGCTCCTAAAATTCAGTGTATGTAAAATTTGATCAGTTATTGTCTCAGAGATAATTTAGTATCACAATTCTTAATCATAGTACCAGAGTTTAGCATTTTATAGTTTGATACATATGGGTAGGAATAGTCCCATTTTATAGAATCTACATGATTTTTATTGTTGGACATTGACATCAGATTTGTTAATTTATTACCAAGCTATGTTATATATATATATCAATTTAGTAGTTTTAAGTGTAGTAAAACATTAATTAGAACTCAATTCTTATATAATGTGATAATTGAGGCAGTGATCCTCTGCATTCTGTATATTTCAAAACACTTTCTAAACGATAATGGAAATAAATATAAATATATTTATTTATAAATAAGTATAAATAAAGTTGTTCTCATTGATGTTTAGAAGCCTACTTTTAAGTTATTTCATGTATTCTTCCCCCCCCCCCCATCTTTTTGAGGTAAAATTCACAAATGAAATTGTAAGATATTTAAAGTGTACACTGTGATGATTTGGTATATGTATACATTGTGAAAGGATTTACCCCACTGAGTTATTAACATATCCATCCATCACATCACATGTTTACCTTTGTGTCTGTGTATGAGGGAATATTTTTCAGTTTTACTCTCCTAGGAAATTTCAATCATACAATCCAGTGTTATCTAGTATAGTCACCATGTTATACATTACTTCCTCAGACCATATTCATCTCAACACCTGAAAGTTTGTATCACTCTTACTAACCTCTCCCTATTGCCTCCTCCGCCTGTCCCATATCCCCTGGCAACCACTTTCCAGCTCTCTGTTTCTGAGTTGTTCCAATTCTTTTTTTTTTTTTTTTTTTTTTAACATTTCATATGTAAGTGACACCATGCAGTATTTGTCTTTGTCTGGCTTATTTCACTTAGCATAATGCCCTCCAGTTTCATCCATGCTGTAGCAAATGAAAGGATTTCCTTTTTTTTTTAAGGCTGAATAATATTACATTGTATATCTATATGCTACATTTTCTTTATCCATTCATCCATCAATGGACAGTTAGATTGTTTTCATACTTTGACTATGTGAATAATACTGCTTTGAACATAAGAGTAGAGTGTCTTAACAGTTTTCAGTGTACAGATCTTCCACCTTCTTGGTTAATTTATTCCTAACTATTATTTTTGATGCTATAGTAAGTTTGTTTTCTTGATTTCTGTTTCTGATGTTTCATTGTTAGTGTATAGAAATGCAGCTGGTTTTTGTATATTGATTTTGTATCCTGCAGCTTTACTGAAATCATTTATTACTTCTAACATTGTGCTGTTTTTAGGGATTCTATATGATATCTTGTCTACTGCAAATAGAGAAAATTTACTTTTTCCTTTCTGATTTGGATGCATTTTATTTCTGTTTCTTGGCTAATTACTCAAGCCAGTACTGTGTTGAATAAGAGTGGTGAGAGTGGGCATCCTTGTTTTGTTCCTTATCTTAGAGGAAAAGCTTTTGGTATTTCATCGTTGAGTATGACATTAGCTGTGGGCTTGTCATATATTGCCTTTATTATGCTGGTTTGTTGAGTTTTATCATGAATGGATGGTGAATTTTGTCAAATGCTTTTCTGCATCTATTGAGATGATTATATGATTTTTATCCTTCATTTTGTTAATGTGGTGTATCACATTGATTGATTTGCATATGTTGAACCATCCTTGCATCTCAGGGTGCAAGGTGATCATGGTTTATGTATGATTCTTTTAATGTATTGTTGAATATGATTTCCTAATACATTTTATTGAGGATTTTTGCATCTAAGTTCATCAGGGATATTGGCCAATAATTTTCTTGTTTTTAAAATTTCTTCTCTGACTTTGGTATCAGGGTAATGCTGACCTTGTAAAATGAATTTGGAATTGTTCCCTCCTCTTTTAATTGGGGAAGAGTTTGAAAATAATTGCTATTATTTCTTGGTTAAATGTTTGGTAGAATTCATCATTGAAGCCATCTAGTCTTGGGGTTATCTTGGAAGGTTTTTGAGTATTGATTCAGTTTCCTCACTGGTAATTGGTCTGTTCAGATTTTCTGTTAATTTCTTCATGATTCAGTCTTGGTAGCTTGTATGTTTCTAGGATTTTTTTCCATTTCTTCTAGGTTGTCCAATTTGTTGGTGTATAATTGTTCATAGTGGTCTCTTATGATCCTTTGTATTTTTGAGGTATCTGATGTGATGTCTCCTGTTTCATTTATAATTTCTCTCTCTCTTTTTTTTGGAAAGTCTCACTGTTTGTCTATTCTATCTTTTAAAAAAATTAGCTCTTAACTTCATTGATCTTTTTTTCTTTTTAGTCTCTATTTCATTTATGTCTGTTTGATCTTTGTTATTTTCTACCTTCTGCTAACTCTAGGCTTAGTTTGTTCGTATTTTCCTAGTTCCTTGAGGTGTAAAATTAGGTTGTTTATTTGAGATCTTTCTTTTTTCAGGCATTTATTGTTATAAACTTCCCTCTTAGAACTGCTTTTGCTGCATCTCATCAGTTTTGGTATGTTGTGTTTCCATTTTTAGTTCTCTCAAGATATTATTTGATTTCTCTTTCACTCATTGGTTGTTCGGGAACACGTTGTGTAATCTCCACGTACTTGTGAATTTTCCAGTTTTCCTAATTGATTTCTAGTTTTCTTTTCTTTTCTTTCTTTCTTTCTTTCTTTTTTTTTTTTTCCACACCACACGGCTTGTGGAATCTTAGTTTCCTGACCAGGGATTGAACCCAGGCCCTCAGTAGTGATGGCACGGAGTCCTAATCACTGGACCACCAGGGAATTCCCAATCAATTTCTAGTTTTATATGGTGGTTGGGCTTAGTATGATTTCAGTCTTCTTAACTTTATTAAGACTTGTTTGTAGCCTAAGATATGATTTATCCTGGATAATGTTCCATGTGTGTTTATGTATTCTTTTGCTGTTGGATAGAATGTTCTATATATCTGTTAGGTCCGTCTGGTCTAATGTGTAGTTTAATTCCAGTGGTTTTTTTTAGACTGATTTTCTGTCTTGGATGACCTATCCATTGTTGAAAGTGGGTGTTTGAAGTTCATTGCTATTCTTATATTGCTGTCTGTTCCCTCCTTCAGATCTGTTAATATTTGCTTTATATATTTAGGTGCTCCTATGTTGGGTGCATAAATATTTACAATTGTTATATCCTCCTGATGAATTGATCCTTTTATTATTATTTTTTTTACAATTTATTTATTTATTTATTTCTGGCTGCATTGGGTCTTCATTGCTGCATGCGGGCTTCCTCCCTAGTTGTGGCGAACAGGAGCTACTCTTCGTGCAGTGCGCTGGCTTCTTATTGCGGTGGCTTCTCTTTGTTGTGGAGCATGGGCTCTAGGTGCGCGGGCTTCCGTAGTTGTGGCACACGGGCTCAGTAGTTGTGGCTCGCAGGCTCTAGAGCACAGGCTCAGTAGTTGTGGTGCATGGGCTTAGTGGCTCTGTGGCATGTGGGGTCTTCCCGGACCAGGGCTCAAACCTGTGTCCCCTGCGTTGTCAGGCGGATTCTGAACCACTGCGCCACCAGGGAAGTCCAATTTTTTTATTATTATATAATGACCTTATTATTTTCTCTTGTTGATCTTTGGCTTAAAGTCTTTTATTTCTGGTATAAGTATAGCTACCCCTGCTTTCTTCTGGTTTCTATTTGCATTGAATTTATTTTTTCATCACTTCATTTTCAGTTGATGTGTGTCCTTAAAACTGAGAAACTGAGGTGTCTCTTGTAGGCAACATATAGTTGGGTCTCTTTTATTATTTATTCAGCCACTCCGTTTTTTGATTGGAGAATTTAGTCCCTTTACAGTTAAAGTAATCATTGATAGGTGTAGGCCTACTATTGTCATTTTAATTGTTTTCTGGTTATTTTGTAATTCCTTTGTTTCTTTCTTCCTGTCTTGCTCTCTTCCTTTGTGATTTGATAATTTTCTGTACAGTAAGTCCCCTACACACGAACCTTCAAGTTGCAAACTTTCAAAGATGGAAACATGTGTTCACACGTCCAATCATGTAAGTTAGTTCATGTGTCTGGTGTACATTGTTGTCTGCGTGCATCCTTTACAAGTGGTTGTGCTTTTGTGTACATTACTGTATAGTACTGTATAGAGTACAGTAGTACAGTATCTTTATTTCAAGCTAGATCTGCAAGGGAACGACTTCATTGAACTCCTTGCTGTGCAACATGAGGAGCTTACTAATGAAGACCTGATGGAATTGGAGACCCAGAGAAAGGACGAAGAGAGACAAGAAGAAGAAGAAGTAACTGAAGAACCAAAGAGATTCACGACACAGGAAATGGCAAGGGGATTTTCTTTATTTGAGGAGGCATTGTTAGTTTTGAGGCACAGGAGCTGAATGTAGAACAGTACACAAAGGTTGCAGCAGCCGTTCAGAATGCAAACCAGCGCTGCTGTGTCATCTATGATGAGAAAAAAAGAGCTACTACCCAGATATCCCTGGATCATTTTTTCAAGAGGGTAGATAGAATTGAATCCAGCAAGAAACCAGAATCTATGTCATCAGCGTCAGGCATGAGTGAAGTTGCAGCTTGCCCTCCGTCTTCTATTGCTGATGATCCTTCAGTTCTATCATCTCTCATCTCTCCTCTCCCCTCCTCCAGTCAGTAACTCTTCTTGCCTGTTTACTTGATGCCAGCCCCTGTATGCCAGCTGTTTTACTGTACTACTGTACTTTTCAAGGTACTGTACTGTAAGATTAAAAATATTTTATTTTTTGTGTTTGTTTTTTATGTATTATTTGTATGAAAAATATTATAAACCTATTACAGTACAGTACTATATAGCCAATTGTGCTAATTAGGTACCTAGGCTAGTTTTGTTGGACTTACGAATGTGCTCTCAGAATGGAACTCGTTTGTATGTAGGGGACTTACGGTAGTGGTATGCTTTGAATTCTTTATCTTTTGTGTATCTACTATAGGTTTTGGCAGTGCATTGAGGCTTACATAAAACATTTTGTTTTTCTTTTTTGCCAAGGCTGCTACCCTTACATAAAACATTTTAAATATAAACAGTCTATTTTAATCTGATAATTACTTAACTTTAAATGCATACCAAAACCTCCCCTTCCTTCACATTTTGTTTAATGTTATAATTTGCATCTTTTCACATTGTATATCCATTAACAAATTATTGTAATTACACTTAATTTTAATACTTTTGTCTTTTAACCTGTAAACTAGATTTATAAGTGATGTACCCATCACCATTGCAATATTAGAATATTCTGAATTTAATTATATATTTACCTTTACCTGTGAGTTTTATACTTTCATGTTTTCCTGTTACTAATTAGTATCCTTTTGTTTCAGCTTGAAGAACTCCCTTTAACATTTCTTTTAAGACTGGTCTAGTGTTGATGAACTCCTTCATCATTTGTTTATCTGGAAAACTTATATCTCTTTTTCAGTTCTGAAGGACAACTTTGCCAGGTACAGTATTCCTGATTGGCAATTTTTTCCTTTCAGAACTTTGAGTATATCATCTTACTCCCTTCTAGCCTGCAAGGTTTCTGCTGAAAAATCTGTTTATGGTCTTATCTGGGTTCCTGTGTATGTAATGAGTTTCTTTTTCTCTTGCTACTTTGAAGATTCTCCTTGTCTTTAACTTTTGATGATTTAATTATAATGTGTTTTGGTGTGGGTCCTTTTGGATATATCTTTTTTAGTACTTTCTAGGCTTCCTAGATCCAGTTGTCTGACATCTCTTTCTTTTCCCAAGTTAGGGAAGTTTTCAGCCATTAATCCTTGAATAACCTTTCTGCCTCCTTTTCTCTCCTCTCTTTCTGGAACCCCTATAATGCATATTTTAAGCTATTTTCACTCTTTCATTATTTCTGTTTGCACCTCTGTTTGAAAAAATTCCACTGCCGTTTTCAGGTTTGCTGATCCTTTCTTCCACTTGAGGTAGTCTGCTGTTGAAACCGTCGTATTGCATTTTTCAGTGCCATTATCGTAGTCTTCAGTTCTATCATTTCTGTTTGGGGATTTTTAATATTTTCTGTCTCTTTTTTGAAGTTCTTACTTTGTTCATGCATTACTCTCCTAACTTTGGTGTGCATCTTTATGACCATTATTTTGAAATCTGTATCAGGTAAATCACTTACCTTTATTTCATTAAGATCTGCTTCTGGATATTTTTATTGTTCTTTGTTTGGAACATATTCCCCTAATTCTTCATTTTTATTGACTTTCTGTTCATTTCTGCACATTAGTTAGAACAGCCACCTCTCCCAGCCTGACAGAATGGTCTCATGGCACGTGCTCTCCGTTGTGTTTCATACTTTTGTTATTCCCCAAAAGATAGTGTTCTGAAAGGAGCTGATAGTATAATAGAAAAAGCACAATTTACATTTGTGAAGGGGCATGATGGTGATTATAAAAAATACAGAAAATACATTAATATATTTAAAAAAACAAATTTTAAAAATTACATAGACATATTGAGAAAAAAGTTACTGAGTAAATAATTTAAAATCACCTGGATTTATGTGGAATAAATTTCTTAAATTAGTAAGTTTTAGGCTAGGACTTGAAAGATAGTAAATGAGGCTTGGTAAAGAAATAGGAGCTAACATGAAGGAAACAAAGTTGGCAATAAGAAGTAGACTAATTTAAGTAAGGTGGAAAGGATTGCTTGGAGCTCAGAAAAGCTAATGTTGAAGAAAGCATTACGGGAGCAGGTGTTCAGTTTCATGGGAAGGTTAGTGTGGATTTTATAGAAGAGAAGTAGTAACTGTATATGTTCTTAAGCAAGGAATGATAACTGATATATCCTATGCAGGATGTATTAAAATTCAAAATGTTTAGAAGCTTATGCTAGTGTAATACTTCTGTATTGTAAGCACCAGTATTATGGTAAGTTGAGGGAAAAGGTGACTGCAGAGCTTTCTGGAGTTGTTCTTTGAGGTTGATACTTCTAATGTATACTACTGGTGTCCAGTTATTCAAAGTGCTGCTTCTTGAATGTAGATTTCTGTTATTCTTATTTTCTTTTGTTTTAGTTGGTTTCTAATACGGGTAGAGCGAATAAGGAGGAATGAGAGAGGTTCTGATTGTTGGCTGAAGATGAAACAAGCTAGCTCCAAAGTTTCCGATGGAATTATTGGTATATACTTAGTGCTTTTAAGACCGCTCCCCCACCACCAAGACTGACAAAGCTCTTTTCCTCATAGCTACTGTCATTTATGATTTTAAAATCTTATTTAATAATGATTGCTTACTCATTTGGCTGTCCTTTTTATTGCTTCTTGGAAACTTTTCGAGAATCATTGTAAATTCTTGTCATTATTTGCATTATTGGTAAAATGGGTGGGAGGGAAGTTGTACATATTTCTCACCTTTCCCTCTTTCTCCTAGCTTTTGATAATCATCCTTTAGTTTTGCTGTGCATTGGCAATCACTGATAACAATTACCTTGGAAATAAAAGCTATAGTAAATGTAACACAGATCAGTTGGGTTTATTTGTTGAGGCCAAAAAAGGGGGCTGTGGTGTTCAAAAACTTTCCTTTGAGTATTTCTTCTCTATCTTCTTTGCTTTTTCTCCTCTTTCAACTCTTCTTCTCACCCTACACACTTCCCATAAATGATACTCATTCCAGTGATTTTAAATTACATCTGTGTATTGCTAACTCCAAAATACATATAATCTTCCAGACCTCTCTTCTGAGCTCTAGACTTACGTATCCAGCTTCCGACTTGATTTTGTACACTTGGACACAAAATTAACTTCTCTAAAACTCAACTCGTGACTTCTGTTCCCCTACCTCTCCCCAAACAAACCCATTCATCTGTATCCACCTCCCTCTACCCAATTGCTCTTGTAAGAAATCTTATTCTTGGCATCTCCTTCTCTCTCCCTTACCCTTAATCCAATCCATCACTTGGGGCTTTTTGATTTCACCTCCAAAATATTTCTCAGATCTTTCTATTTCTCTCCACCACTTCTGCCATTACACTGGTCCAGGCTGCCATCATCTCTTGCCTGCTCTACTCCAATAGCCTCTGACTGGTCTTTCCCTACTTTTTTGTATCCTCCAGTTTCTTTGTACGAAGTGGTCACTGTCCTGCTTAAAGTCCTTCAGTTATTTTCCACATATATGGCCTATATCCATTATCAGAGTCTCTGAGGTCCAGATGAGCCATCTATACCTTTCTCTCCCCCTTTAGCTTGTCCTACTCTCTCTCTGTATTCTTACCATTCCAACCACACTGACCATCTTATAGTTTTTATGACAGTGCTTCTAAACTAGCAAAGGTCTAGTTTTTATTTTCCAATTTGTTATGGATTGGTAATTGAATAAAATACAGTAAGAATGAAGTACTATACAAATGTAAGAGGGCACCCCAAGGAATGCAAATATAAGCTCCAATTTCCTGTTATTAGAGTCACCAGACACATAATTTTATGTAAAATTGTTGTAAAAGTTTCTGAACACTTCATTTTAATTCCTAGGCTTTTGTTGCCATGGACCAGTAACAAAGAATTTGTGGACCATACCTTGAGTAGTGCTATTCTAGAACATGAAAATCTTTTTATCATCCCAGCGTCTTTGCATTTGTTTTTTCCTCTATCAAAATGTCTATGCCTCCACTTGTTTAAGGTTTTATCCTTATCCTCAGTGCTATTCAGTTTCAGTGCATTGTGTTTAGGAGTGGTATATTAAAAAGAATATACCTTGGTTGACACTTAATATGTACTTTTAATTTGAGGACTCTTCAATTTTGAAAAAATCTCAACCATTTTTTTTTTTTTTTAAATTGCTTCTTTGACAATTCCTTTATTCTGTTCTTCCAGAATTCCTACACTGGAGCTTCTCTATCTGTTCTCCACACATGTCTCTTAACAACTTTTTCACATTTTCTATCTCTTTCAGTCTAGGTAAATTCTTCAGTAGCATTTTATAATTCACTAAATTTAGTTGTTTCTGGTCTAAAGTTTATCTCATGGGAGTATTTTATTTTAAAGATTATATATTTCACGTCTAATTGGTTCTTTTCTGTTTCTGCATTTTTTAATTTCATGATTCCTTGTTTATTCTTATGGCTACTATTCTTCCCTTCTTTGAAGACCCTAAACACTTTCATAGTCATTTGTAGATTATGCCATTATTTTTGTGTTGGTAATCTCATCACGGTTTCTCAAGAGTTCTGTAACTTGCAAGGTCATATTAAATGAGAGCTTCCCCCAAACCCCCAGCTCTTTCAAGTCTTGCCCTTAATCCCTTAATGATTTTGTGTTGCTTCTTCCTGGCCCTCTCTAGGCTCCAGTCCAAGCTTATATTGGCTTACACTAGCATTTTATTAGTCTTGTATTTCCTACTTCCCATCCTTCAACAATACTGGGGATTTTGCTGGACAAGTGACTGTGTTCATGAGGGTTCTGACTTTGCTGCTTTGTCTCCTTTTTTCTGACTTAATAATTGCAACTTTATAAAATCTTAGCCTTAGGCAGAAGTCTCAGCCTTATTTTTTCAGCCTCCTTTCTAAAGTGGGAAGCCTCACTCCAGCTGCTCGATTGCCATGAGTCTGGGTTTAATTCCCTGGCTCTAGGACACTTAAGCCTCCCTGTTATTTTGAAGGAGCTATTGCTGCCTGCTCTTGGACCTGGAATTCAGGAGACCCATGACCTATTTTTGTGCCTCTATGCTTTTTCTGGTCCAAGGAGATGTTTATGTTGTTTCTGTATGCATCTGTGTCTTTTTTGTTTTCCTGTTTTATATTTTATCTATCATTGCTCTGTGGTTAGAGCAAGGATAATAAGTATCTCAAAGCATGTACTTGTCTAAACCAGCTTCTGAGAGAAGTCTGTCAGTCACACCTACCTAGCTAACTCCTAGTTAACCTCAGGGACCATATTTAAGCCTTTCAACACTGTCTAATGGTGCCTTGCATAGTACCAGTCACATATTGAGTTGAAGAAGTGGTAGGCTGCTACATAAGATTTTCAGATTCAATTGGGTTGGATTGCTTGTTGGTTGGGGGAAAGGTCTTACAGTACCCTAAATATCAGTGTAAGGATGTTAGACTTTATCCTTTAGGCAGTTGGCAGTTTTGAAGCCACTGGGTGGAGTATGCTAATTGGTGTTTTTTGCCTGAAAATAATGTAAAGATTTGATTGAAGCTGGGAAGGTAGAGGCAAGAAAACCTTTGAAGAAACTGTTTGGAATCATTCATGTTTGAGAGGAGGATGAGAGCTCAAATAAGGAGGTAACGTGGCAATGATTGTTTGAGGAGACAGTATCAGGTGGCAGTGGAGAGGTCTTGATGATTGAATATGGAATCAGAAGCAGGTGAAGCCACGTTTCCATATTGGAGTGAAAAAGACAAATGATGGTATTAGAGATGGAACTAGGAAACCACTTACTTTTACTAAGATTACCTTCCTGTCCTTTTCTCTTTATTGTCTGTACTCTTCTGGATCCTTTCTTTGTCCTTGGTAACTTTCTGTTTCCTGGTCTTAATGTAAACCTGACGTATCATCTGAATGAATTAAGTTCTTCCCATTTTTTTTAGTGAGTTGACCCTTAAAAATCTTTCAAACCCATCTTCCCCTGTTAAATTTATGCTTTTGTTTCTGTGTACAATGTGGATGGTTTTATTCCACATAGTAGCCCTCAATTTAATTTTATCTTCCTCAGGTTTAACTGTTTCTCAAGGTAGAGTATCTATTTGTTGTGAACTAATTTATTTTCTATAGGCAATTTATATCAAGTAAGCTTGGAATAATTGCAGCGGCAAGAATAGTAAACATTAAATGCCTTTGTCAAGGTAATCAGTAACTCATTTATAGATGACAAATAATTAGTCTTCACAACACCATAAACCCGTCAGTATTTGGCACATAGCATTTGAGTTTGTTTAAATAAACTTAAGAAAAAGGTAAGAGACTTATTCAAAGTGAATCTTTGATAATTACGAAAAATAATTTCCCAGTTTTTCCATTTAGTATATATACCATTGCTTCATTTAATAGAAGATACTTTAGTTTTATAAACAATAATTGGAATCTAAAAATCAATTAGAAGTTGAACAAAGCATAAAAACTACTGATCTATAAAATTATTTTACTAGGAACGCTTAAAACTTCTGAATATAAGACTTTATATTAAAAAGCAGACAGATTCTTTAACCATGTTGGTATTACATGTATATAAGCTATAACTAGCTCTCTTTTTATTTAGTGTTTGTTTTTAACCTTCTCTCTCTTTATATGTAAATATATTGTAAGCAGAATATAGTTGTTTTTGTAAAATTTTAGTCTGACAGTTATCTTTTAATTGGAACATTAGTTCATTTACATTTATTGTAATTATTGACATATTTAGATTTAAATCTACCTGCTTATTATTTGCTTTGTTCCACTTGCCCTGTGTTTTTAAAAAGATTTTTATTTGATTTATTTAAACTAAACTTTTTACATTTATATTATATAAAATATATTCGTATTTATATTCAAGCTCAATATAAATGTGAATTTTTATCTCTTGGGACAATATAGGATCCTTCATATGTTAACTCCATTTAAACCCCCTCTATATATGTACTACTGTTGTCAGATAGAGTATACTATGAGCATTTTACACTTTGTAGCCGTTATTACTGTTTTATGCAGTCATTGGATCTCACCACACGTTTACTGCCTCGCCACTCCCCGCCCCTTTTCTCATTTCTTTCTTCATATCAGTTTTTGTCTGGGGTCATTTTTCTTCTACTCAAAGAATACTCTTAAGTCTTCACCTTCGTTTTTGAGGGGTGTTTTTTTTGGATAGAGAAACGTTTTTCAGCATGTTGAGGGATCATTCTGTTGTCTTCAATCTTCCACCACTGAGTTGTCAAGTCAGCCATTAGTCTGATTGTGGCCCCTTTGAACGTGATCTATCTTTTAAGGTTAAGTTGCTTTTATGAATTTCTCTTAGTCTTTAGTTATTTAGGGGTTTAACTTAGATGTGATTTTATTTATTTTGCTTGGGATTCACAAGGTTTCTTAAATTTGCGGCTTGATGTCTTCCATCAGTTTGGGGAAATTCTTAGCCATTTTCTCTTCAAACATTGATTCTGCTCCATTATCTCCCTCTTTCTGGGACTCAATTTCCTTTTTTTTTTTAAATTAATTTATTTTATTTTTGGCTGCGCTGGGTCTTTGTTGCTGGGCTTTTCTCTAGTTGCGGTGAGCGGGAGCTACTCTTCATTGTGCTGCGCAGGCTTCTCATTGCGGTGGCTTCTCTTGTTGCAGAGCATGGGATCTAGGCTCGCAGGCTCAGTAGTTGTGGCGCATGGGCTTAGTTACTCCATGGCATGTGGGATCTTCCTGGACCAGGGCTCGAACCCCTGCATTGGCAGGTAGATTCTTAACCACTGTGCCACCAGGGAAGCCCCTCCATTTACTTTTAAGTTTGACCTTTTTACTATGTCCTCTGTGTCTTTTACTGTCATGAATAAATTTCTATTCTTCTGTCCATCTGCTTCTTTCTGGATGTTTTTTCTAACCAACCTTTAATTCACCCATGCTTCCTTTAGCTGAGTCTAATCTGATGTGAAATTTATCTTTTTAATTCTTAATTGTAGTGAATTAAGGGGGGATTAGGGGGAAAAAAACTAAAAAAAACTAGGGAGGATGATTTTTTAAAATTGAGAAATATTGCCCAGGGGCATAAACCAGCATTCTAGGAGCCTAGTAGGACTTATTTTGAGCAGACTTTCACTTACTCTTCTCACCTTTACCCCACTTCTGCCTTTTGCCCTAAGTGAATAGCCTCTCTGATAAAAAGTCTTTAGAAAGTCAACTTTCCATCTCTTTGAACTAGGGCATGGCCCAAGCAAGGGGATCTAAAGATCTAATTGCTCTTTATAATACCTTTTAACCAATTCTGTTTTCAGTTCCCCATATAACCATTATCTTCAATTCCTGAACTGTTCCAGGGCTTTGTAATACAAATCAGCATTTTTTCCTTGGCTTCCCCTACTGTAGATGCTCAGCAAATTGGAGGAAGTTGGAACTCAAGCCTACTAATTTCATCCATCTTCCTCCATCCTCCAACATTTTGTTGATATCTCTTCTTTGCTATTATCTCCTCTCCAGTTTTCTTTTTTTATGGGTTTATCCTTTTTAAAAAAGTTATTTTTTTTCCCATCATCTTAGTGGCCTTTGAGGTCCACTGTGTTTATCATAAGTTACAGAACTTGCTTCTCAGTGAAGCCTGTGGTTGAAAATTAATTATGTTTTATATTCTTAGGGCATTTGTTGGAAATTGCCACACACAAATCATTTTAATTTTACCCAATTGTATTTGTTGTGTAATAAAAATTCCATTTCATACAACACTTAAGTCTGCATTATGTCTTTCCTAGGGGGTGTGTTTCTTTTAGGTCAAAGCTGGGAATGTTGGTAGAACTCATTTAAAAACTTAAAGCTTGTTAGGCTGCACCCCACAGGCCTGCAAGCCTTGTAATTGCCCAGCCTTAAAACTGAAGAGCGAGCCCAGAGACAGCTAGAAACATCCTTGGTTTATTGGATAATGACTCTTACATGTCCGATGCAAGGTCCTGGAAAGAGACAGCAGGCAGGACGTGGCCGCAGTCTTCGCTACAGGTGGTGGGGGGTGGGTGTTACCAGTTACACAGAGAATTGGCATCAGGTTGGCTCACCAGTTACCAGGGAAACCAGCAGAAGAGCCTGTCCCTCACAGCCCCTTTGATAAACTAGCAGGTGGAGCCATTCTGATCTGAAGAGTAGAAGATCACTAAGCTGGGGGTAGGGGTGGGAGGATGGGGCGTGGGGCAAGTTACTTATTAGGCTCTATGATTAAGAGGGAAGGTCAGTCATGCCAGTAGGGTGTGGGTGAGGCAGGCACTCCTTGAGTGGGGGATGTACACGGAGCAAGAGAACAGCCATCTTGAGTGGCCTGACCATACACAGCTATATAGTGTTTTTGAACTTAGCAAAGGTGTTTTTATTTTACCTGTTACCTGAACTAAGCAGTATTCTCAGTGACCCTCATTTAAAGGATTTGAGAACTGATAAAGCGTTTAACAATACTTCTCATTAGGAAATTGTGATGGTGACTAAATTTCAGGATAATAGGCATATGGTTTTAAGTTTAAGTATGTTTGAAACATTATGGGAAAGTGAAGTTGAAAAATACCAAACTCTATACAGTGTTTTATTGTAATAAAAAATATAGCCGTGTTTAAATGAAGCCTACTTATTATCTTATAATCAAACTGTATTTGGACCTGTTTTTTTTTTTTAATTGAGGTGAAATTCACACAGCATGAAATTTACCATTTTTAAAGTGAACAATTTAATGGTATTTAGTTTGTTTACAATATTTTGCAACCACCAATCACCTCTGTCTAGTACCAAAACTTTTTTTAATCGCCCACGAAGGAGACCCTCATACTCATTAAGCAGCATTTTCAGCCCCTGGCAACCACTAATCTGCTTTCTGCCTCTATGAATTAACCTATTCTAGATGTTTCAAATAAATGGAATCATACAATATGTGACCTTTTGTGTCTGGCTTCTTTCAGTTACCTTTGTTTTTGAGATTCATCCATGTATCACTATTTAATTCCTTTTTGTGCATATACAAAGACATAAGAAAAGTTGATGAGAAATTTTTCCTAATGCAACTAATAAAATAAATAGGACTTAAGCTGAAGAAAGCCTTTAAAACATGCTTAACATTAGTTCTATTTTGTGTGAATGCTTCTTTAAAAATCTAATTTGATGTGTTTTGATAAATGTAGAGTACATTTCTACTAAGGTATAGGAAATGAGTACAGGTCTGTGGACCAGTTAACATCATAATGTTCTTGGTTGAAGGTTCTACCCCGTCCCTAGAAGTATAAGAGAGGATAGCTGGACGTTATTGGTAAAGTAATACAAAGATATTGATTGCTGCACACTATTAACATTAGAATGAAATAGTAACCTCCATATTATCCACACTTTCTTTATGTGAAGCTAGTGTTTATTTGTAAATATATAAGAACTTTTTCTTCCGAGAAAATTAAATTAATATTGTTAAAGAAAAAAAAATTATTCATGATACTTGTTAAAGAACAGCAAGGCAGACTTAATTCAGGAGGACTGCTACGGTGGGGTTTTGCAGTAGGGGAGAGTTGAGTTCAACTCTGAATACAGTATGGAAGAGTGGAGATTTATAGCTGAGGTATAGAGTGGGGATTTGTGGATGGAAAATTGCTAAGAGTAAACATCAGGGGTAAGGGAGATTCTGACTAAATGGACATGACAGAATTTTTGCCGAAAGCAGGCCAGGGTGATCAGATACCGAGAGTAAGGGATTAACAGACTCAGCAAGATTCTTGCTAAACCTGGAGTAAGCAGGCAGAGCCCTGAACTAAGGACAGAGCCCCAGGTCAGGGCCAAGTCAGAAAGAGGACTCAGAGGACCCTGCCTCAAGTTTGGTCAAGGAGAGTCTCTGTCAGTATAGATCATTTGTGGCCAAATGTTCACAGCAATATCTAGTATAGTAAAGCTTACTAATATTAATGTGCATCATTTTTAATTGTACAGTTTACCATTTAATCAAGTTAATCTTAAAAATGGATCTTCCTTTTTAGTGACTGTGACGGACATATTTGAGTCTGGTTTGCATATGAGAGTCATTTATTACTACCACGTAGAAAATTCTTATAGCTATAATTGCTACTGGAATATTTTCTAGGCAGATAAATCATGCCATGTAATTGAAGATAGTATCACAACTTCCAAGTCCCCTGGAAATCATAGTTGCTTATAACTAAAAGTGAACCATTTGTGCGTTTGTACGAAGTCGGTGAAATGCTGTTGTACCCACAAATACAGAGGAAATTGAAATCATCTAGACAAAAAACTGGGACTTAAGTGAGCACTTAGGTCCACAGGTCAGATTTGACTATAATGAAAGCTTTGAGGCTTATCATAAGAGGAGGCAGTGATCATCCTTATCATTGAGATTCAGGCAGGTGTCAAGTTAGTCATTGTTAGTCTCTAAGACTTAGCTGGATAAGACATTTGATGACCAGATATATTTATAGATATTTATGTGTTAAATTCTTGGTAGCCTCTTGGAAGAATGAAGTTATTCTTCTCACATAGGTGTCTATTTGAGACTTCAAAATAAGAATATAATATATCAGAATAAGAAGAGCACATATTCATTCAAAGAGGATTCATTCTCTCCTCCAGCAGGCCGTAGAGTAGGGCAGATCACCCCAACTGAGTGAGGAACTGAGCTGACTTGAGATGGGTTTGCAAAACTTAGGAAGCTTGTGTGATTCTCGGTTCACCCCTCCCCCCTTTCTAAGTTGTAGCCCTCCAGAGGTCACAATTGAAGGCCCAGTGTTTCTCCTTTCCTTAGCACCACAGGACTGCCAAAAATTCTGTTATTTTCTGTTTTATTTGTTTCGCTGCTTTCTGCTTTGCTTTTCCGCTTCTTGCATTGTGTATTTTAAGAATTTGTCAAATACCTCTAGGTCAGAACTGTTGGGGGTCACATCTCTGTAACTCCCTTCCTTCAGGAAACTTCACAGCTCTGAACTCCAATTTTTGCCTGCGTTCTTTTGAAATTGCTGAAAGCTCTGATGACTACACTGCCTCTTAGCCACTGCCCTTGCCTGCCCTTGGTTTCCTCTGGACTTTGCCCCATGCACCTTTTCTCTTGGTTGATTTTTCTTTGTATCCTTTCACTGTAATAAGTCATAGCTTTGAATACAACTCTGTGCTGAATCCTATAAATCTTCCTAGCAAATCACTAAACCTGGGGTGGTCTTGGGACCCCCAACACGCGTGCCCATTCCGAATTTCTGTTAAGTTGGATTGTTATCTCAGAGATTTTTTTTTTTTTTAATCTCAGAGATTTTAATGTTCTACTGAGAATGACCAGAGACAGATGGAATTGTAACCCCTCTACATATGTGTGTAAATCGAGGCTCAGAGATGAATTTATCAAGGTCATCCATGTAGTAATTCCTGACAGAACCAGGAATTGCATCCACGTCTAACTCCAAAATTCCCCTGTACTTTCCTTATATCTTGCATCTTCCAAATGACTAAGCAAAATTACTGAAAGGGAATGGTTTCAGTTTTTGGAGCTGTCCTGTATTAGTTAGGAATTAACCATTTAACCCTCTCATTATGCACAAGGAGTGTTTTTAGATCAATAGCAAACTAAGTTGGAGTTTAGTGACTTAACTGTTAACCAAAGGCAACTGTTACACTGTTTTTCCAACAAAGTATCAGTAAATTAGCAACTTAACTTTCCTTTTTTTTTCCAAATAGATAATCTCTTTTTAAACATTCTGTACACTCTGTGTGTGTGTGTGTGTGTTGCGTGTGAATGTGTGTGCAAGTACTTATATGTATGCCGTGGGCACTTAAGACTGACAAAAGTTGTTATTTGTGTTTTTTATGGATAATTTTGTTAACTTTGTGATATTTAGTAGAGGCTATAGGGTAGGAATCAAATTATATAAGTAAAATACTCTCCAATATTTGTGCAGATAGAGATTTTCTTTCACCTTAGACTTAACATTTCAACACAAGAAAGACACAGTCAGCGAGTCACAAATTTCTGACAATGTGGGCAATGGAATATTTTTCTGTTTGTAAATAACTTTCAGAAATTCTCCCCCAGGGTATCTTTATTTATTTATTTTTAAATTTTACTGTCTGAAAACAGGAAGGTTGGTCTCAGAATTGTAAAAGAGTGCAGGGTTAAGGGAGGATCCTGAGTTACAAAGGTAAGGCAGCATTTTTAGTCTGCTAGGCTTGGGGCAGCCCATCACCTGGACTCTTTAGGAATTGAGAAAGATTGATTTACTTTTTTCTTTAACAAGGCAGGTTTTATTAATGTCATAATAACATTTTATATTTGTGCAGCTTAGGAGTTTCAAATGCTTCCCATTTACTATCTAATTTGAGCCAGACCACTTTGTGAGGTGGTGGGGCTGCTTTACACTTGAGAAAAACTGGTGCTTGGAGAAAGTAAGTGACTTGTTCAAGATCACACAGCTGGTTAACAGAGGAGTAGAGGCACAAACCCAGACTTTCCGACACCATGTGTCCCCTGTGCTTGTACAGGTAACAGAGCTGAGGGTCTACACTCTGGTGTCTCGGATGTCAGAACAGCCGTAATGGCAGCAGATGAGTGTACGTTTGAGGGAGACACTTAATTTTTTAGGTTTAATTTTGTGCAGTGCTTAATAGTTTAACATAAGGATAGCCAGAAAACTTTCTGAATCTGAATGAAGCAGAATTATAAACCTTCTCCACATCATAACAATACCATACAACAGAATTTCAATGATTTGTCCTGTGAGAATGCCCTTTGGGGGAAAGTTTTGATATTTTCCCTGAAGCAGCATGAGGAGGATTTGTTTTTGAATTAAAATGCTATTCTCTTTTAGAATGAAATGTTTCTAAAATCCAGAATAGAAGGACATTAAGGCAGGTATATATGGAACAGCTGTTAGAATGAAACAAAAACAGGGCAAAAGGAGTAAACATATGTGAAGAAAATGAGGGGAACAAGGAAGTAGTGGTGGGAAAAACAACGCAGTAGTGATGGGAAATAATTAAATGTTGATTAGACACCAAGGGGGGAAAGGTGGGGTGGGATGAATTGGGAGATTGGGATTAACATGTATACATTAATATGTATAAAACAGATAACTAATGAGAACATGCTGTATAGCACAGGGAACTCCATTTTGCTGTACAGTAGAAACTAACACAACACTGTAAAACAACTATACCCCAATAAAAAAATTAGACTTTCTTTTTTTATGATTAAAATAATATTTGAATTCCTGTCTGCTGATATAAAGGGATTGTTTTATAACACTAGGGCAAATTACCTTAGTCTTTCTCTGAAGTGAAGGTTATTGTGAGATCATGTGTGTGCAGGAACTTCCTGAGTTGTAAAGCGCTAAAAACATATGTTGGAATTATTAATAAAAGTAAAGCTGAGTTGTTAGGATTGATCTTGTGCCTTAAGTTTTTTCACGAAGGTAAAGTCACTGGGATTGGGTGATATGAAAACGGATGATCTTGTCAACCTTGTGGCTTCTCACAGAATTCAGCAAACATTTGTTCAGGGCTACAGTGTATCACGTAGTCTGGGAGCCGACCGTCAGGAGGTGCCAAGAGACACCTGTGATTTAGTACTGAGAAGACAGGCCCTCAATAGATGGTTTCAAATGCATATGAGAAACATCAGATAGAATGTGCAGGGTACAAAGGGTGTGTATAGAGAAAGGGCAGCGTGGGCTTTAATAAAAGAAGAGCATCTAAAGTGCCAGTAAGAAGGCTGCTTTCAGTGAGCGATGGGGGTTGTATTCTTCCTTCTCTTTCCTCATCTCAGTATCCCTCTAGCTCCTTAAACCCAGATCTACTGACCACTCCTGTCCCCTCTGCCCCCCTCCCCACCATAAGTTAGCACTGATGGCCCCGTTACCATTGCAGGATATACCGAATATTTCAGCTGTAGTGTTGTCCTTAATGAAGCTGGGCTAGGAACATGATTTTGTTAGGATCCACAGAAACAGGAGTCAAATATCAGGGCCAGTGTGGGTTACAGCAGTGGGCTAAGAATATGAAACTAGTCCACTCCTGGCTCTTAGAATGGGTGATGCCAGAACGTGAATGGAGTTCATGTCACAGGCGGCATATGAACAAGCCAAAACCAAGAACTTACAGTCTTAAATTATTTTCTGTATCCAGAGCACTGAACGTTCTTTATTGTGGGATTTCTTCTAAATTTCCAGGAGCTTGCCTTCCAGGTTGTGCTTCTCTGTCTGAAAGTTCTTGCCAGCATCTGATGCCAGCTCCAAGTCTCCTTGTTTTCTGGAAGCTTCTGTGGCTTGATCCTTGGCATCTTTATTGTCCCTGAATTAACTTCTCTCCTTCAGTTTCCTTATTGACTTACAGTTTATAAGACTAGGCTTTTTCTTTAAACTCTTTCCCTTTGTTCAAATTGATTAATTTTTTAGTATTTAGCTTCCCTGGGACACCCTGAGAATTTGAAACACCAAGGTCAAGATGGAATGAATTAACAATTTTTCAAAAGAAAGAAAGAGTATAATTGTCATTTTAAAGGCAAATAATTTTTTAATCCAACTTTTTTTTTCTAAAAACCTAGCAGAGTGATGATATTTTAGTTGCATAATGGTGAAATTGTTCTTGTGAATGTTAGATGTATTGTAAAGTCTTACACAATCTTCCAAACCACTCAGCTTGATTTATCAGGACTACTGTATCATGGTGCAAGCTCTCAGCGTTTAAGAGGAAGTTTACTATACAAGATCAAGGTGGTTTTGCAATGTGTTATTCTCTTTTCCTTAATTAGCAAGATTAAAACAATTCTAGGAAAAAAGATACTCTCACCAGATGAGTTTTGCCTTCTTGTCTCAGAAAATTAGAACAATATAATCCATTAACTTGTCTTTCCTGTTTAAACTTCCAGATATCTGAACTGAATTTAATATTCAGTTGCAGGAATTCTTTCGTTTTAGGTGCCTAATAACATCTCTTTCTCTACTCATTTGACAAGATTATTGTTCCCCTTTTATTGTCTGATTTTATAGCTTTTAATTGTATCAGCAATGGGAAGTAGGTGGGATATAAACAAACACATATCTATATGAAGCTAAGATCGTTTTGCTCACAAAATGGGGACGTTGAAATGTTTCTGTAGTGTTTCTTTGATATGGGTGTGTGTGTGTGTGTGTGTGTGTGTGTGTGTGTGTGTGTGTAAAATCTCCCAAATGGGGAGAAGTCAGAATACTGTGATTTTTTTGAAGAGGAAAGAATATGTTACCCTAGTGGAAGGGTTGTCTTAATCCCAAACAGCCTGCCTGATGAAATATTTAGAAGCACTTAGTGCTTTTAGCAAATATCTTCTTCTGTGTCCTAAGGGAAAGTAATTAACCTGGGTATGGAGTGTTCACTTGTTTTTCATTTTTATTCTTGACCAGTGGAAACTGTGAGGATGGGTATATGGGCCGTTTTCATGGCAAATAATTACTTTACAGACTTAGAATAAGTGGTTTCAGGGCATTACTGGAGGAACCAATTAGATACCACAGTTTCTTATAAAGCCGGTTGAAATTATCTGTTACTTGATTTATAGTGATTAAAATACACTTTTAGAGTCTACAAATTGATGGAATCCTTCAAAGAAGTAACCTAATGAGCGAGTCCATTGTTTTTTGTAGCTATCTAATTGTAGCATATATATTGACACTCTTGTCAGATAATTAGAAATCAGCATTTCACCCTTTATTATCAATGCAATAGATTTCCGCTACTATAAATTTCTTAATTTGTTCATTTGGGTAACATTTAAAAAAATTAACCCAAATTACTTGTATTATATTGAAATCAAAGTTAATCCAGTATGGCCAAATAATCTTATATTAGAGCCTTGAAAACTAACGAAATCTTGTGTGTTTCATGTGCTTTGGCTACAGCCCCACCACTTATGTTTTGGATGAAGATGAACCTCGATTCCTTGAAGAAGTTGATTACAGTGCAGAAAGTAATGATGAGTTAGATATTGAATTGGCTGAAAGTGCAGGAGACTATGAACCTTCTGCACAAGAAGAAGTACTTTCTGACTCTGAATTATCAAGAACATACCTACCTTGAGCCCTTTGCCATCTCTTGTGAACTGCAAAGAAGAAATGAAATATCTTGGTTTTCATTACACAGGAAGTTTGAGAGCAATGAGTGTATAGAGAGGTGACTCAGAAAGACAGAAAGCAGCTTGGGCCTGTTTGGTTTCAAGACAATAAATATGTTATTAATTCATGATGAAATTGGCACTTGTTTTATTTTAGATATTCAATGCACTTTACATAGCATTGAAGTATCAAATATTGGATTTACTTTTTCAAAACCTGAGTATCATTGCATGAATTTTTATCTCCTTATGGTTATATCCTGCATCAAATGGATAACTTTGAAGTGTGTGAGAATATAAAATCTAAGTTCTAGAGTTGTTGAGAATCCTGGGTTGTTGAAAACTAATATGTATGTACATGGATTCCTGTAGATGTGTCTGTGTAAGGGTGGGTAGATATTGAAGATAAGACTGTTCTTCAAAATCATGTTAACTGTTGAGTTGTGACTGAAATACTCCAGAGTTTTCCTTGAAATCATTACATTCTACATTTACCAAGTTAAACAAATAAAAGCTCTATTAAATGTTGCATTCATTTTTTCATTCTTTTTAACCAGCTCAGATTATTTGGTCTATAGAATCTTTGGGGGAATATTATGATAATCTGACATCTGAAAACATTGACAAAAATTTGTTAAAAAAAATGCTTAATTTACTAGTGTTAAGTTTTTTTTGTTTTTTTTTAAATTTATCTTTGGCTGCATTGGGTCTTTGTTCCTGTGCACGGGCTTTCTCTAGTTGCAGTGAGCCGGGACTACCCTTCGTTGTGGTGCATGGGCTTCTCATTGCGGTGGCTTCTCTTGTTGCAGAGCACAGGCTCTAGGCACGCGGGCTTCAGTAGTTGTGGATCACAGGCTTAGTTGCTCCAAGGCATGTGGGATCTTCCCGGACCAGGGTTCGAACCCATGTCCCCTGCATTAGGCAGGCAGATTCTTAACCACTGCACCACCAGGGAAGCCCTAGTGTTAAGTTTTTTATAGTATAAGTATACCTATCTATCATAAAAAATATACTTGAACAGCCCTTTTCTCTAAAATTGTGTCTCATGGCTGCACCTAAAGTCTATCACTGCAGTCAGTTTGTTAAAAAGCTTTAAAAATTCAGTGAGGCTATGAGCCATTGTTAAATGTATATGAAGTTTATATAGCACCTCCTGAGCTGTGCTGTTATTAGATGTGCTAAAGTGAATTCAGGGCATGCTGACACTGGTAACCGAGTCCTAGAAGATGGCAGTGAATTTCAGCCTTTTCTTGTAGTGACATCTTCCTGAGTTTAAGCTGTCCTGCTGCAAGAATGTCTTTGTCCTCAAGTAAACTAAAACAAGTCCAGGGTCTTTGGATAAGTGCTTTAAGAACTAAGTTTCTGTTGTAACAAAACAAATCCAAAAAGATAACTTAAGAACAGACTCTTGCCAGGACTCGGGTGCTTTGGTTTTGGCACATTATCTTCACTTATTCCGGAAGAGAATTTTTTAAAATCTTTTTTGAAAAACCTGTAATTATGGAAAAGAAATTATAAAAGAGTATTTTTCAGAGTTTTGCATTTTCCAAATCAATGATTTTCATTGTTTTATTTGAGGCATTTCATCCACAGTGTAGCTTCTTTTTGGTGTCAGAGGAACCATGTTTAAAAACATAGCAAGGGGCCTTGATAATGAGGTCTTTTCCCTAAATAGCCTAATTCTTATTAATGTCAGAAAATAAAGACTAAATAGATTGTGAAACTGAACTAGCCCTCTTAATGTGTGGTGACCTGAAAGATGAGGATACCTTAGCAAGGTAAAGTATTATTTATTTAATAATTTATCTAACAATTCATAAAGTTATTTTATTATTTCTATATATAGAAAGTAATTACATATATAATTATAATATTTTCAGAGGGTGGATTATGGAGCCACAATGTCTGTATGTGCACTTCTCTTGGATCTTACAAAACTAGACATTAAAAACCAAGGCAACTGAGGCTACTAGAATGTGCAGAATAACTCAGAACGTGTGTTTCTTATGTTAGCAGTGTAAAAACCCATTATGTACTGCTATAATATTTTCTATAGATCAGGCATATCTTTTAGTATATTTACAAACCTGAATATGCCTTTTATTAAATAATTATTCACAAGATTGAAGAGAAAGTCTTTATAGTTAGGAAATGACTTTTTTCTTTAAAAATAAATAGCTTTGGAAAAGTAAGAAATACTTTAAAATCCTAACTTTCCTAATGAGGGGTAAAACTAAGTTTCATAGGCTATTTGTAGCTAAAAAGGCCCTAAATTTTACCTTTGTGGCTATGTCTTTTTAGATTTTCAAAGAATGATTGAGGTGCCTTCAGTACCATAATCCTGAAAATTAATGTGGCTGATAAACTGAGTCTATTATGGAATTTAGATTTATTTAATTTACATTGAATTTGTAGCTGTGAATTTCTTAACTGTAGTTTTGATCTAATGCAGTGGTTCTCAAACTGTATACAGCAGCGGTCCCCAATCTTTTTGACACCTGGGACCGGTTTCATGGAAGACAGTTTTTCCACCGGCCGGGGGTGGGGGTGGGGGTGGGGGATGGTTCAGGCAGTAATGCAAGCGATGGGGAACGATGGGGAGTGGCAGGTGAAGCTTTGCTTGCTCGCCCGCCCACCCGTTGCTCACCTCCTGCTGTGCGGCCCGGTTCCTAACAGGCCGAGGACCAGTACTGGTCTGCGGCCTGGGGGTTGGGGACCCCTGGTATACGGTATATATTGTGTGCATCAGAATCACCTGGACTTGCTTCTTAAAACACAGATTACTGATTCTGTAGATCTGAGGTGGGACCCCCAAATTTGCATTTCTTAAAAATTCTCAGGTGGTGACGCTGCAGGAGCCACACTGAGAATCACTGGTATGACCTGATGCTCTTTCAGCATCGCAGTTTCTCAGCACCAGGGATGAGTTACATCAAGCTAATTTGCAGAATCGAGAAAATAGGCAGAGATCAGGTGAGGTCACAGGGTCACTGAGGGACAGAGCCAGGGTTTTAGCCCAGGTCTCCTGACAACTAGCCTCATATTCTTACCAAAGAAGGAGATGCTGTTCTTTGCCTTTCCCCCCAAAATGAGGAATATTAAAAGCTCGAGGGTCGGTCTTTCTTGAGCTTATAAAATTTGTCTGGCAAAAACCTATGGTTCACACCATTGTAAGGCAATTATACTTCAATAAAGATGTTAAAAAAAAAAAAAAAAACCTATGGTTCACAATGGCTTTTCCTTTATTGCAGTCATAGTGTTGTTTGAATACAGAATTTTGTTCTGCATTTAAGTATCTTTCTTAATCAGTCTCTGCCACTTTTGCCAGTTTTTGTGTGGTGTTTAGAAACATGGACATTTGTCTGAATCCTAATTACAAATAACTAAGCTGGAGTTCCACTTTGGAGAACATATGAACCGCAATGGATATGATACTTCTGAATTTCAAGTATCCAAATTAAGATGATCATATTAATATAAGCACTGAAATGGATAATACAATAAGTGTACTAATGGAATTGTTTTTGTGCATGATCCAGAAATAAATTACTGTAATGAAACTATAAATGTATCTTTATAAATCTTTTCATTTTCGCATATGTATTTTAATCATTACAAAATATTAATTGAAAACCAGTGAATTTTTCTCTTATTTTGGTGAAAGTTTAGTAGCTGTATGGAAACCCTAGTTCTCTCCATTAGCAAAAAACCTGTTGAAGCAATATTTTAATTGAAAGGCTATTCTACTTTACATGACAGAATATTGTCATTAATTATTAAGTAAATATTTCTCTGGTTAAAGCATATTCAAATTCCTGCATAGAAAAAAGGAAACTAAGAAGAAAGTCTCATTTTCTTTATGAGCGTTAGTGTTTTGAAGATTTAGTCCTCGAAATGTTACAATTCAGTTGTTTTCTGCTATTAATAATATTTATAAAGCACTTCTACTTACCTATACTGGTCTGCCTTTGTGGTGGCCTCCTCTTTCTAGACCCTGAACAGTAACTTAGGCCCATGGCCATTTATTCTGCCCATTCTACCTCATAAGCCTTCTTTATACTCAGGCTCTTGCACCTGCTGGCACCCTCTGTCAAATCTGATCAAGTCTTCAGAGCATTGGGGGCATTGAGTCATTCAACCTGTTTTTCAATTTGAGTTTGCCAAACATGCAGTACCTAAATCTAAGTGAATGGCCCTGTTATGGTGGCATCTGAGGCATCATGCAGGCCAGTCACAGTGGTATTTGGGAGTCTGGGACATGGTTGACATTGGTGAGTACTGAAGGGGTCTCTGTGGATGTGCATCTGCACACAGCATACTCAGCCCTGTGAAGTGGAAATGGATTTGTAGTGCCCTCCTACCTGTAAACCCAGACAGCTTTAAAGGGCTGAAGAGATATGGCTCCAAATATTTAGGAAGGTTTATTTTTATAATATCAACTGGATTCTACTCTCCATCTCAAAGACACCATTGATAGAGTGCCCAGCGAAGATGAGGTGAGCAGCAGGAAAAATCCGGTCGGGGTAATTATGATGCTGATCTTCCAAATATTTTTAGTGTACTTTTAGACCACATAAAGATCTGTGATAAATGGCAAATGTGAAGAAATTATAAAAGGCAAAGATGCTCATTATTGGAAATTAAAGTGGAAAGACTAGTGTTTAATAAATAAATGTAAAGTCTACACCTTTGAAAATACGTTTACTTCTCTGCAAGCTTTTTTTCTCTAGCTGAAGGTGTAATTAAGTAGAGAATTTTAAGACTGAAAATGTATTTTCATGTTCAGTGCTCATAGTAAAATAGTGAAGTCAAGTTATGTACTCTATTTACAGTGTCCTTATTTTTTAAAATTACTTATGCTTTCCTATTCTTTGTATTATCTATGACTGTTTTTTCTCCTGTTTTCCTCCTTTTAATTCTTAGAAATGTTTGACATTTCATCTGTTTTCTTTTTCTTTCAAAATGTGGGCACTTGAAACAGAGTGCATGAACTGGATAGGATAAATTTCGGAATCTAAAAATTTTGCTGTTAAAGGAATATAATTTGTATTTAATATAGAGGAGTGTCCAATGATAACTACCTTTGCCAACCTTTATTTCCCCCTCCTGAAGAGCTACACAAGATGAAAAAATATCAAAAACGACACCACTGTTTAACCCAGATCACTTACAGGATGCTGTGGGCACACATCCAGTCTCCCCTTTGCCCTAACTAGCCTTCAAGATCTGTGTGTTCTGAGGTACCCACTTCAGGAGTGGAGCCCATGACCTGAGCCGAGCCAGCCAGCTTGTTCTTTCTGCTGAGCGTCTGGGGCGGGCACACCGTCTAAGCCAATCCAAACAGAATGACTGTCGGGACTTGCGAAGGTAGTGCTGGAACAAAGACCCTGTCTTGGTAAGGAACGATATACTGCTGGCGGCCACCATACAGCCCTGAGAGGAGAGCGTGCCCGAGACAGCCAATGTTGAAGGAACAGAGGCAAGACATTGAGGGAAACTGCGTCTTTCTCTTACTTGAGCCCTGTGTCAAGCTGTATGTGAAATCTCAATTGCGTCAGTTATAAATCACCTTCAAAGTGTAGGCTGTTTAAAATTGAATTTTCTGTTACTGGAAAAGCTATGTCTGTTACACAGGTGTGTATGTCTGAAACCTACCTGAAAACCCAGCAACCTTCAGTGTCCATCCCTGAAAGGGTGGCTCCACCCAAAGCATATGTCCTAAAAGATGTTAAAAGGAAGAGACACTCTGGGAAGGCAAGGCCAGCAGATATCCACTCAAACATGTCAGACAAACTCATTTTTATTTTGTGTCTGCCAGAAAAGTTTACTGGGCCAGAAACAAGCGATATTTTGGTCATTGCCTACTTGAAACTCAGGAATTATTTCCTCCAGTGATGAGACCTGTTATTGGTTTGTTCAGAAAGAATATTATCCCAAGAGCTGAATTTCCAGCATCTTGAAAGTTCTCTGTAGTAGTAATGGAGGACACAAATGTTGTGAAATATTAATATTGAAAGTGAATACCTCCTCAATGGTGCATCATATAACAAGATGGACCCAGGGAGCAAGCTGAGAGGGAACAGAGATGCCTTTGTTGAGTTACATCAGTTAGACCAATGAGCAAATATAATGGGATGAAGTTTTAATATTACTCAGTTACCAATTTCCATCCACCCACTGATTGGAACTACAGATCCCTGCCTTTCATCCACACAAGATTCATAGATTAAAGAGCATTTCAGGGCTTCCCTGGTGGCGCAGTGGTTGAGAATCCACCTGCCAATGCAGGGGACACGGGTTCGGGCCCTGGTCTGGGAAGATCCCACATGCAGCGGAGCAACTAAGCCCATGCGCCACAACTACTGAGCCTGCGCGTCTGGAGCCTGTGCTCCGCAACAAGAGAGGCCGCGATAGTGAGAGGCCCGCGCACCACGATGAAGAGTGGCCCCCGCTTGCCTCAGCTAGAGGAAGCCCTTGCACAGCAACGAAGACCCAACACAGCCAAAAATAAATAAATAATTTTAAAAAAAAAGCATTTCAACAGCTCTTTAAGAAGTGCTTTCCTAAAAGTTACCTCATTTGAGCATCACGAAAGCACTATTAATAAACAGATACATTAGCATTGCCATTTAATATGTGAGGAACGTGGGGCTTAGAGAGGCCATATGACTTACCTGGACTTCTAGTATATAGCAGAGTTGGGGCTCAGACCCGCCCTCGGCCCCTTTGCCGACCACTCTGTGCTTCTCTCCCAGGGAGTAATCGGCGGCCTGTGCCACCTCTGCAAACGAGCCGTCCCCGCCAGCCTTGTATAGATAGTTTGATGACGCTGGAAAAATATGCAACTGTTTTATCACTATGCACCACAGGGTCCCCAAGGTGTGTGGGCAGAGCGAAACCTGACAGTATCGGGTGTGTGTGAAGCACTCTCTTGGGTGCTTCATGAAAACGTTCTCAGCGGAAAAATTTTCTTTTTTCGCCCATGGAATGATTCTCCTATTTTCCAAATCAGTATTTTTATGGGTGGTTAGGAGGAGGGCGGTCCATCCAGTTTTTGTTTCTAACCATTTTATATATATATTTATATATATATATATATTAAAGGAAAAAGACCCTGGAGTCTTTTTTTTTTTTTTATTTCATCTTTCTCTTTATTCTCAAAGTATGATAGTATAAAACTCCAAAAGGAATAAGCTGTTCCTTGTGTGGTCTCCAGTGCTTTGAGGAGCAGAGCTAAACCCCCAGGAATGTGACAGGATCATCTCAAAAAGCTAGCAGTAGCTACTAGGCTGAGTTGGACAGCCCCAAGTGAAATCCTGGGCAAATCCTTGGACGTGTGGTAGGGCTTGGGCTCCTGAAGAGGAATAGGGGTGGAAATCATTTTGTGATGACAACTGAGCAGAAGAGCACTCTGTACCAGAAAGGTCTGGTGGGAGAAGTAGGGCAGGTGACACTCCTTTCTGTCACTACCTAAGGGCAGAGGCACGTGACTCCAGCAAGAGGCCAAAGTAGGTAGCAGCTCCTTGGATCCCAGAAGGGAGATGCCAGACCACTCCAGGGCTGGTTAACTGGCATTGTCAGGCAGTGGAATGCTAGCCATAAGAATGGAGACAAATTGCTCCAATTTCTGCGCAGCTTGCTTCCCGGCATCTAGTACTTCCTTGTGATTGGCCTTCTCCCGGCTTTCATAATCCCAGATGACCTTGTTAGTGATGAGAGAGAAGCCAAAGACTCGAAGACCACAGTGCCTTGCAACTATAACTTCTGGTACTGTGCTCATGCCAACAGCATCTGCCCCCAGCTTCTGCAGCAGACGATACTCTGCCACAGTCTCAAAGGTGGGGCCTGCCACCATCACATAGGTTCCTTCCTGTAACTCTCTCTGCTTTCCCATTTGTTTCCAGGTACTGTGAGCCTTCTGCCTCATATCCTGGTCATAGGCATCAGACATGGCAGGGAAACGAACTCCAAACCTTTCATCACTGGGCCCTCTGAGCGGGTTCTCACCACAGAAATCAGGTAGATTGATGTGATCGCGGATCAGCATGATATCTCCAACCTCAAACTTGGGGTTGAGCCCTCCAGCTGCATTGGTGACCACTAGGGTGTCCACACCCAGAAGCTGGAAAACCCTCACTGGGAATGTCACCTTCCAGAGCGGGTAGCCTTCATACATGTGGAACCTGCCCTGCATCATCATCACACAGCCTCTGCCATTCAAGATCCCAAACACCAGTCGACCAGCATGACCTGGCACTGTACTTTTGAGAAAGTTCGGTATTTCACTGTAGTCAAAGATCTGGGCCTGAGTTAATTTGTCACTCAGACCTCCTAACCCAGAACCACAGATCACTGCCACTTGAGGTCGGTGTTTGGTGTGAGACAAAAGCCATTTTGCAGTGTTCTGATAATCTTCATACGTGAATCCATTGTCCATGGTCCCGCCGACGCCCTCTCGATCAGTTTGCCCTTCTCCACTCAGACCTACTCCACTGAGCGGAGCTACCGCCAGTCACTGGGTACGATCCACACCCCTGGAGTCTTCTTTATGTTTAACAAAACAGGTAATGGTTTAGTACAAGCCTTTCTCTGTCTTTTTGCTTTCCCTCAAGGCTGCTTTTATACCTGTGATGGTGAGGGAAAAGAATTTTGTCTAACATACTTACCTAGAGTACATTTTGTCTCATAGACTTAACCTAAAGTACATTTTTGTTTTGTTTTCTTTAAAGAATTTATGTTTTTACTGGGAAGATAGTTTATTCTGTAGCTGCATTATCACTTTAACTGACAGGGCCAACAAATAAGCTTTAGAAATAAGCCCACAATTACCTGTTTTTCTAGATTGAATTTTAGTTAGAGGAATATAGCCTTTTTATAATACAAAACAAGAATAAGATAACCTAAACACTCCAGCTTTATATTTGTATTAGTTTATGGTTGAGTTCTTGGCCAAATTTTTTTTTTAAGTATAGTCCATAGCATGTTCTTTTTTTTTAAAAAATAAATTTATTTATTTACTTTTGGCTACATTGGGTCTTCGTTGCTGTGCACGGGCTTTCTCTAGTTGCAGTGGGCGGGGGCTACTCATCGTTGCAGTGCGTGGGCTTCTCATTGAAGTGGCTTCTCTTGTTGCAGAGCTCGGGCTCTAGATGTGCGGGCTTCAGTAGTTATAGCATGCGGGCTCAGTAGTTGTGGCTCATGGGCTCTAGGGTGCAGGCTCAGTAGTCGTGGCGCATGGGCTTAATTGCTCTGCGGCATGTGAGATCTTCCTGGACCAGGGCTCAAACCCGTGTCCCCTTCATTGGCAGGTGGATTCTTAACCACTGTGCCACCAGGAAAGCCCCTTGACCAAATTTTTATAGAGACTTTTTATTCATTGGCTGGTTAAATTTGGCTTGCACCATCCTCAAGTTTTGGTAATTCTAAAGGTGTGGGTGCCATAGTATCAACTGGAAAGCTGGGTAACTGCTGCTGTACCATTTTGACAAGGTGCACTCTTGCTTGCATTGTAGAAGACATCCACCATGGGTCATTCCTAGGGTTTGTATACCAAACCCAAAAGCATAAGCATCCTGAACAGGAAGAGATCTCTAGGACTCTTCTACATTGCTTTACTTCTAGTTATGTCACGCGGGAAGTTTCACATATCTTTCCAGGTAAGCCCATTAAATTTACAAAACCTTTTAGTAAGACCACTCCAAAGCATGTCGATCTGTCCTATACTTGGAGTGAATAAAATAATGCTTTTCGCTTTGATGATAATAAAGGCTAGCATTTGCAGAGTACCTACAATGCTACAGGCACCAATCTATGTACTATGTGTATGTCTAATCTTCACAACAACCCTATGACAGGTACTATTATCTCCATTTCACAGATGCGGAAACTAACTTGCTAAAGATCACACAACTAATAAATGTTGGAAAATCAGTTGATTCTTATTCAAGTCAAGCAGGAAAGTGACTACTAAGAACTGGCATTAGAGCTTCCCTGGTGGCACAGTGGTTGAGAATCTGCCCGCTAATGCGGGGGATGTGGGTTCGAGCCCTGGTCTGGGAGGATCCCACATGCCGCAGAGCAACTAGGCCCGTGCACCACAACTACTGAGCCTGCGCATCTGGAGCCTGTGCTCCGCAACAAGAGAAGCCGCGTTAGTGAGAGGCCCGCGCACCGCGATGAAGAGAGGCCCCCGCTTGCCACAACTAGAGAAAGCCCTCGCACAGAAACGAAGACCCAACACAGCCAAAAATAAATAAATAAATAAATTAATTAAAAACAACAACAACAAAAAAAGAACTGGCATTAGGGGTTTTACAAAGTTGTCATCCCAGATTCCACAGTATCTCACCAGGGAGTACATTTCATGGTCAGTATGGTTCAAGCATGGCTTATTTACATGGGCCTGCCAATTTGCTTATACCCTCAAGGAACAGGTATCGTGCAATGCTTCTAAGTCCAATCTCAGGACCCTCGCTGACTCAGGAACTGTAGCAGGATGGCCGTCACATTTAACTTCCCAGGAGTAGCTCTGTTTATGGGCTGTCCCCCATCATATGCCTCCTTGTGGGTAAGCGTGATGGAATTCAGATAGCAATTCAGCCACTGCATGGTCCAGTTCCCCAATTATACCCATCATAAACCTTTTGTTGTTGTTAAAAGGAAAGAAAAAAGCAGGTCCTGAGAAAAATTATATATATATAATTATTATATAATTGTATATATATAATTATTATATAATTATATATATTATTATATAATAATTATATATATATGTCTAAAATATCTCCTGTGCTACTTGTTTATAAATCTAGAGGATCAACATGATGAGAAACCATTGATTAATAAAGATGGATTGTGAGAGTTCCCTCTTGAGGGAAGTGCCACACTTTACAGCGTGTCCGTTACCCCTTAGGCACCTGCCTGGGATCCACTGTACAGGTAGTGCAAGGGGGGCTGTGTATGGAGACAGTCATGGACTCTAATGAGTAAAATCAATGGGCTGAAAAATGCAGAATCAGGGGCAGTGACAGGGCTGTGACTCACAGGGCAGTTTTGCATCGTATGCAAGTGTCAACTTGTGCAGCAACAATGAAACTTACTTTTGCAGACTTAGAGGAGTGGAAAGTTGTTTCAAAAATTGTGTTATTTTACAAGTCCACACAGGATGACATAGGGGTAGAATCTGGGCATAGCAGAGCAAGACTTTACCTTTCATTTTTGGTATGTTAATATTCAAATAGCCCCCACCCCAAGTCAAAGCCACCTGCCTAGGAACTTACTAGGGACAGATGTAATAACACCCAAGGTGCGAGTTCTCCATAGATCTTTCAAATGATTGTTTTCATCTTTAGCCTCCCTGCTCATCAGCACCACCCCTGTGTTCGCCAGCTGTCCACAGTACGTTTGGTTTTTGTGTCCCAGTTTCAGAGGCCTGGGATCTTATTAATTGTGGATTCTTTCAAATTATCTGACTTCTTTCAAAGGAACCAGGGGTGCCTTTTCATAGGTCTACTTTTCTAACTTGGGATTAGTTTGCATTGGGTGGAGGATTTAATGTCCATTTAATTAATTCACCAAGTACTACTATCACAGCTGGTGAGGTTATAGAGACCCGAAGTAAGAGCGGCAACCTATTGGCTGAAAGAAAATGATGCAACTCAGGAATTTAGTCCACTCTATTCCCACAAGATAATAATGCACATTTATGACAGAGGAAAGGAAAGCAAGAGATAGTCTATCGTCTTTGTATCTTGCTTAAAACTGTCTAGAAATTGCCTCTTCCTTTGGGGTCAAAAATGTCACTAGACTTTGTGGAAATTGGAGACACTTTTGTCAGTGAACCACTAGCAGGGCAAACCCAACAGCTCTTAGTACCTGACTAATTCAGCCTCTGCATCTTTGTCAGACGCATGTCTCTATTTTGTTGTCCTTACTGATGAAACTAGATGGTAATATTCCTGGGAAAATGAGTGTTTCCCTTTATCAGGATTATCACTGGGAGGGGCACAGGGCCTGGTGTGGGCTTGCAGAGTCACTCACATCGTTTGAGTAGAGTCTGATTTAAATAACTTATGGAGCTGAGGATGCCCTTTCATAGGTCTACTTTACTAATTTGGAATAGTTTGCGTTGGGCGGAGAATTTACTGTCTATTTAATTAATTCACCAAATACTGTTACAACTTGTGAGGTTATAGAAACCCAGATTTGCAGGGTGTCATGTATAAAGCCTGGGACAAAATAACAGCTCAGTAAATAGTGTAACTCTGTGGGTGTTGGGCCATTTGACTCTCATTTATTCTACTTAGTATTTCAGAAATTTTCTGTCCTTCCATAAAATCTTGAGTGCTGAAAAGACCCTCAGAGGTCATTGAGTCCCCCACTTTTTTTAAGATGAATTCAGTCCAAGAGAGCTTAAGTGGCTTGCCTGAGGCCACTCAGCTTTCTGACTCTGCTCCTTGAACCGCCCTCTCATCAGATCTTTTCTGATGTGTACACTCTGCTGGCACATCATTTTAGGCTGAGCAGAACTGACTCAATTTCAGACTTGTTTCATAGTCTGTTGACAATTACATTAACCATCTTGCCATTTATAGCTTTGACTTTATAGCTCTGGGAAGCACCTTAAAGGATAATTGCAAATACTCTACCATCCAAATATGCACTCCCCATGCCTAATAATGAGGCTTTTAAGTGGTGGCATAGGAGAGCAGCAAGATGTTAGCGCATGTGAAATGAGAAATCTGGGCAGATGGGATTTGGTAATGGACTTTTCAGTGACACTAGTTGTCTGATCATTGGTCCGCAGTTGTGCTGGTACATTTTGTATTTTGAAAGGCACAAAATGTCAAGTCATTGCCCAAATACTGGTTAAGATTTTGATTATTTTTCAGAATTGTAGCAAAGCACCTCAGGACTGATTTTTCTTCTTTTTTTTCAAAGCTTTATGTTTATGTTCCTATCCTTTGTTTACAAGTTGTACTTTCTATTGTTGGTAGGTCTATCCAAAAAAAAAAAAAAAGTTTTTCTTTCTTATTGCCTCAGTGATTTAATTGTTCTATTCTTGGAGGAGAAATTCCACCTGCCTTTGGATTTGAGACACATAGAAAATCTGCCTATGAGTTTGGCAGCTCTTAATCGAGAGCATTCATTCACTCATTCGTTTGCCAAATTTTATTCAGTACCGATGTGTATGGCACCGTGGTAAGCGAAAGGAACGAGAAAGGGAGTAAGGCGTGGTTCTTATCTGCAAGGAACTCGGAGCCCATGGAGGAGATAAGCATGGTTTCAATAAACAACAGCGATGCAAGACAGAACATGACGCCAGGAGAAGGGACAAAATTGCCGAGAGGGCACACGGGAATGACCAATCCCGAAAGGGGCCTCTGGGAAACGTGCAGGGATGTGAGACCCAGCTGGATCTTAAAGAATGCTGGGGCTTGAAAAGTGGAGAAGGGAGCTGGCAGCGGGGGGAGTGCAGGCAGAGCAGGTGGGGGAAGGTGCAGGTGTTCCAGCAGAGGGAACAAGACACTCAGAGGCTGGAGGTGGGAAGGTGAGGAGAGGCGGGGTGGGGGGGGGTGCTCTGGTCATGAAAGGATTTGGAAGCTATGCTATGGAGTTTGTTTCCATAGGTCAGTGGGGAGCTACAGATGGATCTTAAGCAAATAAGCAACGGGATTAGTGTTATGTTTTAGAAAGCTAAAGAATCATTGGGAGGGTATCAACCCCTGATTTCACTTCTGGATCCAACAACCAGTTGGGTTTCTTAGGTTTGCCTCTCAACTCCCTTATTTGGGGATGAGTTTGTAGCTGACCCCCAGATCCCTCAGGCCACTAGCTGCCCCTGGGTGAGAGGCCCACTAGGAAATCAGAAACAAGCCCACCCTCCCTCTGAGCCAGGGCCTGCTGCAACCTGCTCCATAGTCCAGGAGGGAAAACGGACAGAGATAGTCACACCAAAGTTACCTGTACTCTGTCTGACATCATGGGCTTGGATTTAACAAGTGCATGTGCACTATGGATCTTGACGTTTCAACTAAGGATTCTAGGCTACATCAATATGTCACAGAGTGCAGTTCTCCGAGGCTAGCAGGTCTTACAGCAATTGACAAATAATTTTCCTTCCCACCAGAACTGCAAACAAATTCCTGATTAATGAGTTTGCTGAGTGAGTCCCTAAGGAGCGTCAGCGTGGGGAAGTGGAGAGTGAGGAGCCCCTCGTCTACTCATGCACGTTGTTCAAACCTCCACAAAGTGTTTCTGGTTTCTGTTACATGTATAAATGGAAGGTATTTTAGGCAATCACCTTAATTTATGCAATCACATGACAGAATATTTACCTAAGGCAGATAACGTTGGCAAATTGATCGTACGTAGAGACATGTCCTACTGGTAGTCCTCACAGAGATCTGGGTGACTGCCACTCACGCTCTGGAGCATTTGCCCCTCTACCTCCCATTGTGGGCGAGTGGAAAATACCTGTCTTTACAGAAATGTCCTCATTAACCAAGTAATTTGAGCAAATGGTACCATTTTCATAATCTTTTTTCCTGATCTAGAAGTTTCTAGCTGATCTCCTGTTAAGAGATGTGCATGAGTCACGTAGGATGTGTGTGTGTGTGTGTGTGTGTGTGTGTGTGTGTGTGTGTGTATGTGGTATATGTGTGTATGTGGGGTGTGTATATGGTATGTGTGTGTGGTATGTGTTTGTATGTGGTGTGTGTGGTGTGGTATGTGATTGTGTGGTGTGTTAGTCCAGTGGTTTTTCTGCCATGGCAGAGATGCTGCCACCCCAATACCCCCCAAATCAGAAGAGTGGAAAGGAAGTGAAATTTGTATTAATTAGACTTGCTTGGACCTCCATCTATGCAAGAAGAAAATTAAGCTAAAAACCAAGTTAGCAAATGGGAGGGAAGAAGAGTGTGATCAGTAAAATGCTAGTTATGTCGCTCAGGATTCCCATTCCCTGGTTATTCAGTCAAACACTAATCTAGGTACTGCTGAAAGGTTGTGCAGATGTAATTAAAGTTACCAACCACCTGACTTCAAAATAGGGACATTATCCTGGATTATTTGGATGTGCCAAAGTAATCACACGAGCCCTTAAAAGCAGAAGAGGAAGGCAGAGGACTCAGAGAAAGGAGGCAGAAAGATCCGTCAGAGAGATCTGAAGCACCCGTCGCTGACTTTGGAGATGGAAGTGGGGAGACCCTGAGCCGAGGAATGCGGGCGGCCCCAGAAGCTGGGAGCGACCCTGTCCCAGAGCAAAGGAGTGGGACTCCAGTTCTCCAGGAAAAGGAAATCTGCCAACAACTTGAATGAACTTGGAAGCCGGCTGGTGCCCAGAGCCTCACAGCCCTGGCGACACCTTGCCTGCAGCCTTGTGTGGGTTCAGGCCATGCAGAGCCCTCTAAACTCCTGGGCCCAGACTTCTGACGGAGAGAAACTGAGGTAATATGTTTGTGTTGTTTTAATCTGCTACATTTGGAGTGATTTTAGTCTGCTAAATGTGTAGCAACAGAAAACTAATCCAGAGGAGGGAAAACAAACAAAACCCACCAGCCTTCCAGCTCCCACATGATGAATTCTGTGTGTGTCTAATGAAGCTGCAACTCAACTCTTTGGATAAACAACACTAACCACCTTTCCTTTCGCTTTTGAGTTAAACGTTTTCATGTTTGGCTTCAGCTTCAAGGTGCTGCTTTTTATTTGTTGCGAGCGCATGGAAAGTTTATTTTAACCCCTTTTGAGTCATGAGAGTACAAGAATGAGGAAAATATGCTTTCCTCATTTAGAAAAGTCAAATTGTGCAGGATGGGTTGAATTTTAAGGCTTTCCGTGTGATGAATTCTCAATGTGGAATAACAGTTTGGTTTAAGTTTGGGGGGGAAAGAGATAAAAACATAGCAGATGAAACCACAAAGCAGCCCAGCACTGTCTTTCATAACTGCCAGGTGCTCTGGGAAGTTGCCTGACCCAGTTGGGCTTGAATAGCTCAGTCAGTTTTATGTCCGTATTTGTGGGGAGTCATTTTCAAGATACAGAGAGAGAATTGCACACCTTCACGGTGCTCTCAGCCATGTAGTCTTATTTTCCTTGCGTTTTGAATCTACTACAATGTTACATTCTGTTGGAGTGACCTTGGCCATTTTAACTTTTTAATATCAGAAAGGTGGAAATTTCCGGCTGTTTTCACTAAACATGGTCACACCTGTGCCTTCGATACCTATGAGATCACCAGTGAACAGAGTTCTCTGAGCCAGTGGACGGGACAGGCAAGGTGAGACGGGGGTGCTTAGGTGTTGGTGCACCAGGGAGGGGGAGCTGTGGGAGCAGCCATGGAGATGCTTCTCCAGCGTCCTCGTCGAGGGCACCACCCAGCAGATGCGCCTGCCCTACTCCAGGGCTGTGGGCTGGATGCTGGTGACATGAGCCTGAGACAGGCCTGGGACCTGGGACCCTTTGCTGCAGTGCTGCAGTGCTTGCACCTGGACACACCTCTCCTCGAGCTACGAAATACAAAGAAACTATATGGGACTAAAAATAACAGTGTGCATGCGCAGTTGGGGCAAATTCTGGACCAAAAGATACAAAAGGCTAAAACAAACAAAAACAAAAACAAAAACCAACTGAACGGCCATTTCCGAAGAGCCAGGAGCCAAAAAACAGGGTGTTGGGAGCAAAAGCAGGGTACTGAGCATGCCCCCAGCCCTCAACACCGCCTAAGGGGTGGGCAAAACACCGAGGCCTCCCCTCCAGTCTGACCCCTGGACACACCCCTACGCCTCAGGGAGCGAGCAAGCAAGGGAACCTGTTGTTTGTTCTCACTCCCCCCCACCCCCTGCTGCAGCAGGGACCCCAGTAAAGCGTTGCCTGAACTTCTTGTCTGGCTCTGGTCAATTTCTGTTGCTTGGGGAAGGCCAAGAACCCTGGTGGGTATCAAGCTGAGGGCACTAGGAGATTGCAGGGAACTGTGCCATGAGAAGGAACCTGCAGACACAGGCCTCCCGAAACATCTGCCCCCAGAGGGCACCAAGAGCCCCTCGACGTGAGCCAGAAAAGCTGTGCCACCCAACCAGGAGGTTTACAGCTGGACCAGATCTTGTCGCTAACTCTCAGTCCAAGAAGCAGAGGCAACCAACAGAAAGAAAGCTACAGTGGGACCCAGTGAACTAAAGAAACACTTGCTCATTTGCCTCTCCCTGCTCCTCACCCCAACACGCTGGAGGGGCATGGCCCCAAAGACCAGGGGTGATGCGAATTTCAACCACGACCTCTCCCCTGCATGTGCTCAGGGTCTCCCTCAAGTGAGCACTGGAGGAGGGAGAAGATGAGGCTTGGATCAAATTCGAAGTTAAATATATGTATGAACTCAAAATGTCATCGAGGGAAGGAAATGGGAGATTTGACACAGTATGATTGAAAATAATTATTGACCATTATGTTACATGAAATTGTTACGGAGCGCAAGTTCATGTGCCCGATACACAGTGAGGCCAGATAAACCAAAACATCTGAGTTTGGAGCAGAGAAAGGTTTATTGCAGGGCCATGCAAGGAGATGGCTGTCTCATGCCCAGAAAACCCCGAACTCTCTGAAGGGTTTCAGCAAGGCACTTTCAAAGGCCAGGTGAGGGAGGGGCGTGCAAACTTAGTTGTTGCAAACTTCTTGAAGTCGGAATCCTTTGTTCTTGCAGCTGTCCACATATGTCAGGTCACGATATTCCGGTAAACCTCCAACATGACAAATGTTACTCTCTGTTCTGCAACTTTTTATCTCTATATGAATGGACGCAAAGGTCAGAGCCCTGAGAATAGGCTATCCTGTATATTTCAGGCTATAGGCAACATTCTTTTACAAAAGGTGCGAAGCCAGCATGACTAAGCACAGGAAAAGGAACAGATCTAATATGGAGTCAGATTTGTTCTTCCCTATTACAAATAAATCAGACAGAGAAAGACAAATGCTGTGTGGTCTCACTTCTATGTGGAATCTAAAACAACAAAGAACAACCAAGCTCATAGATACAGAGAACAGATTGGTAGCTGCAAGAGGCGGGGATGGAGGGTGGGCAAAATGGGTGAAGGGGGTCCAAAGGTACGAACTTCCAGTTATAAGATGAGTAAGTCCTGGGGATGTAAGTACAACATGGTGACTATAGTTAATAATACTGTATTGTATATTTGAAAGTTGCTAAGAGAGTAGATCTTAAAAGTTCTCGTCGGGCTTCCCTGGTGGCGCAGTGGTTGAGAATCTGCCTGCTAATGCAGGGGACACGTGTTCAAGCCCTGGTCTGGAAGGATCCCACATGCTGCAGAGCAACTAGGCCCGTGAGCCACAACTACTGAGCCTGCGCATCTGGAGCCTGTGCTCCGCAACAAGAAAGGCCACGATGGTGAGAGGCCCACGCACCGCGATGAAGAGTGGCCCCCGCTTGCCGCAACTGGAGAAAGCCCTCGTACAGAAACGAAGACCCAACACAGCCATAAATTAATTAATTAATTAATTAATTTTTAAAAAAAAAGGTCTCGTCACAAGAAGAAAATTTTTAGTAATTATGTATGGCGACAGATGTTAACTAGGCTTATTGTGGTGATCATTTTGCAGTATACACAAATATTGAATCATGTTGTACATCTGAAACTAATATAATGTTATATGTCAGTTATACCTCAATAAAAAAAATCTTTGGTAAAAAACGAAACTGTTTCATGCTTGTACCCCCAAAGAGCTGAGAACTGCTCAATAAACTGGTACAGGTTTCGTACAGTAGAAGGACTGCAGGGCTCTAGATGGGCCCCTGTGGGGTCTGGGTGAACGTGTGAGCACTGATGGGTTTGGACTCAATGTAAGGAGATGAATGGGGGAGAGGGGGGAATATGCTGACTGAGGAGGAGTGAGTTCCCCGTCTCTGCAGGGATGCAGGCAGGGATGAGGACAGAGATGGGAAGTGGGAGGAGATAGATGTTCCTTAAAGCCCCTTCAAAACTGGGGCTTCTCCTCCTGTCCTGGGACCCTTGGGAGAGATGAGTAGGTGGGGGTGGCTCAGGAGGAGAGCAGGCTGGTGATGGCCTGCACTGCGAAGGTCCCTGGGGCCGGCCTGGGTCTGGAGGTCAGTGTTATATGAGGCTGGCCTCCCCAGGCTGGGGTCTCCAGTTGCCTTTGCACAGACTCAAGCAGGCTCTTCTGCTGGGCACTATTTCCTGCTGGCCCTGGGCATGATGATGCTCAAAAACAGTTGTACCAGCTGGTGCATTGGGTCTGGCCCAAGGACGCAAAGGGAGGTGCGGCCAGGAGAGCTTCCCACAGGGTGCACGCCCTTCAGACCTTCAGGCCACCCCACCTCTGCTCTCACAGGAGGGCCAGCCACGCCTCCTCCCAGCTGGTCATCTCTGATGTGGATGTGGGATGGACAGGGACATTTGTGTGGGTGTGAAACCCCCACCAGGGGCAGTTAGCAGGTGACTGAACAGCTTGGTTATGGGACTTTGGGCCCTGGTTACTGTTCATTTAAGTTTTGGGGGAAAAAAAGATTCAAAAAGAAAAACATAACAGATGGGATCATTAAGTTGCCCCAGGGCTTAGCAGGGCACAGAGAATGGTAGGAATTCAAGTCCACAGCTTCTGTGGGCCTCCTGGGTCTTCAAACCTATTTTCCTAAGGCATCAATTCTTTTATATCCTCCTCCCCTCCTAACTAAATAAAAAAATCACACCCATGAGGGTAGGGACCCTCATCCTCGCTCAGCCCAACCACTTCCTCTGATTCACAGGAAGAAGTCAGAGGGCTGTGTACGGTTCATGGGAAGAATACAACGAAAACAGGCCCACAGCAGATTCTGCAGTGAGACTGGGGCCGCCAGGTTTAGCAGACAAAAAGATAGGATGCCCGGTCAAACCTGAATTTCAGATTAAACAGCAGTGTGATATTTGGGGCATTCTTGCACTAAGAACTTATTCATTGTTTATCTGAAGCTCGAATCTGACCGGGCGTCTTGTGCGCTCCCTGGTGACCCTCAACGGGGCTTGTTTCTGCAGTCGACACCCCTTTCCCCAGAAGCAGGCAAGGCACTCAGTCTTTGGAGTGGAAAGAAGTCCAGCAGGGGACACCCAGTCTTTCTCTACTGCAGGCTGAGTGTGAGGCATGGGGTGTAACCTGAATGACCTACTTGACCAGCTTGGGGCACAGACCCAGGAGCGGTGTGACGGGCGTGATGTCTTCCTGTAACGTTCAAGGTGAGCCACAATCACCCTCTTGCCCGCCTTACAGAACGTCCAGAACCACCTTTCTTGGGGTCTCCCTGCCACCTGGGGTTTGTTCAGTTTAAAGGGATCAGCCCTGTTTCCAAATGTCAGGCCTCTCCCCCAAGCCCTTCTCTCAGATCCCTGGCAGCCTCTGTGGTTCTCTGAGGGAAACCACTTCCGCGCTTGCTGAAGGTTCTGCCAGTTTTGTTCAGGGCAACTGGTTTAGGAGGGCTGCCCAGCCCGCTGGTCCTGGTGTTGAGCTGGGCTTGTCAGTCAAACGCCTGTCTTCTGACTAGCTCTTGATCCTATCCTGCCAGCTGACCGTGGCCAGAATGTTCCGGTCCAACCGAGAGGCTCCAGAATCACGAAACTCAAAGACTCAGGTCAGGTCCCCATCCCCGTGCTCCCAGGAAGTGTCCTCGCTCTACAGCAAATGTCCGCACGTCTCTCCAGGAGCCTGCTCTGCGTGGAAAGTGGTTCTAGAAGGAGTGGCCTTTGTTAAGGCCCAGGGCAGGCCTATGCCCTCACCTTTAAAGAGCCAGGAAGGTCACCTAGCGACTCTTCCTTGAACAAAATCTGCTGGGCCCATCCAGGCAGAAAAGCAGTTAGAAATTTTAAGATGGCAGCGTCTTAAAATTCTCCCTGATCAGGCACTTTTGCCTGATCTACCTGAATGGGAGAGAGAAAATGTGGCTTCCTGCTGAGTTTTGTCAATTGGATCACCTCATAGGGTTGTTTAAAACTAGCAGCTGGTTTGGAATGGTTGTACCACGTAAGAGTGGCCTGTGTGTGTGTGTGTCCAGGTGTGTGTGTCTGTTCAGTGTAAGTTCAACAAGTCTGTGGATCCCCTTAGCCACTGGAACAGACTGTCAGCATGTCTCGTCTCACAGAGTGTTTCTTCCAAGTGGTAAACACACATACAATATTGTGTTTGAAGGAGACAATAGTTCAAAGGGTTTGCCAGGCTATTTTTAACATTGAAGTCTGGAAGGAAAATGATGTCACATGCTGGGAAAAGTGTCCAGATATTCCAACAGACTGCAGCCAAAGAATTCTGGTTTGCATTTGTTTCTCTCAGAATTGGGATCATTCAAAAAAAGGTGGGTTTTAAACCCCTCATTCCAAAAAGCTTTGCTTTTTTTTGCTTGACCTGTGCCTTGACCAGCTTTCTCTCCTGTGGTTTGTCAAACAGACACAAAGGCTCCTGCAAGCCAGGGGCCTGGGTGGGAGTGGGTGAGCCGGTGGCAGGGGAGGAGGGGGTCTTCTGAAGGCAGATGGACTTCACATTGCAGAGGAGCAGAAAGCCGGCCACCTTAAAGTCAGGAGAAAAAGGAAAAAAAAGGTGATCATTTTAGGATTTCCTGCCTCTTCTGTGTGATCTTGGACAAATTACTGAACCTCTCTGATTTTCAATCATCTCATTTGTAATATGGTAATACCTACCTCTGAAGATGGTTGTGGGTATTAAGATAATGAAGGAGAAAAGCTATTACCGCGCAGGGCACATACTGGGTTAAACGAGTATTAGTTCTTGCCTCTCCTTTCCTTTGACGTTGTTTTTTCCATTATCAGGATTTACTTTTCGCCATTGTTTACTAGAGAACACATGCTACAAAGATCTCCCCAAGCTACTCTGGCCTACAGCCTGTAAGTGAGGAAGAGAACCCGGAAGAAATAAAGTCATAGGGGGGGTGGTAAAGCAGGGGGAAGAACATGACTGTGATTGTTCCGTTCCCTTGGGAATAGGGGTTCAGGTCTCTGCGGGAAATGGTGGTTTTATCTGCAGACAAGTGAGGCCCTGACCTAGTCCATGTGCTGACTGGGGAGAGAGGAAGGTCAACCCCTCTCTGGGCCAGTACTCCCAGAACAGCCCAGGCCTGCTTTGGCATTAGGTGCAAGCTTCCTGGAAGGCTCTGGCAGTCCCCTGGCCTCTTGGTGAGAACTGTATTCTTTAACACCTATTTCACTTTTGCCACATGTCGCCTGGGGTTCTTCGTTTGTTTATAACGGCGAGCCTGGAGACAGTTGTTCATCACTCTTGGCCACACAAGAGGCTTTCGTAGGAAACCCCCAGGCAGAAGGAAGGGAAGCAGGCACCAGTGGGAGAGATGAGGCCCTGCTTTCAGAGCCTGGCCTGGGAGTCAAGCTGCCCGTTGCTCTCAGGGGGAGAATATGGGTCAGCTTTGGTAGGGGTGGGTGGTGATTTCTTGACTCTCATGCAAAATCTAGAGACTGACTCAGCTTCCTCCCATCTTCTTTCTGCTCACTGCTCATTTAGCAACTACGGCCCAGTGACTTCTTTTTACGAAAGGAAGAGTCTCAAAAATAGCGCATCTGGTGATCCTGGTGCCGGGGGACAGTTAGGTCAGTTACCCTTACGAGAAGGATGCCCTATTCTTATGAGAACGAGGCTCCGCCTACTGCTGGTGTTTGTATTCAGACCTGCTTGCTTCATCTGCTGGTCCAGCTTTAGTCTTAGGTCATCGGTCTACGGGATGTGGGGAGGAGCACCAGTGAATGACAGCCAAGCAGGCTGGGGTGGACGAGAGCAGCTCAGAGGATGGGCATCTCACCTGGGCTTGTGCGGTCAGGTCAGTCTTCCTGGAGGAAGTCATGTCTGAGCTGGGACCTGTGGGATGAACTTCAGACTCTGAAGCCAGGGAAGAGAGTTCGGAGCAGCAGGAATAGAATGTGCAAAAGCCTGCGGAGAGACAGGCGCAAGGTATCGGGGACGATACAGGTGCTCAGTGCGGTCAGATTAGGAGGTGGCAAGAGGGAAGGAGGAGGCTGGTAAGGTCAGCAGTGGCCGGGCCGGCTGGTCCTTGGCTCAGACACGGCTGTGCAGGCTGAACAAAGATGCCCTCCCTGTGGGCACCACACACAGAGCTCCTGCTCAGGACAGAGACCAGGATCTGCCAGCATGTAGCTCCTACGGAAAGGGCTCTGGTGAGGAAAGGTGAGGACACCTTTCTGACATCAGGAGTGAGCTGCCACCAAAGGGAGCATTATCCTGCGATGAGCAAAGAGAGAGTACAGAGAGGGGGTTACCTTCTCCGGCCCTCACACGGAAGGTGATCAGGGATGCAGTGGATTAACCCTGCAGGAAAGCCCCGACTCCAGCACCCTCCAGTCTGCCAGCGTAGATGGTGGACCGTTCTCCGTGGTTCGTTTGCTATGAGAGGCCGAGAGAGGGAGGACGAAGAAGAGACACACAAGGCAGCAGGGACCCCCCCGACCTCACCTCCCAGCAGCCTTCTTTCCCTTTTTCCTCACTGACTGAAGCCTGGTTTATTGGGGATGTGCGTGTGCGTGTGTGTGTGCCCCAACTAAATGGGCCCAATGAAAAAGCGACGTTACCCAGTCTTCCTGGCAGGGAGCAGTGTCCACAGGACACAGTGCTGGCCAAAGAGGCGTCAGTAGGACCCACTGGGTGAGCCTTCTGGACGGTGTGTAAGTGGGTGCAGATTCCCGGGCCCAGGCGCTTGCCCTTTGCCTGTGCCCATCCCCCCTCCAGTCGGTCAGGGCGGGGCCTGCGCCTTTGGATTTCTCGCGAGCTCCCTGCAATGTGGACGCTACTGGTCCAGGACGGCACTTTGAGAGCCACTGCTCAGTGGTCCTAAGGCATGGGTTGGAAGCTCATGTGTGAGCTCATGTAGAGCAGCCGGAGGAGGTGGGGGGAGGGTTGGGGGGGGAGGGGCGAACGTGAATGATGGGAGTCGTGACTGGGTGCCCAGAGGGAACTGGACGCCGCCACTGACTGTCGCCACTGGAATAAACAACATGTGCCTTTTGTTCTTCAGGAACGGTGGGGACAGGACCAGATAAGTGTGTCTTCCCAATGGCACGTGCACACACAGCCTCCAATGCTCCTCGCCCCCAGGCCTGTGTCCCCTCATTGCCAGGCCGGTCCCTACCTGCCTGGAGTCTGCAGCCTGGGCTGTGCCAGTGCTTCTGGATGGCAGCATGTTTTCTCCATCAGGACTCCGTTGTTACCATACACAGTGTTTATTTTTCTTCATAAAAACATGCAAGCTGTGTGCCTCCAAATGCTGGAAGCTCAGAATATTCCATTTGTTTGTAGAGAGACAGACGGGATGGCACACTTTCAGTCAAACTATGAAATGCAGCCTGGCAGCCTGGAGGGAGGAGGGGAAGAATGGCCCCCTGTGCTCTTCCTTCGCAGGAGCCTGAGAGCTGGGATGCTGGGTCCACCCTCTCGTCCCTGGGAGGGGTCCGGGTGCACGTGTTCCCTCAGGATGGGTGACAGGAAACCGTCAGAAAAAAAAAAAGGAAACTGTCAAGAGCGATCCTTCCTCTCCCTGGGAACTGGCAGGGCCATGTGGCACATGCTGTGCCCCATTGATTTACTCTGGGTCTCAAGGCATGAGTCCTTTTGGTTCCCAAATGGAAATGGCCTTTTTCCCCCCACTAATTACAAAAGTAATAAATGAGCATTTAAAATTTTTCAGGAAACAAAGACTGAAGACCAAAAAAAAAAAAAAAAAAGGTATAATGTCTCCCTGTCTGTATGTGTCTGCCTGTCTGTACCTAACCTGCCTTTTTCAACTGCAGACATCTTCCCGCAGGTTAACACACATAGATCTGTAACCTAAATTGTGACAGCTGAGTCATACTCTACCCTGTGGCTATGTCAGCCCCCAGTCGAGGGGTGTTTTTGCTTTTATAACTGTGCTGAATATCCTTCTTCATACGTCTGAGCTCCCTTTGTTTTCTTACAAGTGTAGGCTAAACTCTTAGCAGTGGAATTGCTTTTGAGGAACATTCCTGAACTGCCTTCCCTGAAGTCTGTGCAGAGGACACTTTTTTTTGTCACTTCCTCTTAGATTTCTGAACGATTAGCATATCTTGAAATGGGAAATCTGTATGTAATAAAAATTAAAATTTTTTCTTATTATAAATTGTAGTTATACGGACTTCCCTGGTGGTCCAGCAGGTAAGACTCCATGCTCCCAATGCTGGGGGCCTGGGTTCAATCCCTGGTTGAGGAACTAGATCCCGCATGCATGCCGCAAATAAGACCTGGTGCAGCCAAAATAATTAATTAATTAATTAATATTTTTTAAAAATTGTAGTTATAATAAGGATTTTATAATAATATGTATTTGACTTTTTCCTTATTTCAGCGTTTTCTTTTTTTTTTTTTTTCCACTGTAACAGCTCCTTTACTTTGCAGTGGAAATTGATTTGTATATTCTTTGCCTCTGAGTCCTTGCGGGACTTTTTTTTTTCTGTTAATTCAGACAGAAAGTCACAAAAATTATACTCATCCTCATCAGTTCACTCAGTCCCATGTAATTAATTGTTTTTTTTCATCTTGATCTTTTGTTAGCACTTTTATGAGTTCATCAGTATTTCATCAGAGTTCTGAAAATGCTTATTCATTCAGTTCAGCAGTACAGTCAGTTACCAGAAACCTGTACTTGTCAGAGTCTTTTCCATGAATTTCTTGAAGATGAAACCCTTTTATAGGAACATATTTGCAAAATCATCAGAGTACACCCAGAACTGTCTGTAAATGACAAAAGACTTAAAAATGACCACGGTAAAAGATTTGATGAAAGTTCATAATAATGCAGTTGACAAGAAAATTAGTTATTTCTGAGATATACATTTTAAAGTAATAACTAGGATTATTACTTATAACATTATACCAGAACATATAAGATTTTTAGAAATTTCATGTAATGTCTGAAACATTTATATTAACATATTTCCATACATATTTCCATACAAATACAAATATAAGATTTTTAGAAATTTCATGTAATGTCTGAAACATTTATATTAACATATTTCCATACATATTTCCATACAAATACAAATATAAGATTTTTAGGAATTTCATGTAATGTCTGAAACATTTATATTAACATATTTCCATACAAATAACCCAATGAAAGTTTAGTATTAGTTGTTTTGTTTGTTTTTTTATACTGCAGGTTCTTATTAGGCATCAATTTTATACATATCAGTGTATACATGTCAATCCCAATCGCCCAATTCAGCACACCACCATCCCCACCTCACCGCAGTTTTCCCCCCTTGGTGTCCATATGTCCATTCTCTACATCTGTGTCTCAACTTCTGCCCTGCAAACTGGCTCATCTGTACCATTTTTCTAGGTTCCACATACATGCATTAATATATGATATTTGTTTTTCTCTTTCTGACTTACTTCACTCTGTATGACAGTCTCTAGATCCATCCACGTCTCAACAAATGACTCAATTTCGTTCCTTTTTATGGCTGAGTAATATTCCATTGTATATATGTACCACCTCTTCTTTATCCATTCGTCTGTTGATGGGCATTTAGGTTGCTTCCATGACCTGGCTATTGTAAATAGTGCTGCAATGAACATTCGGGTGCATGTGTCTTTTTGAATTACGGTTTTCTCTGGGTATATGCCCAGTAGTGGGATTGCTGGGTCATATGGTAATTCTATTTTTAGTTTTTTAAGGAACCTCCATATTGTTCTCCATAGTGGCTGTATCAATTTACATTCCCACCAACAGTGCAAGAGGGTTCCCTTTTCTCCACACCCTTTCCAGCATTTGTTGTTTGTAGATTTTCTGATGATGCCCATTCTAACAGGAGTGAGGTGATACCTCATTGTAGTTTTGATTTGCATTTCTCTAATAATTAGTGATGTTGAGCATCTTTTCATGTGCTTCGTGGCCGTCTGTATGTCTTCTTTGGAGAAATGTCTATTTAGGTCTTCTGCCCATTTTTGGATTGGGGTGTTTGTTTCTTTGATATTGAGCTGAATGAGCTGTTTATATATTTTGGAGATTAATCCTTTGTCCGTTGATTCGTTTGCAAATATTTTCTCCCATTCTGAGGGTTGTCTTTTCGTCTTGTTTATGGTTTCCTTTGCTGTGCAAAAGCTTTGAAGTTTCATTAGGTCCCACTTGTTTATTTTTGTTTTTATTTCCATTACTCTAGGAGGTGGATCAAAAAAGATCTTGCTGTGATTTATGTCAAAGAGTGTTCTTCCTATGTTTTCCTCTAAGAGTTTTATAGTGTCCAGTCTTATATTTAGGTCTCTAATCCATTTTGAGTTTATTTTTGTGTATGGTGTTAGGGAGTATTCTAATTTCATTCTTTTACATGTAGCTGTCCAGTTTTCCCAGCACCACTTATTGAAGAGACTGTCTTTTCTCCATTGTATATCTTTGCCTCCTTTGTCATAGATTAGTTGACCATAGGTGCGTGGGTTAATCTCTGGGCTTTCTATCTTGTTCCATTGATCTATGTTTCTGTTTTTGTGCCAGTACCATATTGTCTTGATTACTGTAGCTTTGTAGTATAGTCTGAAGTCAGGGAGTCTGATTCCTCCAGCTCCATTTTTTTGCCTCAAGACTGCTTTGGCTATTCGGGGTCTTTTGTGTCTCCATACAAATTTTAAGATGATTTGTTCTAGCTCTGTAAAAAATGCCATTGGTAATTTGATAGGGATTGCATTGAATCTGTAGATTGCTTTGGGTAGTATACTCATTTTCACAATGTTGATTCTTCCAATCCAAGAACATGGTATATCTCTCCATCTGTTGGTATCATCTTTAATTTCTTTCATCAGTGTCTTATAGTTTTCTGCATACAGGTCTTTTGTCTCCCTAGGTAGGTTTATTCCTAGGTATTTTATTCTTTTTGTTGCAATGGTAAATGGGAGTGTTTCCATAATTTCTCTTTCAGATTTTTCATCATTAGTGTATAGGAATGCAAGAGATTTCTGTGCATTAATTTTGTATCCTGCAACTTTACCATATTCATTAATTAGCTCTAGCAGTTTTCTGGTGGCAGTTTTAGGATTCTCTATGTATAGTATCATGTCATCCGCAAACAGTGACAGTTTTACTTCCTCTTTTCCAATTTGTATTCCTTTTATTTCTTTTTCTTCTCTGATTGCCGTGGCTAGGACTTCCAGAACTATGTTGAATAATAGTGGTGAGAGTGGACATCCTTGTCTCGTTCCTGATCTTAGAGGAAATGCTTTCAGTTTTTCACCATTGAGAATGATGTTTGCTGTGGGTTTGTCATATATGGCCTTTATTATGTTGAGGTAGGTTCCCTCTATGCCCACTTTCTGGAGAGTTTTTATCATAAATGGGTGTTGAATTTTGTCAAAAGCTTTTTCTGCATCTATTGAGATGATCATATGGTTTTTATTCTTCAGTTTGTTAATATGGTGTATCACATTGATTGATTTGCGTATATTGAAGAATCCTTGCATCCCTGGGATAAATCCCACTTGATCGTGGTGTATGATCCTTTTAATGTGTTGTTGGATTCTGTTTGCTAGTATTTTGTTGAGGATTTTTGCATCTATATTCATCAGTGATATTGGTCTGTAATTTTCTTTTTTCGTAGTGTCTTTGTCTGGTTTTGGTATCAGGGTGATGGTGGCCTCATAGAATGAGTTTGGGAGTGTTCCTTCCTCTGCAATTTTTTGGAAGAGTTTGAGAAGGATGGGTGTTAGCTCTTCTCTAAATGTTTGATAGAATTCACCTGTGAAGCCATCTGGTCCTGGACTTTTGTTTGTTGGAAGATTTTTAATCACAGTTTCAATTTCATTACTTGTGATTGGTCTGTTCATATTTTCTGTTTCTTCCTGATTCAGTCTTGGAAGGTTATACCTTTCTAAGAATTTGTCCATTTCTTCCAGGTTGTCCATTTTATTGGCATAAAGTTGCTTATAGTAGTCTCTTAGGATGTTTTGTATTTCTGCAGTGTCTGTTGTAACTTCTCCTTTTTCATTTCTGATTTTATTGATTTGAGTCCTCTCCCTCTTTTTCTTGATGAGTCTGGCTAATGGCTTATCAATTTTGTTTATCTTCTCAAAGAACCAACTTTTAGTTTTATTGATCTTTGCTATTGTTTTCTTTGTTTCTATCTCATTTATTTCTGCTCTGATCTTTATGATTTCTTTCCTTCTGCTAACTTTGGGTTTTGTTTGTTCTTCTTTCTCTAGTTTCTTTAGGTGTAAGGTTAGATTGTTTACTTGAGATTTTTCTTGTTTCTTTAGGTAGGCTTGTATAGCTATAAACTTCCCTCTTAGAACTGCTTTTGCTGCATCCCATAGGTTTTGGGTCGTCGTGTTTTCATTGTCATTTGTCTCTAGGTATTTTTTTATTTCCTCTTTGATTTCTTCAGTGATCTTTTGGTTATTTAGTAACGTATTGTTTAGCCTCCATGTGTTTGTCTTTTTTACGTTTTTTTCCCTGTAATTCATTTCTAATCTCATAGCATTGTGGTCAGAAAAGATGCTTGGTATGATTTCAATTTTCTTAAATTTACTGAGGCTTGATTTGTGACCCAAGATGTGATCTATCCTGGAGAATGTTCCGTGCGCACTTGAGAAGAATGTGTAATCTGCTGTTTTTGGATGGAATGTCCTATATATATCAATTAAATCTATCTGGTCTATTGTGTCATTTAAAGCTTCTGTTTCCTTATTTATTTTCACTTTGGATGATCTGTCCATTGGTGTAAGTGAAGTGTTAAAGTCCCCCACTATTATTGTGTTACTGTCAATTTCCTCTTTTATAGCTGTTAGCAGTTGCCTTATGTATTGAGGTGCTCCTATGTTGGGTGCATATATATTTATAATTGTTATATCTTCTTCTTGGATTGATCCCTGGATCATTATGTAGTGTCCTTCCTTGTCTCTTGTAACATTCTTTATTTTAAAGTCTATTTTATCTGATATGAGTATAGCTACTCCAGCTTTCTTTTGATTTCCATTTGCATGGAATATCTTTTTCCATCCCCTAACTTTCAGTCTGTATGTGTCCCTAGGTCTAAAGTGGGTCTCTTGTAGACAGCACATATATGGGTCCTGTTTTTGTATCCATTCAGCCAGTCTATGTCTTTTGGTTGGGGCGTTTAATCCATTCACGTTTAAGGTAATTATCGATATGTATGTTCCTATGACCATTTTCTTAATTGTTTTGGGTTTGTTTTTGTAGGTCCTTTTCTTCTCTTGTGTTTCCCACTTAGAGAAGTTCCTTTAGCATTTGTTGTAGAGCTGGTTTGGTGGTGCTGAATTCTCTTAGCTTTTGCTTGTCTGTAAAGCTTTTGATTTCTCCATCAAATCTAAATGAGATCCTTGCCGGGTATAGTAATCTTGGTTGTAGGTTCTTCCCTTTCATCACTTTAAGTATATCATGCCACTCCCTTCTGGCTTGCAGAGTTTCTGCTGAGAAATCAGCTGTTAACCTTATGGGAGTTCCCTTGTATGTTATTTGTCGTTTTTCCCTTGCTGCTTTCAATAATTTTTCTTTGTCTTTAATTTTTGCCACTTTGATTACTATGTGTCTCGGCGTGTTTCTCCTTGGGTTTATTCTGTATGGGACTCTCTGCGCTTCCTGGACTTGGGTGGCTATCTCCTTTCCCATGTTAGGGAAGTTTTCGACTATAATCTCTTCAAATATTTTCTCTGGTCCTTTCTCTCTCTCTTCTCCTTCTGGCACCCCTATAATGCGAATGTTGTTGCGTTTAATGTTGTCCCAGAGGTCTCTTAGGCTGTCTTCATTTCTTTTCATTCTTTTTTCTTTAGTCTGTTCCGCAGCAGTGAATTCCACCATTCTGTCTTCCAGGTCACTTATCCGTTCTTCTGCCTCAGTTATTCTGCTATTGATTCCTTCTAGTGTAGTTTTCATTTCAGTTATTGTATTGGTCATCTCTGTTTGTTTGTTCTTTAATTCTTCTAGGTCTTTGTTAATCATTTCTTGCATCTTCTCAATCTTTGCCTCCATTCTTATTCCGAGGTCCTGGATCATCTTCACTATCATTATTCTGAATTCTTTCTCTGGAAGGTTGCCTATCTCCACTTCATTTAGTTGTTTTTCTGGGGTTTTTTCTTGTTCCTTCATCTGGTATATAGCCCTCTGCCTTTTCATCTTCTCTATCTTTCTGTAACTGTGGTTTTTGGTCCGCAGGCTGCAGGATTGTAGTTTTTCTTGCTTCTGCTCTCTGCCCTCTGGTGGTTGAGGCTATCTAAGAGGCTTGATGGGAGGCTCTGGTGGTGGGTAGAGCTGACTGTTGCTGTGGTGGTCAGAGCTCAGTAAAACCTTAATCCACTTGACTGTTGATGGGTGGGGCTGGGTTCCCTCCCTGTTGCTGTGGCGGTCAGAGCTCAGTAAAACCTTAATGCACTTGACTGTTGATGGGTGGGGCTGGGTTCCCTCCCTGTTGGTTGTTTTGCCTGAGGCAACCCAACACTGGAGCCTACCCGTGCTCTTTGGTGGGGTTAACGGCAGACTCTGGGAGGGCTCACGGCAAGGAGAACTTCCCAGAACCTCGGCTGCCAGTGTCCTTATCCCCCCGGTGAAACAGAGCCACCACTCGCCTCTGCAGGAGACCCCCCAACACCAGCAGGTAGGTCTGGTTCAGTCTCCCCCAGGGTCACTGCTCCTTCCCCTGGGTCCCGATGCACACATTACTTTGTGTGTGCCCTCCAAGAGTGGGGTCTCTGTTTCCCCCAGTCCTGTCAAAGTCCTGCAATCAATTCCCACTAGGCTTCAAAGTCTGATTCTCTAGGAATTCCTTCTCCCGTAGCCGGACCCCCAGGTTGGGAAGCCTGACGTGGGGTTCAGAACCTTCACTCCAGTGGGTGGACTTCTGTGGTATAAATGTTCGCCAGTCTGTGAGTCACCCACCCAGCAGTTATGGGATTTGATTTTACTCTGATTGCGCCCCTCCTACCGTCTCACTGTGGCTTCTCCTCTGTCCTTGGATGTGGGGTATCCTCCTTGGTGAAGTCCAGGTTCTTCCTGTCAATGATTGTCCAGCAGCCAGTTTTGATTCTGGTGCTCTCGCAAGAGGGAGTGAGAGCACGTCCTTCTACTCCGCCATCTTGGTTAATCCCCCTATTTCAGCGTTTTCTTATGAAAATGTTCAAAGTGTGAGACAAGTTGAAATAATAGTAAAATGAACACCCGCATATGCTCCATCTAGATTCAGTGATTTACATTTTGCTATGTATGATTTCTCTATCTCTATGAGTGTGTACTTAAATCTTCCTAACAACCATAGTGCTGTTATCACACCTAAGAAAATTACCAATAATTTCACAATATCATCAATTTTCTAGTCCATATTCAAACTAATCCAGTGTATGCAAAGTATTATTTCAGTATAATAACGTCTATATAATAAGTAGAGATAATATTCAGGGCTCTCAATCCTGGCGTATGCATTACAATCACCTGGGACTATGTTTTTAACAGGTGCTGGGGCTGGAATTAGAAATTCTTCAAGGAATTCTGAGGGGTCGGGGTGGGGAGTAGGATTTTTTTTTTTTTTTTTAATTGGAAGTTTTCCTGCAAGTTAGCAAATTTATCCAGAGACAAGATACCTAGGAGTCCTGGTGCAGGGGCAGTGGCAGGGCAGAAAGAGAAAAACATGGTCACCTTGGTGAAGACAGCGAATGCCCCAGTGGGGCTGCTGCGATTAACCCAGCACGGAGAAAATAGCGGTGAACTAACAAAGCCGGGGGAGATGTGATTTTGGTGTTGGAGGCTGGAGAGACATGGTGGCAGCACAAGTGCCCCCAGGCCCCTGACGATGCCTTATTGTTTGAATTGGGTTGCTGTACGTCCCCGGATTGAGGGTCTGGGCGTGCTGACTGCTTGGTCCCTGTGCTCTGTCACCTGGGGGAAAAACACTAAACAGGTTTAGTCTGCAGTTCCCCAAATCTCTCATTGCCAAGAGCGTCCACTTCATTTAGAACTTGGATCAACCATGGTTTTCAACAGCGATGCTTAATGAACTGGGGCCTGAGAAATGGGCAATAAACTGTGTGGCCTGCTTAACCAAATACCGTCTCATTTGTCCTGACTGCAGTAATGTGTTTTATTTCCCCACTTTTTATTAGCTCCCAGCTAAAGGCCATGCTACACGAGCCCCTGTGCCTTTCTTTTGGGAGACGTGGGTATCTCAGCTTCACATTAGCCTCTGAGCATCTCAAATGGTCTTCAACGCTATTCTGAGTGTGGACCAAAGCCATTGAAAATGAGATTTCAGTAATGGCGATGGTTTGCTCTCTTCCGTCTTATAAATACAATCTTTCTTCCTTTTGTATTTGTTTGGATTTATATTAACTTGGATTATGTACCCTGGCAGGATGGTTTTTTTTTTTTTTTTTTAAATGAGATTGGTAATGGCATTGTAAAAAAGTTTAAATCCCCTTATAATCACAGAAAACAGATTAAAGTGGGGGACGCACAGCAGGGATATTTCTGGGATGCATCTGAGAGTTGGATTTCCGGCTCTGTGTCCAGAGTGTGGCTTCCTTTTGAAACATCTTTGCACTAGGTTTGAAATCATCAGTAATTTGTTAATTGGTGGCAAACATTTGTATCTGCAGCTGCAGAGAGACAGAGAGAGCCTTGGGCATCAGGCATAGGGGACTTGGGGTGTCAGTCTCGGCGCAGTCATTTCTGAGGCCACTGAACCATTCTGAGGCTCAGTTTCCTAAAGTCCGCTTCCCACCTGACCTTGAACATCCCACTCAGGTCTGGGACTCTATTAGTGCAAATGAGCTCTTCAAAACCAGGATATTGCCGTTTTATTGCATTTATTGGGATGGTGACTATAGATTCCACACTCCCCCTCCCCACCCCACTCCTCTCCCCCAACTTAGAACTACAGTGAGTTTTATGTTTAACCATAATTAGAAGGAAAAAGTTGTGAATAAATGGTATCTGTAAAATATATATACCATAGCCAGGCTATGAAACAAAACTGTTATTATTTCTCAAGTTTTTCTGAAAATTGTTTTACAGACAAATCATAATTCTCCTATATCTGAAATATGCAAAAAACTAAAGGATGGAAAATCAAAATGCTTTAATGATCTCTCTAGACTGTCTGAAACTATTAGCACATGAGCCATCTATCCATCCATCCATCCATCCATTCACCCAACCATGTTTCTGCCATCTTGCAAACTTGATGCTTTAACATCTGCCCTGCGTGCGTATGTCAGACACACCTTGTTCTGGACAAACTGAAGATATGCCTGAATCGCCTGCCCTTGCTGTCTTGTCTCCCTCATTGCCTCCCATGTCCTCCTCCCAGGGGTGCCTTTCCAATTCCAAAGCAATTAATCCAGAGTCTACCCCCCAACTACCTCCCTTTCTGGATGTTCACACTTAGGGCCACTATCCATTTGCCCTATCACCCAAGGGCCAGATGCCAGGCAATTAGGAAGAAGCCTTCCCCCACCCGAGTGCTCTGAAACTATTCAAACGAGCCAATTTTAAGCCTGTTTGCCTTGCCTTGCCCATTACTTTCTGTGGAAACCACAATAAAGTCTCTCATCCATGTTTTCCCCTCACTCCCTCTGCCTCCTGATGGATCCTGGTGCTTCTCCATGTGGCCGCCGAGGTGTGGTGGGCCCTCTTCTCCTAGGAACTGGGAGTAATCAACTATTTTTTCAATGGCAATCCTCTCCCGATCTGTTGGCATTACCATAACTGAATAACATTAAAACCTATTAAGATGCCTACTATATGCCAGGCATTACGTGAGGCACTGCGATGTGAAGGTGAGCAAATTGGAGTCTCTGCTTTAAGGATCCTTACAGTTTGGATGGGGACACAGACAAGCAAACACAGATCGACCACTCAGGCAGGGCAGGAAGTGCTAGATTTGCGACTGCGCTGTGAGCGCCAAGGAAAGGGAGCTGGATCTCGAAAGACGAGAAGGGGAAAAAAACCACTTGTAGAGACACAGAGCAGGGTGGGCATGGTGGGGTAAGAAGGGGCAAGTCATTTGGTGAGGCTGGAATGAAGGGTGGGGGGTGGCAGGAAGGTTCAGAGTGGGGGCTTTAGAAGGTCTCGAAGGCCACACCGAGGTTGGGGACAGTAATTTCTGAGTGATGAGGAGCCAGAGAAGGCAGATGAGCAGGTGACGTGACCAAATGTCACCTGAAGGTGAGGCTGGAGTCAGCTCTCTGAGGTTGCCTGTCGGGGACTTGGAGAGCCAAGAAAGTAGTGGCAGGAGAGAAGGATTCAAGAATCAGTCTGGAGACTTAGCGACTGGGCCTTGGTGCCTGATGGCGGGGCCCCCTGAGCGGCCGTGTGTGGCCCACAGGCAGGCGGTGGGGTGCTGTTAAGTGAGATGGGCATGGAGGGTGGACGGATGGAAAGGGCGGGGAGGGAAGGGTAAAGTTTACATGCTTGGTGACCCTCCCGGGGAAGACAAAGACAAGAGTGGCCTGTGGGTCGTGTTGCTCCTAACGGAAACTTAGAGGGGGAATGAGATTGCCTGGAGAGAAGGCTGATGGCAGAAGCCCCGGGCCGCCAATGTGTTGTGGTGTTCGTGCCAGTGTCCCCTCTTTGGTTTCCTCTTCTCAGCCTCCCTTCCTGCATCATTTCCCCTGTCACTGAGTGCCATGTGTGCATGCTGGTGCGTGTGAGAAGGAGGCGAGGGCAAACTTGACTGGAGTTTGCTGAGAGGTTAAGAAATGAAGGAGGCGGAGGGCATCAGGCGAGATGGTGGATATTTGATGCAACAAAGAAATGGAAAAGGATGGAATGGAAAGCATGGCTTTGCAGAGGAGGAAGGGTGTCTCTTCTTCTGGACGGGGAGGAACCAGGTGAAAACTAGCTCAAACAGTTTAGAGGCGGAGCGAATATTTGGTCCGAATGTTTTCTCTTCTCGGTGACTCTAGAGGCGAGTGAGGCTGGATATGTAAGGCAGCGGGGCATGTGGTGGGCCCTTCCAGGAGGGCAAGAGACACCATCACTGTCGAGTCAGTGGTGTGTGTCTGAGTGAGCCTTTCTGCGCACAGGCTGGGTACCCGCTTGCTGTGTGCGGTCAAAAGGCCAAGGAGGTGAGTGCCACTGGCTTTGCCCTCATGGGGCCTATGGTCCCGGGGCTGAGTCAGCAGCCTCATTTCTGGTCATAGAGCAAAGCAGTAGGAAGTGCTCCAACAGCTGTGAGCCTGAGCCCTGAGGGACCAGGACCAGCTTCCCAGAGGACGTGGCATTGCAGGTTGTCTTAAAGGATGTACAAGAGGCCAACAGGCTGAGAAAGAAGGGGACTGATCCTTTGGTTGCAAATATGGCAAGAAGAAATGTCAGCCCCTCAGTAGATAAAGAGAACTAAACTCAAGGGATGGGGTTAGGGAGTGAAGACAGTTTTAAAACACTGCCTGTGGCCTTTTCTCCATCTTTGAGAGTGGAGATCCTCAGCAGCGACTGAAGAGCATGAGCATGTTTCTAATTATTACATTGAGTCTTTGATCTGTTTTAATTATTTGTTTCCCCTGCAAACACAAATTTGACTCACTGTTGCTGTGTTTAGCCAGCTGCTGGCTTGGAGGTGCTTGGGCGGTGGACCATGTATGTTTCCCAAATGAACTACAAATGCCCTGCCTTTCTATTCAGCACATAACTATGGAGCTTCTACTACGTGCTAGGTGAAGGGGAGTGCAGGAATGAATAGGGCCCCTATTGCAGGTTGCCTCAAACACTTCTGACTGTCTAGCTGTCTCTCTTTCCCCAGGAGGAGGCTCTGGAGGAAGAGAGAAGAAAGTATGATAAAAATCCTGACCAGTTAAACCCCAGCCTACAGAAATATGAACACCTTGCAGGTGTATCAAAGCTGGAGACTTGTTAATTAAAGAAAAAACTTTCTGCCTAGGTCTTGTGGGATTCAAAGTGTTAGCTCCATATTTGAAGCTTCTGAATTTTTAGTGTAAAACCTTTGGCAATAATCAGGTGAAAATGCAGTATGGTTCACCCAGCTGATTTAGTGAGGCTCAGAGGCAGAGCCATGCAAAAAGGATTTTAAAATACAAACTTGTGAATTTTAGAATTAAAACAATACTTTATGAGGTATAGTATACATATCATATAGTTCATCCATTTCAAGTGTTCAATTCGATGATTTTATTTTTGGGTAAACTTACCAAATGGTGCAATCATTACCATAACTCACATTTCCCTAATAAGTTCACTCATGTACCTTTACTGTTAATCCCTGTTCCTCCCAGTTCCCCTGTTCTGCACCCCCAACTACTAATCTAATTGTCTCTGTATATTAGCTTTTTCTGGACATTTCAGATGGAAACATACAATATGCAGTCTCCTGTGTCTAGCTTCATTCACTTAATGAAATGTTCTTGAGGTCCATCCATATCTCATCGTGTATCTGTTGTTTATTTCCTTTCATTGTAGAGTATTATTCTATTGCATGGACATACCACATGTTTTCCTCATTCACCAGTTGATGGACATTTTAATTTTTTTCCAATTTTGGTCTCATAAATAATGCTGCTATGACCATTGTTGTTCAGGTCTTTGTATGGGAGGAATACTTAAAATTTGGAATAAAAAATCTGCTCCAACTTTCAGTTACCCAGAATGCTATGTCAGCTCATGAAAAAGGTTTAATGTGCAGGCCAGGATATTATATGCAAAGCCCAGTGGTAGTTTCCCACTAGGTGAGTACAAAAGAAAGAAGTCTGAGCTTTAGTCTGTCAAGACATTCAACTCAGTCCTAGAGGCAGGGTCCAGCTGTTAAGAAGTTGAGTTGACAGGCATTTCTGGATGTTCAGGCACTTGGTTCCTGGGCATTTTAATCAGTCTGGACCTTTAGTTGATAAAAACCCAACTCAACCAGTTTTCAACAAAAGAACAATAATAACAAGGGAATTTATTGGCTCAAAACTATGGTGTGGGGCTAGCTGCAGGTGTGGCTTGATCCAGAAGCTCAAATGATACTGTCAGTTCTTGGTTTCCTCCCAATGTGTGTGTTAATTCACAGGCACCACCTGATGGTGAGATGGCTTCCAGTCCCTCTTCTTCTCGGGTTCAGGTTCATATGAGAAATATCCACTTCTAACAAGTTCAGAAAAGTATCACTATGTTTTATTGATTTTGATTGAGTCATATTCCCACTCCTGAGTCAATCCTGTGGCCAGGGGAATTTGATCCCCTGATTTCTGGTGTTAGTCACATGCTTCAGCCCTGAAGTTGGAAGGTGCAGCACAAGTGGAGGAGAGGTGGACCCTCAGGAAAGTTGTGTGCTGTTGTCAGCAGGAGAATACATTGCTACTGAAAGACAAAATCAACATCCACCCCCTAGATACCTTCTGGGCTCCAAGACTGGGTGTACAGTTCAAGTATTTTAGTATCCTGCTCCTTCTCTCTACCCAGGATCCTGGATCTAGTGCAAAAGATAGAGGACTAAAGGCCATTGAGTTATTGCATCTTCACTTCCCCACAGCATCTGCTTTGTTCTGGGCAGGAGGAAATCTCTGGAGGGAGGAAGACTATGTTTCAGTTTCTTAGCTTCTCCTTTGGATTCTTTCAAAATAGTGAGAGTTTTAAGAGTGAGGGGAAAGGTGGCCTCCTTTGTTAACAGGGGCTGCTTTGCAGAAGTTGTAGAAAGTGTGTCATGTAGAATCTCTTCCAGAAAGCTGTAAGGAAAACTATAGATTACAATAAGGATAATCTGAGGTATGATTTTTAAAAATTACTTTGAAGAGCCCCAGGAAAAAAGAGGAGGCATCTCAGGGGCCAGGGATGTGACAGGGAGGACAAGAACCCTTCAGTCATATGCACCTACTTTTGTTTATCTCTTGGATTTTTCATAAAAGATTCTATTTGAAGCAAGATTCCAAGGCTACAAACAGAAAATCATTGATATGGTTAAGAAACCTGTAATTTGGAAGAGTCAGGCATATGCTAATTATACACATAATTTTATGTCCTCAAAATAAAAGGTTTAGAGAGGGAGATCCAAACTTATAATTTCCAAACTACAGCAATGTGGGATTTGCACAGTGGATTTTATTCCATGTGATAAGAGTAGATTTTCTCCCCTCTTGTGTTCAGTGGTTTCCTCTTCCGTATCATTTCATATTTTATCTGTTCCTTTGAGTCTGTCCTTCTATTGACTATGGGAGTCAAAATCTTCTCGTTGGTGGAGCTACTCCTTATCTACCTATTCCAAGTTACTGTTATTCCATAATTGCCTCATACTATTCACATTTGGGAAAGCCCCATTGCTCAAGAGTAATAATCTCATTAGAGACTTCTGGTTTCCAATCTGGCATGTAAGAAGTTTAGAAGTTGCCACTCCATCCTAACAATAAATTAAAAACCTGAACAAACTGAAAAATCAACAATTCTTAGATCCATCAGAGAAGTGAGGTCACAGGGAAAACTACTGCCCCCACAGACTGGTGAATACAGAGAATCAAAACTTACCAGGGCAGAAAACCACGAGTAGCAAAGCAACCTTCATGGGAAGCAGTGCCAGAGTTAAGTAAACCTAGCTGTAATTGATGAATTGCTGGAGGCTCAGTGTGGACAAGGCTGGAGTTTAAAAAACTCCAGGTGGGCCCAGTCACAGAGAGGCCGCATGCCTTTGTGAGTTTTATCTCCAGGAGCTCTACCAGGTCCTCACAATGACTATCAAAGAGAAATCTGATTGTTCGGTTCTTAACAAAGTTGTTTCTTCAGGAGAAACTATTTAACCAGAGCCTAACTGGCTAGGGTTACATCAGAGCCTAACTGATCCGAGAGAAAGAAAATACCCAGCTCTAGCCTCCTCTATCCTTCCTATTCCACCTAATACAGGGGTAGAGTGGAGGGTGGAGAGTGAGAGGAAGACAGAGAAGCACATGTGAAGTTTACAATCCAGAGGCACAGGCTCACTGAAAGACTGAGACCTAATCACATGACTATAGAATACTTCCCCTCCCCCATTCCTTACCAACACATTACTAAACACCCATTTACAGCAGTTCCTTTTGCCTAGAACATCATATCTGGCTATCAAGAAAATCATAAGACATACTAAAAGGCAAAGAACACACTTTGAAGAGATAGAGCAAGCAATAAAACCAGACTCATACATGGCAGGAATGTTGGAATGATAAGACTGGGAATTTAAAACAACTATGATTAACATGCTTGGAGCTCTAATGGGTAAAGTAGACAACATACAAGAACAGATGGTAAGAAACTCAAAGATTTCCCACTAAGATCAGACAATGATGTCCCCTCTCGCCACTGCTTTTCAACATCATTCTGGAAGTCCTAGCTAAAGCAATAAGACAAGGAAAGGAAATAAATGATATACAGATTGTGAAGGAAGAAATACAACTGTCTTTGTTCAAAGATAACATGATTGATCATGTAGAAAAGCTGAAAGGGTCAACACACACACAAAAAAACTCTCCCAGAGTTAATTAGTGATTATAGCAGAGTTTCAGGATGCAAGGTTAATATACAAAAGTTATATATACAAGGTTAACATACAAAAGTCAATTACTAGCAATGAGTTTGAAATGGAATTTGAAATTAAAAACACAATACCATTTACATTAGCATTCAGAAAAAGGAAATAAGTATAAATATAGCAAATATTTATAAGATCTATATGAGGAAAACTACAAGACTTTGATGAAAGAAATAAAATAAGAATTAAATAAATGGAGAGACAGTCCATGTTCATGGATAAGAAGATTCAATATTGGTAAGATGTCAATTTTCTCCAACCTGATCTATAGATCATTGCAGTCCCAATAAAAATCTTAGCAAGTTACTTTGTGGGTATCAGAAAACTAATTCTAAAGTTTACATGGAGAGGCAAAAGACCCAGAATAGTTAACACAATATTGAAGGAGAAGAGCAAAATCAGAGAACTGACACTACCCAACTTTAAGACTTACTGTATTGCTATAGTAATCAAGATAGTGTGGTATTGGCAAAAGAGTAGACAAAGAAATCAATGCAACAGAATAGAGAGGTCAGAAGTAGACCCAATAAATATAGCCAAAGCAGCAAAATATATTTATAAAGGAGCAAAGGCAGTACAGTGGAGAAAAGATAGTCTTTCCAACAAGTGGTGCTGGAACAACTGGACATCCACATGCAAAACAATGAATCTAAACAAAGACCTTACAACCTTCACAAAAATTAACTCAAAATGGATCACAGACCTAAATGTAAAGCTTAAGAGTATAAAACTCCTAGAAGACAACATAGGAAGAAATCTAGATGACCTTGGGTTTGGTGATGACTTTTTTTTTTCTGTTCCAGGATCCTATTCAGGATACATTATATTTAGTTGTCATATCTCCTTAGGTTTTTCTTAGCTTTGGCAGTTTCTCAAACTTGCCTTGATTTTTTAAAAAAATAAATTTATTTAATTAATTAATTTATTTTTGGCTGCATTGGGTCTTTGTTGCGGTGCGCAGGCTTCTCATTGTGGTGGCTTCTCTTGTTGTGGAGCATGGGCTCTAGGCACACGGGTTTCAGCAGTTGTGGCCCGTGGGCTCTAGAGCACAGGCTCAGTAGTTGTGGTGCATGGGCTTAGTTGTTCCGCGGCATGTGGGATCTTCCCAGACCAGGGCTCGAACCCGTGTCCCCTGCATTGGCAGGCAGATTCTTAACCACTGTGCCACAAGGGAAGTCTGGTGATGACTTTTTATGTACAACACCAAAGCCATGATAAATGGCAGGAATAACTGATAAGCTGGACTTTATTAAAATTAAAAACTTCTGCTCTGTGAAACACTTTTAAGAGAATAAAAAGAGAAACCTCAGACTGGGAGAATATATTGGCAAAAGACATATCTGATAAAGAAAACTATTATCCAAAATACGCAAAGGACACTCAAAACTCAACAATAAGACAACAAACAACCCACTTAAAAAATAGGTCAAAGATCTTAAAAGATAGCTCATCAAAGAAGATATACAGTAGGTAAAGAAGCATATGAAAGAATGTTCAGCAGCATATGTCATCAGGGAATGTAAATTAAAACTATAATGAGATATCACTACATACCTATTAGAATGGGCAAAATGCAGAGCACTGACAAAACCAAATGCTGACGAGGATGTGGGGCAACAGGAGCTCTCGTTCATTGTTGGTGGGGATGCAAAATGGTACCACCAGTTTGGAATGCAGTTTGATGGTTTCTTATAAGACTACATATATCCTTTCCAGCTATCATGATCCTGGCATTTACCCAAAGGAGTTGAAAACCTATGTCCACACAAAAACCTGTGTGTGGATATTCATAGCAGCTTTATTTATAATTGCCAAAACTTGGAAGCAACCAAGATACCCTTCAGCAGGTGAAGGCATAAATAAACTGTGGTACATCCAGGAAATGGAATATTATTCAGTGCTAAAAAGAAATGAGCTATCAAGTGATGAAAAGACATGAAGGAAATTTAAATGCATATTAGTAAGTGAAAGAAGCCAGTCTGAAAAAGGTACATATTGTATGATTCCAACTATATGACATTCTGGAAAAGGCAAAACTATGGAGACAATAAAAAATCAGTGGCTGCTAGTAGTTAGGGAGAAGGAGGGATGAGTAAGCAGAGTATGGGGTAATGAAACTACTCTGTGTGATATTATAATGACTAATACATGTCATTATACATTTATCCAAACCCATAGAATGTCCAACACCAAGAGTGAAACCTAGTGAAACTGTAGACTGTGGTGATAATATTGTGTCAACGTTCCACTCTGTTGAGAGATATTGATAATGGGAGAGACTTGCAGGGGAGGGGCAGGAGTATGTGGGACATCTCTGTGCCTCTTTCTCAATTTTGCTATGAACCCAAAACTGCTCTAAAAAAAAAAAAACTGCTCTAAAAAACAAAGTCTGTTAAAAAAGAGAGAGAAAGAGAGAATGCAAGGTAAGAAAAAATCCCATTGAAGAAATTTATGTAATTAAGCATGTTCTGGACGGGTGACAATGACTTTTGGGGTCAGAAGAGAGGAGTAATAATCCTGTGGATACACTTGGCGACTGGGCTGTGTGGTCCACTCAGGCTGGGATTACTTATGTTCCTGGAGTGTACACAGTGATCTTTGACTCATCTGCACACCACATGGGTGAGAATGAATGGGGAGAAGCTGCTCATTAACACAGACATGCAAAATAAGGACATGGAGAGTTCTAGAAAATGTCAATAGGATTGCATTTACCCCAAACAGAGCAGATGTCATGGTGGGTGCTAATGAAAGGGGATCAGGATGAGTTACGTCTATAGCGGTGATAATACTTGAGCAGGTGTCTGTGCTTCAGATCCCAACCTGAGGTACAGGCTCAGCAAACCTGTTATGAGAGACTTGTTATGCTCCAATCCTAAGACCCATTCAGTCCTTACCCCTTACGAGCTTTCCATCTGGATGGAAAAAGACATAGAAATAGATAATTTACCGCCCAGAAAGACAATTGTATCATAGAGGAGTTGGGACAAGAAGAGGGGGCCACCATTGACTGATGATGTCTCAAAGTCCAGATTCATAGAACACTGTGTGCAAATACAAAGAGGGTTCATTGAGCAAATGGTGACTCTGGAGTGTGTATGTGTGTGTGTGTGTATGAGAGTGTGTTTGTTGTGTGCATGTTTGTGTTATGTGTATGTATGAGTGTGTGACTTTGTGTATTTAGGGTTTGGGTGTGTGTATGAATGTGGGTCTGTGCATGTCTGAGTGTATGTTTCTGGCTTTGTGTGTGGTGTGTGTGTGTGTGTGCATGTGTGTGTTTGCGTTTGTATGGTGGGGAAGGCATCTATGGCATAAAAATAATGGTGGCAAGGGTAGGTTGAATCTTCGAATGTCATAGTGCCATAGAGTGAATTTCAAGCTACCAGGAAGTATTTTTCAACAAGTGGTGGCCAGATCATTTTTGAAATTCAGAGATCACTGATGAGGAATGTGGAAGGTAGGTGGGAGGAGAGAAGGGCTGCAGAGAGGCCTGAGAGGAGGGCCTTGCTTGGGGATAGTCTTGGCCTCGCTGGCTGAGAGCCAACTGTAAATGTGAAGACAGTGAGTAGAGGGTGTGGGTGCATCAGGTGCTGGGCTGTGGTCCACAGCAGAGGGATGGGCTGAGGCAGCGGGGAAAGCAGGAGTCCCGGCACGGCTTCTGAGGCCGCTCGCCACAGCCGCTGAGCTCTCCTGTGCCTCCCCGACCTTCTCCTGAGAGACGACAGTCCTCTGAAGATCGAGCAGTGCTCTGGGACCCCAGACAAAGGACCTGAGGCTCTTGGCCTAGACCTACTAACTGGGGGCTGGGGACTAACCCCACCCAGTCAGTGGTTTCTGGAAGTTGCTGAAGATGACGTTTATGATGCCTTTAGAAATAATTCCTTTTTATTTTGCTACTTCATTATGCAAACCAAGGACACATACATATATTTATCATATACACACACACACACACACACACACACACACACACACACACACACACATTTGGCTCCATGGCAGACAGCTGATCACCTCGGAGAGCCCCAGTCCTTGGCGTATGTTCTGAAAATGCCCAACACCCACAGAATGATGAGTTCCGATAATCAGGGATTTGGCAGATTCTTTTAGACTTTCTTTTCTTTTATTTATTTATTTATTTTTATTTTTGGCTGTGTTGGGTCTTCGTTTCTGTGCGAGGGCTTTCTCCAGTTGCGGCAAGCGGGGGCCACTCTTCACTGTGGTGCGCGGGCCTCTCACTATCGCGGCCTCTCTTGTTGCGGAGCACAGGCTCCAGACGCGCAGGCTCAGTAGTTGTGGCACATGGGCTTAGTTGCTCCGCGGCATGTGGGATCTTCCCAGACTAGGGCTCAAACCCGTGTCCCCTGCATTGGCAAGCAGATTCTCAACCACTGCGCCACCAGGGAAGCCCAAGACTTTCTTTTCTTTGAAGGATGACTGAGGGCAAATTTGTAGGGGAAGTTTACATGATTAGGGGAGAGAGCAAAAATGAGGAGGACTGACATAAGAAGAAATCAAATTAAAAACTGGTTTCTAAAATGATACAGATGAACTTACATACAAAAGCGAAATAGACCCACAGACATAGGAAACAAATTTATGGTTACCAAAGGGGAAAGGGAGGGGGAGGGATAAATTAGGAATGTGGGATTAACATATACACACTACTATATATAAAATAGATAAACAACAAGGACCTAGTGTACAGCACAGGGAGCTCTACTCAATATTTTGTAATAACCTATAAGGGAAAAGAATCTGAAAAAAACCCCAGATATATATGTATGTATAAATGAATCACTTTACTGTACACCTGAACTTAATACAACACCGTAAATCAACTATACTTCAATAAAAAAATAAAATAAATTCTATCATTGGCAAAAAAAAAATTTTTTTTCTAATTTCTGGTAACCTACCAGCTTTGACTCAGCAATGACTGATTGGCTCCAAATCAGAAGAGCCTTCAGAGCCTTTTGTCCAAACCCCTTTCTCACATTGTATATCCTATAATACAGCAAGGACATAATAAAATCTAGTCTAAATCCCTTATGCTGCAGATGGGGAAACTGAGGCCCATAGAGGTCAAGTGACTCTCCAAAGGTTATACAAAATGTTTGTGGTAAAGCAGGGACTTGAATCCTGGTCTTTTGACATTCAGTCCTAGTATTTTAAAAGTTTTATTTAGTTACACCTTTATGCAAACCGGGTACACACAAACACACATATATATATATATATGTATTCATAAATAAATTTGGCTCCACATATGGGGGCTGATTTTGGTCTGGGGTAAGAAAGAAAGGAAGCAGGGGTATAGGACTGTCCTGCCAAATTTTAATATAGTATAATTTCAGTTTAGTATAATAATTGCAATATAGTATAATTAATCAAATAGAAATCTAATTTACAAATGTATCTCCTATTCTTTATTGCCTTAAGAGTGGAATAAAAAGAGAAAGGAATTTCTGTGGGGAAAAATAAGGACGAATTGGGTGAAATGGGTTAAAAGGGAGGAAACAGGGATATTCCCAAGGGGTGCTGTGAGAGAAGGAAACTTCCCCTGTCACATACATGCCACTGTTTCCATTTGTTTAAAGACTTCATTTATCCTGTGTGCCAAGGGCCTCATATATATCATTTAACCATCCCGGGTGGTATTATTATCCCATTTCCAGAAAAAGAAAATGAAGCTCAGGAGATTTAAGTACTTTGCTTGAGGTTACAAAGCTGGCAAGTGACAGATTCACTCTTGGAACTCATTATTTGGAACGCCTTACGGACTAGGATTCAGCAAGCTTCCTTCCTTAAAGGAAAGTCTACAAGTTGATCCCCTGAGAAGGAAAGCATTTGAGCATTCCCTGGGCTCAGGGGAGGGTCTCCGTCTGTCTCCTGCAGGTAGGCAAGAATAGAGTGTCCCTCTGTAGAGACTCGTCTGGCGGGTGGTTCACTGTGGCGACGAAGAATGGGTCTACTAGTCCTATAAGAGGGGTCCTGGGATAGTGGTGACAGCTGTGATTTGGGATGAGAAAGGACCCCAGAGAACCAGAACCTTGTATGGTGGACCTGAATCTTATGTGAGGACCCAGCTTTCATGGCCAGCCACTGCGCCCCAGCCTGGTGGAGGGGGGCTGCAGGCCCTGAGTCTGGGGGCAGTTCTCGCTTGGCCGATTGGAGCTGGACTTTCCTTCCCTCAGCAACATGCTCCTTCGTTTGTACACAAGTTCACTCCTGAGACTTCGATGTACCCCAACCCTCTTTTTTTGTTCTTTTTCTGGGTTTTCCCTTAGTACAATACCAATCCCAGCTCTTACTAAAGTGGGGGAAGGGAGCTTGCCCACCTCTATAGGGGGAGATGGGAGAAGCAGAGGCTGGGTGGCCTGGTGGTCCCAGGGATCTCTTTCTTGTTATGCCTTTGATCCATTATGTGGGACTCTCTCTCGTGGGCTTTCTGGAGTCTTCTCCTCCCTGGTTGAACTCCTGGGCTATGTTTTTGGTTGAGTGGAGTGAAAGGTGGGACATGCCAGCTGGTCTTTTTCCTCCCTGACACCCATCTCTAGACTAGGGGGTGGTGAGGGCATCCAGGAGAATCTAGAGCAGGGCTGGGCAAAACTTTTTCTTTAAAGGGCCAGATAGGAAATATTCTGGGCTTTGCCGGCGGCGTGATCTCTGTCGCACCACTCAGCTCTGCCACTGTAGTGGGAAAGTAGCCATAGACAAAATGCAATGAATGGGATGGCTGTGTTCCAGTAAAACTTCACCAACGCAGGCAATGGGCTGGATCTGACCCCTGGGTATAAATTGCAGAACTTGATCAAGAAGATGGAGGAAATTAACTGAATGGGAGGAATCCTTTCGCAACGTATACATATATCAAATCATGATGTACACTTTCAATATCTTACAATTTATTTGTCAATTATACCTCAATAAAGCTGGAAAAAAAAGAAGATGGAGCAGCCACAGTCTTTCACATAAGTGCCATCGACCAGATGGAAAAAATGTCTGAGATTGACCCGAGGCTCCATAGGACCCGAGAATTTGTACAGCCAAGAGCTTTGGGTGCCGGCCTGCCCCATGCAGCCCCGGAGGCGATGTCTGTCTAGTGCTGGGGAACCTCGTTTCAGAGCATCATATTAAAGGAGCCATGGGCGAGAATGTGGGCCTGGATAGTACAAGTGACAATGTCCAGCTTGTCCTCCAGAGCTTGCCAGCTGGGGCTGGGCCAGGCTTGGGCTGCTTTCAAAGGCTGCTAAACTTTCCAGAGACATATTTCATCCACAGACACATGTCCGGCACACGTTGTTCCCATTACTCTGGCCCCTCACGGTGCACAGTGCACTCTTGGAAAATGTATGGGGTTTGAACCTGCTGCGGGTCAGTCCAATGCTCAGACACAGAAGGGCCAGAGGGAGATTGGGGCATGAGACAGGGCAGGCCCAGACACCTAGGCTGCAGGGTAGAAGAGGGTAGACACCCGAGAAGAACAGCTACAGCATGGGCCGTGGAGAGGAGGAGGAGTTTACTTTCGGCAGGGGCACTGGCTTCACGGAGGAGGTGGTATTTGTGGTGGGCCTTGAAGGATGTGTTGGATTTAAGCAGCTGGGGCTAAGGGACAAGGGGTGGGAGAGTGGGCATGCTTGGCCAACAGCCAATGTGTCCTCTGGCTCTGAGGTACGCGGCTGATCGTATGTTCCAAAGATGACCCCATATTTTTCTCCCCATCAAGAGGTGTAGTCGAATTTCCTTCCCTTTGAATCCTGTGGCCATGCCCTGTATGTAGTCATCAGAATGCAGTGGAAGTGACATCACAGGACTTCCGAGGCCGGACCATATGAGGAGTTGCAGCTCCTGCCCTGTGGGTGAGAGCACTCACCAGTGGCATCTGAGCCCTCGTGTATGAAGCCCGACCCCGCTGAGCCTGCCGGGGCAGGAGGAAGCCGCTCTACACGGAGTGGCTGGACAGAGGCACCCTGGCGAGCATTCCTGTCCTCCCAGCCCAGGCCTGGGCGTTCAGATGACTCCAGTCTCCTGACACTGGGTCACCCCAGACTCCAAGTCTTCTCAGGCCCCAGACACGTCGCAGCAGAGGTGAGCTGTCCTCCTGTGCCCTTCTGGCTCCTGATCCACAGAATCCATGGACATGTTAAATGGTTGTTGTTTTACCCACTGAGGTGGGGGTGGTTTGTTCCCAGGACTCTGAAACTGGGAGAAGAGTGTAGGAAAGCTGCATGGCACCAGTTGTCTTTATTACCTTGAATCCAGGTTCAATGCTTGGAACTTCTGAATAGGCAGCAGGAACCCAGGGGAGGGTCAGCTGGGGGGGAATGGCTCACCTCAAGCTGTGTTTTCAAATGAAAAATCTGCAGCAACATCCAGGACAGGGTGTTGGGTGGTGGCTGGAAGTCAGGGTGGAGAACTCGCCCGGGTTTGGGGGACTGATTGACATGACACGCAGTCTCAGGTGAGTTGTAGCTGTGGGAACAGTAAGGAGGGACCAGATGTTGCTGTGGAAGATTAGACAGGAGTTCTTCCTGACCCTTCCGCAGCTCCAGCCCTCATCCAAGAAGACCAAGAGCACACGCATGGTGTTCTTTGGAACCTGGCTGGCACCGTCTTGTACTTGGCACAGGACTTTCTGTTTAAAATAGGCCTGAGGGGACTTCCCTGGTGGCGCAGTGGTTAAGAATCCGCCTGCCAATGCAGGGGACACGGGTTTGAGCCCTGGTCCAGGAAGATCCACATGCCGCGGAGCAACTAAGCCCATGCGCCACAACTGCTGAGCCTGTGAGCCACAACTACTGAAGCCCATGTGCCTAGAGCCCATGCTCTGCAACGAGAAGCAACCGCAATGAGAAGCCTGTGCACCGCAATGAAGAGTAGCCCCCCCTTTCTGCAACTAGAGAAAGCCCGTGAGCAGCAACGAAGACCTAATGCAACCAAAAACAAATTAAAAAAAAAAAAAGTCCTGAGGCTTCTCACTGCCCAGTGGAATAATAAAACACAGAGCTGGTTTCTGGTGAGACTGTGTTATGTGTGGGTAGGTCGGTAAGGAAGAGCTGAGTTGGTAACCTAGGTGGTCATCAGACTTTGACATGTGAGGGACAGAAGACCCAATAGCTGTGACAGGTCTGGGAAGACAGGCAGGCAGCAATATCCCTAAAAACACTAAAGTAAGATTGCCCTACTTAATAGGCTACCCCTGTGGGCTGTCACCATGGGCTGTTTCAGGGCAAACTCCCCTGTTGTGGATGCGTCTTTCACGGAGATTCTGCCTTTTCTTCCACAGTCAAGATGAAGCTCACTGTTCAGATGCTTTAGTGTCTTAAATTCAGACTATAGTGTAAATGACTGATAAACGAGATTTTCCTGAGTGAGAATTCTGAAGCAAAGAGCACTGGACCACAGGAAGGTATTGGGTTGCTGAGAGACAATGTGGAGGACAGAAAGGATGCAGGAAGTGGAGGCTGGGAACTGATACTCAGAGCTCACTGACCTCAAGCCTGTGTTTAGGTCTCGGTTTCCCTACAGCTAGAGTTATTCTACCTATTCAACCCATTGTTAATGGCCATTGTTGGTTCTGACTAGTTGAATGTCAGTTCTAACTTGTTGGACATCTATTCTGATTGGTTGAGTGTCCTTTAAGATTCGTTGGGTGTCTCTTCTGATTGGTAGTTCTGAAGTGCACCCTAGGAGGCTAAACCCCAGTGGTAGGAACAATTCCTGGGTCCCAAAAATATGGAAGACAAACACAGGATGGCCAGTCCAGTCCTGTTGCCTCTCTGGGGCCCATAACCTTAGGTCTTGACCAACCTATGTGTGAACTCTGCCAGTCTTTGTGACACCTGACCCCTTCATTCCTGGGAACCCTCTTCCTCTCTCTTATGGTCCTCAAAGGCACTCACCTCTCTCTCTTCCCTCAGCATAAACCTTGGGGCAGAGACTGTGGTGTCCCACCCAAGTCCCCCCAGCCCTCATCATTCCCAAGCCCCTTCCAACTGCAAGTGTGCATAGACTCTGCCTTCCTCTGGCCTCTGTGGCCTCCTGGCCTGCTCACAGGGCAAGTTGAAGTACTGGGCTGTTAATGACCCCCAGTAACAGCCCTCAACCAATGATGGATGGGATTTGGTGGATAAATACCCCTCTCGACTGGGATATCTCAGAGGCATTGTCCACACCATCTCACAGAGCTTCCCGGTGGGCGTGAGCTCCAGCCACCCATGCTGGTAACCTGCCCATTTCCTGCCCTCCTTCACTTCCCCTCCCTCCTACGGTGTGCTGACAACACCTCCCAAACAGCTATGGGCACTGAAGTTCTTATCTCAGGGTGTGTTTTAGAGGCTCCCACACGCAGGCACCCTCCCAAGGACACCATGTTTCAGGGAAACAAAAGGTGAGTGGGGTACAGGCAACTCCTGCTGTTTTCCCTATAACACGACTCTCTGAAGTCTGGAAACAAGGAAGGCATGACTGCTTTTCTGGTACTCAGAGGGGAAAAACACAGTGAAAGCCAAACACAAACTAATAACACGATAAATGACCTTGTCCCAAGTTCAGCCATGTTTGAAGCCAGCCACTCCTCGACTTTCTTATTAGGCAAGTCAATAAGTTCTTTCAGGGTGTGTGTGCCTGCGACTCTGAGTTGTGTTTCTAAGACCTGCAGCCACAGAAGTCCCACTTCATTGACGATCTCAGCTTAAACACCTCACAGGAGCCTTCCCTGGTCACCCTGGGCTGTGGTCTGTTTGTGTCCCCCTCTTCCCCCAGTTCATATGTTGAAATCCTAAACCCACCCAATGTGTTAGTATTAGGAGGTGGGCTTTGGGAGGTGATTAGGTCACAAGTGTGGAGCCCTCATGATTGGGCCTAGTGCTCTTATAAAAGAGACCCCTGAGAGCTCCATCACCCCTTCCACCACATCAGGGCACAGTGAGAAGTTGGTCATCTACAACCCTGAAAAATGTTCTTGCCATATCCTAGCCATACTGGCTCCCTGATCATGCACTTCCAGCCTTAGAACTGTGAGAAATAAATTCCTGTTGTTTATAAGCCAAAACGAACAAACAAACAACTCCAAACTGTCCTATTTTCTTGGAATCTCTAATGCAAAGTAAAAAAAAAAATAATAATCCTCTCTCCCCAGCACTAACAATACTTCCCTGTGGTCATGAGTTTAGCACGTCTTTGAAGACCCTACTTTCTCAGCTACTAGTGTGAGGTGCTCAGCCCTTTGCATCCTCAGACAGAATCTCTTTTAAGCTCCGCTTCGTCTAATGATTAGATGACATTAAAGCAAGATCGAAGCATCTGCTGTGAACACGCCTCGGCAGGTGCCTCGGCCCTACCAGGGCGGACCCCTCCCCAGCTGACAGGCTGTTAACTGTGAATGTGGAGCAATCAACACGCTCTGTGTGCAGCGCTGCTGCTGCTTTGTGGAATCTGCTTTTGATGGAGACAAAGCCGCTTGTCTTCAATTCGCTTCTTTAAACCTCCCTGGACCTTTGAAGTCAGAACCAGCAGCAGTGAGGATGGGGAAAACACAGGGCTGCAAAGTTGGGAAAAACACAGATGTAAACCATCCCTCCATGATGAATTTGAAAACCCATTTGAAAAACAGAATCTGACTGTTTAGTCGGACTTCTGTACGATTTCCTCTTGATGCCTCCATTTGGGGCATCCTGTTATGTCAAGTGCAGGAGGCGGGAAAGCAGAGGTCATCCCTTGTTGGGGGCCAGCAGACGCTCAGGAGGGATGGGGACACGTGTGGAGAGCTCGTGTCCATGTGCAGCTCATTTTAGGGGCCTCCCTGTCAGTGGTTAAAGGAGGCTTCCTCCAAGTTTTGTTCGCTGCTTTTCCACGGATTCATGATGTGCAAGCTCCTCCCCCAAATCCCAAGTGCAACCAAGAATGAACGCTTTCTCCTTACTTGTTCTGCTTCCCTTTCTTTTATTTTCCCTTCCCTTCTCTTTCTCCTTGCGTTTTCCATTTTCCCTCTGTATTCATTTGCTAGGGCTGCCATAACAAAATACCACAGATGGGCTGGCTTAAACAGCAGACGTTTATTTTCTCACAGCTCTGGAAGCTGGAAGTCCAAGGTCAAGGTGCTGCGGGTTTGGTTTCTCCTGAGGCCCCTCTCCTTGGCCTGAAGGTGCCATCTTCTCCCTGTGTCCTCACGGTTCTTCCCTCTGTACTGCTGCATACCTGGTGTCTCTTCCTCTTCCTACGAGGACACCAGTCCTACTGGATTGGGGCCCACCCTTATGACCTCATTTAACCTTAATTATCTTTTAAAATGTCCTATTTCAAAGTACAGTCACAAACTGAGGTACTGGGGGTTAGGGCTTCAATATATGAAATTTGAGGGGACCCAATTCAACCCATCACACCATCTTCTCCATTCTGTAGCCAGAAATGGTCTTGCTTAATCAAGTTACATGGGTTTGAATCTTGGTTTTTGCATTTATAAGCTAAATGACCTGAATAATTTGCCTGACCTCTTTGAGCTTCAGTTTTATTGTCTGTGAAATGGGAATATTAATACTTCATGGCAGTGTTGTGAGGATGAAAGGGGACAAAACACGTGGAGAGCCTGGCCCGGCACTAGGTGGGGGTGAGGTGCACACTACGTGCCTTCCCCTCTCTCACCACTCCTCCTCCCGCTTCAGTGCCTGTGGCTTTAGCCAGGACAACTGACCGCCTCTACAGAGGTGGTCCAGAAGTGCTCTTGTGAGGCCCTGGGCTGCAGTGGCTCCAGAAGGATCACAAACCTGGCATTCCTGATGAAAAGCCCGATTCCCCAGCCCTCCTCCCAGAGGCCAGAAGTGGGACTGGGAAATCAGGCTCTCCGGTGCTTGGGATGTGTTACCAGGTTTGGAAACTTCTGCCCTCAAGGTTACTGTTCTTTCAGATTTTAGGTTTAATTCACTTTACAAGATAGATACATTGGTTTGAAAATTATCATTGATGTTAGCTCCTATTTTCGTAATAGATTGTCATATAAAAGATGGTTTCTTTGCTGCGCACGGATGTGCGTTTCTGGCACAGTCGACCACTTCAGTTTCCCCATGAAACTGAAAACAGAACGGATCTAGAGACCTGGTCCGAATCAACTGCTATTTCAACTGCCTTACAGGGGCCTGCACAGCTGTGGTCGTGACTTCTTACACGTGTCTCCATGTTCTTAGGTCCACTGGGCAAGCTCTGCTGGTGGCTCAAGACAGTGGTTCTCAGGGACAGAGTCAAGAGATGAAGGTTAACGTTTCTGGATCAGGAAATAGAAGTTTAAGTATATCTAAAAGTATAAAGGCAAACCTAGAAGAACGAATAAGATTATACAACAAAAATCCAGCGTTACGGAGAGTGGGGATGAAGCAGGCAATTTAAGGGCAGTGATTTCCCATCTTTCATAGTGGGAATGTCAGTGGATATTGTCCAAAGTTGGTAAATTAAGAAATGGAGGTACAGTGCTCCCTGCTATCTGAATATTCATTATGCTGGTCTCTATACCTATGAGGTTGTGTAGGGAATCAAAAGTTGTCGAAGTATGCATATATTAAAAAACTATATAAATATTGGTAAAATTAGTTCCTACTAAAACATCTTCCCTTCTTGACACTTGCAGTTATCGGCACCTATTACATTAATTCAGCCAATTGCAAACCTTAGGTAAGATGTAGGAGTTTATGTAAACTCTAAAATGATACAGGACAGCTTCATGAATAACACTCAAAGTCAAGGACAAACAAGGACTTGGTGGAGTGAGGCCAGTTAACAACTGAGAAGAGAAAAGCTGAGCAGGGTGACAACAGTGCAGTCATTCATAGGAAATGGATTTGAATATCACAGAATAAAGAGAAGTGCTTGGAATTTATGAAGTCTTCAAATGCTCTTTGCAAAAATGACCATTCTATGATTAAACAGTGAAAGTCAAATACGAAATGCACCATGTCTTATCCTGCTATTATGCAATTTTGTCTGCAGAATTACTCCCCAAACCCTATAAATGCTTGATTTATTCTTTATTCTTTCTAAGAATTAGTGCACAGTTGCCATTATAGTAAAAGTTTAATTAAATAAAATACATTTATTTTTATCATTTTAGTTTCAGTTTGCAAGATAATCTCCTAATCACCATTTACTGTGAAATTTTGATCTCCATTTTAAATGGGTTCACTTTAAGTGGCTTTTTTTCCGGTGCCAATTGTCCTTGGATAATGAGGACCTCCTGTCTAAGTATATGATTTAGAGGGATGATTATAACCAAGCATTTAAAACAGAAAATAGTTAAGAGAGTGGATACCTCTGTGGAATGGGGTACGGAGACAGAGATGAGACTGACTTTTATTTTTGGTTCCTTACCTTTCTGTACTGTTTTAACTTCTCTCATTATATTTTATTTTGCTGAAGATACATACTACATTCAAAATTTGATTTTCTTCTTATTTGATAAAAACGTCTCAGTGATGTAATTGGTAAAAAAGGCCGTCATGTGAGGTCTAATGTGGGTCCTTGGGTATGAGTTGGTGGCAGACCTTGTTGGTGCCCCATCTTTATCCCCTCAACACTTACTGTTCCTGCCCTGCACATGCTGGCAGCTTCCTACAGGAGCATCTGTGGCTCTGCCTGAGGCTGTCTCTGGCTGCTAGGCCCACTCCTGGGGCAGGTGCAATGTGCAGGGGAGTTGGCGCCTGAGAGCAGTCGTCAGCCAGGATGGGCGGGGCTGGAAGTCAGTATCCCGGCTTCCACCCCATATGCATGGGCCAACTCTGAGGTACCCTCTACGGCATCCCCAGAGGTCAGCAAGGGTGAGCCCTGGCTGCCCATCGTGGCTATCTGCTGGCTAACACGTCCTCTCCTGGGTTCCTTCCCTTTCCCACTCCATACTGGTGCTTCTTGGCATTACCTCCCAAGTTCACTTCTTGCACTTGAATCCTCGTCTCGGAGTCTGCTTTGGGGAAGCCCAATCCCAGACATAAGTTCTAGCGTGTGTAGCGGGAAGATTAACTGCCTTTCTCTTTTGAGCAGGGGAGGTGGGTTGAGGAGATTCTGAGGAAGTGAGCACTTTTGAGAGGAGCGAGTGGAAGGAAAAAGCCTTCCAGGAACTCAGCCCCACCTCCAGGAACTCAGCCCCACCTCCAGGAACTCAGCCCCACCTCCAGGCTCTCGTGGGGCAGAGGGGCTGGAACAATGCTCTCCCGGTCCCCTCACTCCTTTGTTGGAGGGGGCTAGTAGAATGATAACACCAAGAGGAAAGGGCCAGAAGGTCGTCCTCCTTCATTCTTTCCACCGCTTTTCAGTGGGTATGGAGCCCACTGCTGCTGGTAGCACCAAGGAACACGGGAGCCCAGGCTGGGAGACCCTGCGTCTGGACTCCATGCATAGGTGTGTGGGTTAGTTCTCCAGGATGGAGAAGATGCCACAAACCTGCCTTCCAGGTCATGTGCTGTTCGTTCCACATAGGTTTGAAACGTTGCTCACATTCTTGTAAAGCCCTTCTCAAACATGTGCAAAAAGGACAACATGTAAAGCCAGCTATTCAGGCCCCATTTTCCTGAGGAAGCAACAGGATTTTAGAAATGAATAGAGGGATCTTGTTTGTGACTGTTTTGACCAATAAGAGTGCAGTGGAGGGCTCTCTGTGCCCATTTCCAGGCCCATCCTTAAAAGGCTGCAATCCTCTACTTTCTCTCTCTTGGAAGTTCTCTCTCGGGGCTTTGCGGTACCTAGCTAGTCCAGCCCAAGCTCCTGATCCATAAAATTATGAAATCTAATAAATGGTTGTTTAAGCCACTAAGGTTTGGACTACTTTGCAATAGATAACTGAAATCAGTATGTTGGATCAAAGCCATGACATTTAGAACCCACTTTTATTAGTATTCTGTAAATCAATGTTCTGTTTAGCAAGAAATATATTTGGAACGATAATTTCCTTAAATGCAATTTATTATTATTATACTCCCCAGTTAAAACTCCTCAGACTTCCAACCATGTAATGAATCTCAATCAAAATTCTCAATTCCTTGTGTGGTAGATTGATTACATTAGTGGTCCCAAATTTTCATGCTTTGCAGGGTGCACACCCTTTGGTACCCCCCTCTCACACTGACTCTGGACTAAACCATGTATTCTGGACTGAACTGTGTCCCCCTGCAAATTCGTATGTTGAAGTCTTAACCCCTGCCCCAGTACTTCAGAATGTAATTGTATTTGGAGATAGGACCTTTAAACAGGTAAGTTAAAATGAGGTCATTAGGGTGGCCCTAATCCAATGTGACTGGTATCTTGATAAGAAGAGGAAATTAGGACCCAGACATGCACTGAGGGAAGACCATGTGAAGACACATGGAGAAGATGGCCATCTACAAGCCAAGGAGAGAGGCCTCGGAAAAAAACAACTATGCCAACACCTTGATCTTGGGCTTCTAGCCTCCAGAATTGTGAGGAAATAAATTTCTGTTGTGTTAAGATACCTAGTCTGTGGTACTTTGTTATGGCAGCCCTAGCAAATGATTACACCTTGTGACTTGCTTTTGCCAATGGGTCGGTAGTAATCTTTTTTTTTTTTTACTTTAAAAAATTAAATTACAGTTAACATAAAATATTATATTGGTTTCAGGTGTACAGCATAGTGATTTGATATTTTTATACATTATGAAGTTGTTACAATATTATTGACTATATTCCCTATGCTGTACATTATATCCCCATGCTTTATTTATTTAATAACTGGAAGTTTGTAACCTCTTATTCCCCTTTACTTATTTCTTTTTTTAAAAATTAATTTTCATTGGAATATAGTTGCTTTACAATGTTGTGTTAGTTTCTACTGTACAGCAAAGTGAATCAGCTATATGTGTACATATGTCCCCTCTTTTTTGGATTTCCTTCCCATTTAGGTCACCAGAGATGGTAATAATCTTTATGCCAAGAGGAAGGTTGAAAAGTGCTTGTAAATTTCTGCTTCTTCTCTTTTGACCCTGCTACTACTGAGAGAACATACCCAAGATACCCCCCTGGAAGGATGTGAGAGATACTTGGAGAGCCAAGACCTCCCAGCTGAGGTCAACCTGGACCAACCATCCCACGGCCCACCTGCTGTCTGACCGCAGATATGTGAGAAGCCCAACTAAATCAGCTGAGTCTGCTCACATCAGCACAGCCCCCCAGATGACCCAGTGATTTGTGAGAAATAAGAAATGGGTGGTGTCTAAAGCTACAGTCTTGGCATCATGTATTGTGCAGCATTATTGTGGCCATAGATAACTGATATTCCCCATGCAAGGCCTTCACAGACTGCTTAGTGTCACCTCTCCCTCCTCTCCACTACCCTCTACCATCAGAACAGAACGAAAAACTAAAGCACAGCCTCTGCAGCACACCTGCTTCTACACTCTCACCCACTGCTGAGACGCTCCCCTTCTGGCTGCCCCAGCCTGTTGCCCTGTATTGGCTTCCTGAAACATTCTGCTGAGCTTTCAAACCGAAATCTGACCTCTTCCAGGAATCCCTTCTCAGACTTCTATCAATACAATAGTTCCCTGTCTCCCCCATAACCAATTACCACAAATTTAGTGGCTTAAAACAGCACACATTTATTCTCTCTCAGTTCTGGAGGTCGGAAGTCTAAACTCAGGATATTAGCAGGGCTGATACCTTTTTGGGGGCTTCAGAGGGAGCCATCCATTCCTTGCCTTTTCCAGCTTCTAGAGGTCACCCACATTCCTCAGCTTGTGGCCCCTTCCTTCATCTTCAAACATATCCCTCTAACTTCTGCTTCTGTTGTCACATCTCTTTATTCTGAATCTGATCCTCCTGCAGCCCTCATATAAGGAGGCTTGTGATTACACTGGGCCCACATGGATAATCACATCTGTAAAGTCCCTTTGCCTTTAAGGTAATGCATTCGCAGGCTTTGGGGGTAAGGATGTGGATATCTTTGGGGGCCATTATTCAGCCTCTATTTTCTGCAAGGTAGTGGTGCTCTGAATCTCCCCTGAATGTCTCTATATCTGAACAGAATGCTTAATGTTGCACTTGATAAGCAGGCCGAGATTGTTGAGAACTCCGTATCCACTATTAGACAGTGAACCCCACAAGAAAAGATATTTTGCGCATTATTTATTTTTGAAACCATGGCACTTAACATGGACCCTGGCACAGGGTAGGAGTTCAGAAAAGATTTCTAGATGTTTAATATACATGCAACCTACAGTGTCCTTGTGTATGATTGCGTATGAGAAGTATGTGTGTCTCTACATAGATAGATGTACGTAGACATTTATAATATTATTTGTATATAGTGTTTTTGAGGGAATGAGTGGGAAACATATGTATTGGGTGAATAATAGTGATTTATTCAATCACCAAGTGAGATCAAAGAAGACTTTCTCCTTAAAGCATGTCTTTTACTTTCATACTTCCGTTCCTACATTTTCCATCTTAGAGTGACCCAGACCACACAGCACACACAGTGGATTCGCACACGCCCTTTCCATGGCATCCTTGGGGAGAGAATGAATGCTTTCATCCTCTTTGTTGGAAGGGTGGGAGATGAAGCCCAGGGTGGCTGAGTGGCTGGACAAGCTGTGGAGGGGTGAACACAGTGCGGGGGCGGCCTTCCCAGGCCAGTGTTTGCCCCCCTGGATGCCACGACGAGTGGTCAGCCTCGTGTCCAGGTGTACATCATTACCACCCCCTCCTCATTTGCATCACAGCTTTGGGAAGAATTATTCCTTTGACTGGAAATTTTCCATGCTTGCTCTGTATTCAAAGGGAGAGGAAAGATAAAGATCAAAGAAAAAAATATTCTCTGCTTTGTAGCTAGATGGGAGGATGGTTGTGTGTGTGTGTTTAATATGCAAACAAAGAAAATAAATGGTATTGGTCTTCCTCATAGATAACAGCAGAACATCTGGAAATTACAAAATGAAAACTTCCATGTGTTAAATTCTCCATGCAGAAACATGTGCCTATAAAGTTTGAGAAAAGGAAGCACTGGCATTACTCACATTTCTCAGGTCAACTGCCCCAAAGCTTCATGAGCAACTCAACAACATGATGGGCTCCGTCGTGTTACATATTTCTGTGCAATGGTGATGGGCTTCACAGAAACAAGGACAGGATAAGACCTGTCCTTAATAAGACCTTAATAAGACCAACTTATTTTTAGTTGTCCCAGGCTTATTGAAATGAGGCCAGGACCCAGAGAAACCAGCTGGTGCTGGAGGGGAGAGTGGTGATCACTCCAGGACCCCTCCCAACCCTTCACCGTAGGAGAGCTTCTCCACAAAGCCATCTTTCTCCATCAGCCCTCTTACCTCTGAGAAGAAGGAATGGTGGTGTGGTGTTTGCAACTTAGTGACGATCCCTGACGTTGAAACAGAAGTCTGCACTCATTCAATCTTAGTGAAGACCATCTTTAAGGCAGAGCAGGCAGTTGCTCCAACTTTCTAAACAAGGACCCAGACTCGCTCTCTTCTATACTCACTTCCTAGTTGATACAACCCAACTCTGATCACTCCATAGGGCAAAAGGTCAGTTCGGCTGCCTACCTGTATTCATCTGGGTATCAAACCAGCACCTCAAACTTGCCACAGCCAAAACAGAGTTCTTCATCTCCAGCGTCCTATCTGTTTCTCCCCTTGGCCTCCCTATTTCAGTTAATGGCCTCACCACCCACCTTGTTCAAGTTCTTTCTTTCCCCTACGCCTACCCTTATTCCCAATCGTCACAGACTCAACTCATTAGCAAGCTGACTCGGTGATACCTCAAAAATAGCAAAATGGTCCACGTTGCTGCATTTTCCCGATTCTGCCCTTGGCCAGGCGCCACCAGCTCACTCTGGAAGTACAATAACAGCCCCCAAACTGGTGGTACTGCCCTCACTCCACTCCCCACACATAAGCCAGGGAAGGCCCTAAACACTATGAATCAGACGGTGTCATTTCCCTGCTACAAACATTTTAAAGCTTTCCCTCCACACTTCAGAGTACAACCCAACCTGGTCCACGTGGCCCTGGCTGATCAAGACCTTGGTCACCCCCTGCCTCTCTCACACTCTCCATTCTTCCTTCTGCTCCAGCCACACTGGCCTTCTTTCTCTTCCATCCCCTCCCTGTTCGCTCCCCACCCACCCCAAGGCCTTTGCTCTTCTTGCTCTTCTGCTAGGGCTTCTCCACCCTGAGATCTTTACAGGGTTGGTACTTCCAGGTCTCATTTCAGGTACAGTCTCCTTGGATCTTCTGACCATCCAACCCCAGGGGCTCCCCTCAGTGCATTTCCTTGTTCCCCACAAACCGACTCCCCAGTGGAAACCCAAGTTTGTGTGTTGAGCTGGGGCTTTGGCTCACTGCTCTCTGCCTTCCCAGAACCAGCATGATGCCTGCATACAGAAGTGCTGACTGGATCAGAAATGGAATTGGAAGTGCTCCTGGGGTGGTGACCCTGAATGGGTCTCAGAATCAGAAAACCTGGGTTAAACCCTAGATCTACCTCTGACTGCCATGTGGGAGCCACTAATTTCCTCTGAGCTGCGGGGCCTCATCCACCATGTTACATTACAGTAACACCCATTACAGTGGAGTTAATAATGTTTTATTTCATCTTGTTGCTGTGGGGATTAAATAAGATCACACATGTGACAGTCCTGGGTACACCACAGATAGTCATGGTGCATTTTCTGTCTCCTTCTAGGCTTATTTGATCAGAACACAAAGCTAACAGGGTGAAGACATCATGGATTCAATGTCTCATGAGCTGGTTGCAACTGGCTTCTTGGACTCAGACTTACCTTGCTTATCATCTCTGTTTAAAAGCCATCTCAGAGTGCATGCCACAAGGCACCAGGTCTAACTAATAACACAAGTAGTCACGGTATCCACCAAGTTGTTGTACATATGCAGGACCTCAGCAAAGGGACACAGTGGCAAACAAGATGCGGTTTTACCACAGGTAAGAGAGAAATGGAAGTGGCATTTACTGAGCAGCTATTCATTTCAGCTGATCTGAACACAGAATTTCAGTTTTCCCATGGCAATCTGAGGAGGGGACATCATTGTTCTCATTTTACAGATGAGAAAACCAAGGCCAAAGATGATTGTGCAAAGAATATGCATGTTGTGAGGCCTTTTGGTATATGCTACATAACTTTCAGAAAATTTGTTCTGATTTACATTGCCACCAGCAATGAATCTCCCCTTGCTCTTGCAGAATTCATTTTTTGAGGGGCCAGGGGAAGTAAGCTTAACATCTACTTTTAATTAATTCTATCAATGTATGGGGAATTTAGCAGCTGGTTAATAGTAAGTAGTTAGAAAATATATTTTTCCAAGTTTAAAATAAGTTGTCTTGAGCAATCTCTAGCAACCTAAAACCATGAGAACATGTGTGAATGGTCAGAGCACTTTCCTGTAAAGCCTGTGTCAAGGTTATCGGGGATTTCCTAACAAAGTCTTCTCTTGCAAAGTGCATCTAATCTGGGACCTCCATGATCATATCTGGCCACTTGTATTCCTCTATTAATAATTGTGACTAAATACAATTTGATATAAGTAAAACTGAGCAAGTATACCCCAAAGTCTTCCCAAGGGGCCTTACTGCTTTGAGGGTCTCTGCCTGTCTAGACAACCCTTGTATCTGTCCCAACTGGGTTCCAGTCACAGCCTGCCATCAAGCCCACCAGTGGCTGTCCTTTAACCCCCCTTATGCAGGTCATGCTGCTCTGGAGATAACTAGCTTCACTTTTTAAAAAAAATTTTATTTATTTTATTTACTTATTTTTGGCTGTGTTGGGTCTTTGTTGCTGCATGCGGGCTTTCTCTAGTTGTGGCAAGCAGGGGCTACTCTTCCTTGTGGTGTGTGGGCTTCTCATTGTGGTGGCTTCTCTTGCTGTGGAGCATGGGCTCTAAGTGTGCAGGCTTCCGTAGTTGTGGCTCATGGGCTCAGTAGTTGTGGCTCGAAAGCTCAGTAGTTGTGGCTCGTGGGCTCTAGAGTGCAGGCTCGGCAGTTGTGGCGCACAGGCTTAGTTGCTCCGTGGCATGTGAGATCTTCCCGGACCAGGGCTCGAACCTGTGTCCCCTGCATTGGCAGGCGGATTCTTAACCACTGTGCCACCAGGGAAGCCCCTAGCTTCACTTTTAAATGGATGCAAAGCAGATGTAGGACTCAACGTGTTAACAGGCTCAGCATAGCTCCACCCTTTCCCCTCCCATCCTTTCATCTTATCACTAGGAAGAGCAGCCTGTCATTGTACTGGTCAGCATGGGAGGAAACCATACACTTTCTGGTTCTACACAGGGCATTGGATTTAATAGTGCCTTTGGTTGCTATTCCTTGGCTCAAAATCACAATGGGTTTCCCTATTTCTTCCTTGAGCCCAATTGCAAAGAGTTTGCAAGATGTGGAGGCTGAAGAGAACATGTCCAAATAGGCCATTTTACCTTCTTTCTGGTCACAGGAGCTACATTTTCACAAGCAGAGCGCTGGTTTTCCTCTTCAAAGTGTTATGACACCAGATCCACTTCCCCTGGGTCAGTAACTTCTCGATTGTCCTCGAATGGAGCAATTGCTCTTCTTTTCATCTGCTGTGTTTTCTTCATCAGTTCTTGAGTTGTTTTTCCACTCTTAAAGAATTTCCAGCACATTGGTTGATCTTGCCCAAGAAAGCATGTTTCCTGCTAACCACTGGTCATCTAACAGTTCCTCAGGCAGGATTCTAGTTGCAAGATCCACTTTTGTAGGTTGTTTCAAAATGCTTTTGGCACAATCACCTATCGAATCCTCAAGTGGATTTCAAAACATAGTTCTCTCTTTTTTTATTAATTCAAAAATTTCTCTTCTGAGCTTGCTAAAAAGTGTGGTTCCCACATAATAACATGTCCTTACACATCTGTGACCCAATGTCACACTGCTGGCTTTGGCCATGGGCATTGATAGCTGCAGGGGTCCCACGTGTGCCTCACAGCATGGCTTCTGCAGAGCTAAGCCACAATTGGCTTTATGTTGAAGTTGGTAGCATCAATAAAGCTGCTTTAAACCATTGTGCTTTCCAGCTTCAGATCTCTGTGTATCCTGTTGTGAAGATATGCTCTAGCTGACGTGACCGAGGCTTTGGATGATCAACCTGGACTCATTCTCAGTCTTCAAGTTCTCCCTCCCCACAAAGCTCCGTCACAAGGTACATTCACTTAGGCGTCTCAAACACTTGCTCATGACATATGATGTGTTCTTGTTTCACACTTTTTAGGAAGCTCGACTTTCGTCCAAGTAACTTGATAGTGGAGCTTCCAGCCTGCCATCTTTTGCACATTTAGTGGTCCCCTGCAACCTCAGGGACCACTTCAAAGTTCCCTTGTCCCAGTATTCTTCCAGAGGCACAGATTTCCTGAAGAGCTCCATCCCCCATCTTTAATTGAGCAGATTTTCCTTCTGAAAAGTTCCCTTAAAACCACTGTTGTTGAGGTGCTTTTCTCTTCGCATTTGAGGTTCTTAAGGACTCTTCTGTGAGAAAGAAGTGTTCCTTTGATGGTTGGGAGGGCAATGAATTTGCTGACAAGGCCCCACAGGGATGGGATTGGGGGATGAGACTTGAATCTTCAGTATTTACCAAATCTTTCCCAGAGGCCATGTCTCTGCTGGTAATGTTTTCTTCTTTTTTGTCTCTGTTGAAACAATAAATTTGGAACTATCCATGCTTGGTGTATCTGGCATTTCTTCCACCTATGGGAGGAAACTTTGTTCATAAGAACATACACAAAGCCCATCTTTCTGAGCATTAGCAATGCTTGGGACATTTGGTGGATTTTCTCATCAAGCCCTAGCAGCCATTTCCTTAATTCTGTAACAAAAGCAACTTGAAAAGAAAGGTGTTTCTGTTTGAGGAAGAAGGATAAGGTGAGTTGATGGCCGACTGGTGAGGTCCATAGCTGAATGTTGCGCTACACTCATTTTCTCACAGCAGCAACTTCACTTTCAACTTTCAAAATGGTTCATGTCCCAAGATAGAGTGGGGGTGAGAAGGTATAGGTGAAGGGGAGCTATCAGGGACCACCCCAAACATGGGACCCTGGGGAAAAGCTGTCCCAACAGCTCTGCCCCAGGAGACGCCAGGAGATGAATTAGATTAGAGAGACTCAGCCTGGTCACTCTGCAGTGTCACCCTGATCCCGAGGGTCCTGCCCTTCCTAGCCCAATCTGCAAAGATGAGGGTGTAGAGGGTCCAAGTGCTTTAAGGTTAGGTGGCAGGGGCTGTTGGTAGAGTGATTTTCCTTAGAAGGGGCTCTGGGTAGGCAGATACCAAATGACATGGCATGATGGGGTTAATCAAGAGCATGGGTCAACCAGGGAAGGAAAAAGCTTAGAAAATTATGTATATATTTATAAAGATAAAAGCTAAATTAAGGTTTAAGAAATGAAAGAAAACATGAAAATCATACATTAACTCTAATCTTCAGGCACACGATTGGAAGAATTATATAATTTCTAATCTTAAGTCTGGAGCAAACATTTCAAGAACTAGAACAGTTTCAGTTGACAGGGAGCAGGCCTAAGAAAGAGTATGTGTTGTAAACAATACTTTGTTTTGTTTTATTGCTTCACGAAACAAACGGCCAACAGGCACATGAAAATGTGCTGAACATCACTAATCATCAGGGAAATGCAAATCAAAACCACAGTGAGCTATCACCTCACACCTGTTAGAACAGTTATTACCAAAAGACAAGAAATGAAAGTGTTGGGGAGGACAGGAGAAAAGGGAATGCTTGTGCATTATTGGTAGGAATGTAAATTGGTGCAGCCACTATGGAAAACAGTATGAAGTTTCCTTAAGAAACTAAAAATAGAACTACCATATGATCCAACAATTCCACTACTGAATATTTATCTGAAGGAAATGATATCACTATCAACTGCAGTTATGTTCATTGCAGCATTGTTTACAATAGCCAAGACACAGAAACACCTAAGCATCCATCAATGAATGGATGGATAAAGAAAATGTGATATATATGCACACAATGGAATATTATTCTCCATTAAAGAAGAAACGAGTCCTACCATTGTGACAACATGGATGGACTTTGATGGCATGCATTATACTAAGTGAAATAAGTCAGACAGAGAAAGACAAATACCATATGCTCTTATGTATAGCATATAAAACAAACAAAAAAGCACCCAACAAACTAAGCTCATAGATACAAAGAACACGCTGGTAGTTGCCAGAGGTGGGGGAGGAGGGATGGGCAAAATAAGAAGGTGATCAAAAAAGTGCAAACTTCCACTTATAAGATGAGTAAACCCTGGGGATGTAGTGTACACCATGGTGACTATAGTTAATAATACTGTACTATATATTTGAAAATTGCTAAGAGAGTAGAGTTTTAAGGTTCTTATCATAAAAAAATTTGTAACTGCGGTGATGGAGGTTAACTAGACTTATTGTGGTAGTCATCTCACAATGTACACATGTATCAAACCACTATGTTGTGTACCTAAAGCTAATACAATGTTATACGTCAATTATATCTCAATTTTAAAAAAATAATAAGAAAAGAAAACCCAGAAGCAATTCAGGGAACCTATCCTTAAGGTTCTGCTCCTCTAGAATCAGACTCAGGTACCAAATTCTGTGTCAGTCAGGGTTCAGTTAGAGCAGTTAGACCCCCAGGATAAGTACACGTATATGATTTTTGCAGTACTTGACTATGCACTCGTGGCTGCCATTTAAGCAGGTTCTGTGGGATTGTGGTCTTTGCATCTGATGCTGGAGCCAAGTCCCACAGGTGCTGAAGAAGAGAGGATGGTTGTAGCACGGGAAAGAGCAAGGACAAGCCAGACCACTGCAGAAACAGGAGCCTCAGAGGACAGACTGAAAACCATGGCCGTTCTCATCACCTTTGATCTTGGTGGCGTGGGCTCTTCCTCAGGAAGCTCAACAGACACACCTGGCCCAGGAGTCAGAGAAGCTGAAGAGGGCCCAGAGGAAGGAGGAGCCGCTGCAGGCCCGGCTGTGGCCTCATGCAGTTGAGGTGCACCAGCAGGTAAACCAGGAAATGTGTGAGCTTCAGCATGACTGCTGCTTCTCCTCCAGCCTCCAAATCTCCCACAAGGTCTCTTTTGTCTCCCGCTCTGACAGGAAACCTGGGATGAAGGGAATTTGGGGATGTGTGGTTCACGCCAGCCAAGGGGACACATTGCAAAGCCCCTCCCAGCCAGGGTGGATTTCTTCTCAGCTTCTTGTGTGAACAGGCCTACATTTATAGTCTCTCCAGGGACACTACAGGATTATTGATTTTTCTACTGGGAGCCGGTAGAGACAGGTAAGTTTCCTTGTGGGTTCCCTTTGATTCTGGCTGATTTCCCCCTGCCCATCCTTTCATTGAGTTTGTAGCCACTTCAGGGGTCCTGGCTTTCTGCAAGAGTCTCATTTTCAGTGGTCTCAAGGCCCAGTATCTTATTCCCATGCCCGTGGCTGTGAATTCCGGAGGCTCTGGGTCCCTGGCATCAACATTGGCTCTCACTCCAGTGTAGCCCCAGCTACTGAATTTGTTCTATTTTAAGCTTTCAGGTTTGGGGGTTTTGGCAGGGTGACGTGGGGTGGAGATGTCTTTTCTTTTCTTGTGAGTACAACGATGTGGTTTAAATTGTGTTTGATGAATTCATCCTACATTTGAGTGTTTTGTGATGGGCAGCTATTTCAGAATATCTAGTCCAACTGCTGGAAGTCCCTAAAATGAGATGATGTAGATACAGTGCCCAGTGTATGAAATGCCACATGGTAGACACTCAGGACATTTATTTATTTTATTTTATTTTAAAATTTATTTTATTCAAGTATAGTTGATTTACAATGCTGTGTTAATTTCTGCTGTACAGCAAACTCTTTCAGTTATACATATATATTTACATTCTTTTTTTTTTTAAAGGAATTCCTTTATTTTTATTATTTATTTATTTATTTATGTATTTATGGCTGTGTTGGGTCTTCGTTTCCGTGCTAGGGCTTTCTCTAGTTGCGGCAAGCGGGGGCCACTCTTCATCGCGGTGCGCCGGCCTCTCATTATCGCGGCCTCTCTTGTTGCAGAGCACAGGCTCCAGACGCGCAGGCTCAGTAGTTGTGGCTCACGGGCCTAGTTGCTCCGCGGCATGTGAGATCTTCCCAGACCAGGGCTCGAACCCGTGTCCCCTGCATTGGCAGGCAGATTCTCAACCACTGCGCCACCAGGGAAGCCCTACATTCTTTTTTAAACATTCTTTTCCATTATGGTTTATCACAGGATATTGAATATAGCTCCCTGTGCTATACTGTAGGACCTTGTTGTTTATCCATCCTACATATAATAGTTTGCATCTGCTAATCCCAAACTCCTAATCCATCCCTCCCCCACCACCCTCCCCCTTGGCAACCACAAGTCTGTTCTCTAAGGACATTTTTAAAATTAATTACATAGACATTAGACTGTGCTGGGCAGTGGAAATATTGTGATAAACAAAATAGGTATTCTTTTTGCCCTCCTAGAGATTATATTCCAGTGTGGGATAGAGGGAGAAGAAAGCAATTGTCAGATAAATGGAATAATTGCTACTGGAATATGTGTTATAAAGCAGTTGATTAAAAGACTGAGTTAGCAAATCAGAGATACATAAATATATAAAGATAGATAGCAATATATATACAGATACAAAAATATAAAAATAAATGGCAATCATTCTTTCCTTTCTTCCTTCTAATGAGGGAACAGAGTTGAAAAGAAGGGTAACACCTGAGAGCGATAATGGATGAGAACAGCATGGAAGAATAGATTAGGCCCCTCTTGTCTTGATGTCCGCTTATAAAGAGTCTCAGTTCTAACCCATTAGGTTGGCAGGAAGTTCAGTCTTTTCCTAATCTTCTTAGAACCCCCCATCACATCCCTTGTCCCCTAATTTTCTAAGAATTACATTTACTGGTGAGTCAGGCACCCGACGTTCCTCTGGGAGCCTGGGGGTCTGCTGCTGGTTGTTAAGGCTGGTTATTGCAGCTGATGTGACCGAGGATTCGCAGGCCCACAAGTAGAGGAATTAAGAAGTTGTGCTTGTGTCCCAGTTCTGCTCTGACACAGTAAGGAGGATACGTCACCTTTTGTGGTCCATTCAATCTTTACAGGTGTGTGTTTTAAAAAGTACAAAAAGAAGGCTACAAATCACACTAAATCCAATTATCCCCCAAACACCTGTGTTAATGTTTTCTGAACATTAAAATAGATACCTGTCTATGCATCTAGGTGTGGGTGCACACACATACGTACAGAAATAATTTCTGAAGGGTGGGATTACTACACAAATGTTTTTAAAAACAAAATTTCTTAAATTTAATATTGATTGAAATCATTAGGAAAGGCATCAGCTGGTTTGTGGGCCTGGAGCCCATGTCCCCCTCCGAAGTGCTGTTAAGGAGAAAAACCACAGGCCCAAGATGGTGTCCCTTGTGCTAAAGTTCATGATGCCAAACCTAGATTCAATACCAAACTTAATTGCAGTTACGACCTTCGCCAGAAATGTAATCTTAATCAACCAGTTTTCTGTTCAGCACCAACGAGGTCATTGGTCAAGTAGGTCCTCTCCACCCCCCGCCCCACCTCCAGAGGAAGAAGAGGCAATCTGCACGATAAACCCCGTGCTGTTCCCTACCCTCCAAAAAGAAGGTGTCCTGGCCCCAAATAACCGTTTTTTGTTTCTTTTGCTAATGGCTTCCTTGCCCCACCTTCCTTTCTATAAAAGCCTTCCGTTTTGTACCACTCCCAGGAGCTGAGCGTCCTTCAAGTTGCTAGAATGGATGCTGCCCAATTCAGGAATTGTTGAATAAAGCCGGTTAGAGCTGCAAATTTACTCGCTGTATTTTGGTTTTTTTTTTTTGTTGTTGTTTGTTTTTGTTTTTAAACATCTTTATTGGAGTATAATTGCTTTACAATGGTGTGTTAGTTTCTGCTTTAGAACAAAGTGAATCAGTTATACATATACATATGTTCCCATATCTCTTCCCTCTTGCATCTCCCTCCCTCCCACCCTCCCTATCCCACACCTCTAGGTGGTCACAAAGCACCGAGCTGATCTCCCTGTGCTATGCAGCTGCTTCCCACTAGCTATCTATTTTACATTTGGTAGTGTATATATGTCCATGACACTCTCTCACCCTGTCACATCTCACCCCACCCCCTCCCCATATCCTCAAGTCCATTCTCTAGTAGGTCTCTGTCTTTATTCCCATCTTGCCACTAGGTTCTTCATGACCTTTTTTTTTCCCCTTAGATTCCATATATATGTGTTAGCATACTGTATTTGTTTTTCTCTTTCTGACTTACTTCACTCTGCATGACAGACTCTAACTCCATCCACCTCATTACAAATACCTCCATTTCATTTCTTTTTATGGCTGAGTAATATTGCATTGTATATATGTGCCACAACTTCTTTATCCATTCATCCGATGATGGACACTTAGGTTGCTTCCATGTCCTGGCTATTGTAAATAGAGCTGCAATGAACATTTTGGTACATGACTCTTTTTGAATTATGGTTTTCTCAGGGTATATGCCCAGTAGTGGGATTGCTGGGTCATATGGTAGTTCTATTTTTAGTTTTTTAAGGAACCTCCATACTGTTCTCCACAGTGGCTGTATCAATTTACATTCCCACCAACAGTGCAAGAGTGTTCCCTTTTCTCCACACCCTCTCCAGCATTTATTGTTTCTAGATTTTTTTGATGATGGCCATTCTGACTGGTGTGAGATGATACCTCATTGTAGTTTTGATTTGCATTTCTCTAATGATTAAGGATGTTGAGCATTCTTTCATGTGTCTGTTGGCCATCTGTATATCTTCTTTGGAGAAATGTCTATTTAGGTCTTCTGCCCATTTTTGGATTGGGTTGTTTGTTTTTTTGTTATTGAGCTGCATGAGCTGCTTGTAAATCTTGGAGATTAATCCTTTGTCAGTTGCTTCATTTGCAAATATTTTCTCCCATTCTGAGGGTTGTCTTTTCATCTTGTTTATGGTTTCCTTTGCTGTGCAAAAGCTTTTAAGTTTCATTAGGTCCCATTTGTTTATTTGTGTTTTTATTTCCATTTCTCTAGGAGGTGGGTCAAAAAGGATCTTGCTGTGATTTATGTCATAGCGTGTTCTGCCTATGTTTTCCTCTAAGAGTTTGATAGTGTCTGGCCTTACATTTAGGTCTTTAATCCATTTTGAGTTTATTTTTGTGTATGGTGTCAGGGAGTGTTCTAATTGCATACTTTTACATGTACCTGTCCAATTTTCCCAGCACCACTTATTGAAGAGGCGGTCTTTTCTCCGCTGTATATGCTTGCCTCCTTTATCAAAGATAAGGTGACCATAGGTGCGTGGGTTTATCTCTGGGCTTTCTATCCTGTTCCATTGATCTATATTTCTGTTTTTGTGCCAGTGCCAAACTGTCTTGATTACTGTAGCTTTGTAATATAGTCTGAAGTCAGGAAGCCTGACTCCTCCAGCTCCATTTTTCGTTCTCAAGATTGCTTTGGCTATTCGGGGTCTTTTGTGTTTCCATACAAATTGTGAAATTTTTTGTTCTAGTTCTGTGAAAAATGCCGTTGGTAGTTTGATAGGGATGGCATTGAATCTGTAGATTGCTTTGGGTAGTAGAGCCATTTTCACAATGTTGATTCTTCCAATCCAAGAACATGGTATATCTCTCCATCTATTTGTATCCTCTTTAATTTCTTTCATCAGTGTCCTATAATTTTCTGCATACAGGTCTTTTGTCTCCTTAGGTAGGTTTATTCCTAGATATTTTATTCTTTTTGTTGCAATGGTAAATGGGAGTGTTTTCTTAATTTCACTTTCAGATTTTTCATCATTAGTGTATAGAAATGCAAGAGATTTCTGTGCATTAATTTTGTATCCTGCTACTTTACCAAATTCATTGATTAGCTCTAGGAGTTTTCTGGTAGCATCTTTAGGATTCTCTATGTATAGTATCATGTCATCTGCTAACAGTGACAGCTTTACTTCTTCTTTTCCGATTTGGATTCCTTTGATTTCTTTTTCTTCTCTGATTGCTCTGGCTAACACTTCCAAAACTATGTTGAATAATAGTGGTGAGAGTGGGCAACCTTGTCTTGTTCCTGATCTTAGTGGAAATGGTTTCAGTTTTTCACCATTGAGGACAATGTTGGCTGTGGGTTTGTCATATATGGCCTTTATTATGTTGAGGAAAGTTCCCTCTATGCCTACTTTCTGCAGGGCTTTTATCATAAATGGGTGTTGAATTTTGTCAAAAGCTTTCTCTGCATCTATTGAGATGATCATATGGTTTTTCTCCTTCAATTTGTTAACATGAGTATCACATTGATTGATTTGCGTATATTGAAGAATCCTTGCATTCCTGGAATAAACCCCACTTGATCATGGTGTATAATCCTTTTAATGTGCTGTTGGATTCTGTTTGCTAGTATTTTGTTAAGGAGTTTTGCATCTATATTCATCAGTGATATTGGCCTGTAGTTTTCTTTCTTTGCGACATCTTTGTCTGGTTTTGGTATCAGGGTGATGGCGGCCTCGTAGAATGAGTTGGGGAGTTTTCCTCCCTCTGCAAAATTTTGGAAGAGTTTGAGAAGGATAGGTGTTAGCTCTTCTCTAAATGTTTGATAGAATTCACCTGAGAAGCCATCTGGTCCTGGGCTTTTGTTTGTTGGAAGATTTTTAATCACAGTTTCAATTTCAGTGCTTGTGATTGGTCTGTTCATATTTTCTATTTCTTCCTGGTTCAGTCTCAGCAGGTTGTGCATTTCTAAGAATCTGTCCATTTCTTCCAGGTTGTCCATTTTATTGGCATAGAGTTGCTGGTAGTAATCTCTAATGATCGTTTGTACTTCTGCAGTGTCAGTGGTTACTTCTCCTTTTTCATTTCTAATTCTATTGATTTGAGTCTTCTCCCTTTTTCTCTTGATGAGTCTGGCTAATGGTTTATCAATTTTGTTTATCTTCTCAAAGAACCAGCTTTTAGTTTCATTGATTTTTGCTATTGTTTCCTTCATTTCTTTTTCATTTATTTCTGATCTGATCTTTATGATTTCTTCCCTTCTGCTAGCTTTGGGGTTTTTTTGTTCTTCTTTCTCTAATTGCTTTAAGTGTAAGGTTAGGTTGTTTATTCAAGATGTTTCCTGTTTCTTAAGGTAGGATTTTATTGCTATAAACTTCCGTCTTAGAACTGCTTTTGCTGCATCCCATAGGTTTTGGGTTGCCGTGTTTTCATTGTCATTTGTTTCTAGGTATTTTTTGATTCCCTCTTTGATTTCCTTAGTGATCTCTTGGTTATTAAGTAGTGTATTGTTTAGCCTCCACGTGTTTATATTTTTACACATCTTTTCCTGTAATTGATATCTAGTCTCATAGCGTTTGGGTTGGAAAGGATACTTGATACGATTTCCATTTTCTTAAATTTACCAAGGCTTGATTTGTGACCCAAGATATGATCTATCCTGGAGAATGTTCCATGAGCACTTGAGAAAAATGTGTATTCTGTTGTTTTTGGGTGGAATGTCCTATAAATATCAATTAAGTCCATCTTGTTTAATGTATCATTTAAAGCTTGTGTTTCCTTATTTATTTTCATTTTGGATGATCTGTCCATTGGTGAAAGTGGGGTGTTAACGTCCCCTACTATGATTGTGTTACTGTCGATTTCCCCTTTTACGGCTGTTAGTATTTGCCTTATGTATTGAGGTGCTCCTATGTTGGGTGCATAAATATTTACAATTGTTATACCTTCCTCTTGGATCGATCCCTTGATCATTATATAGTGTCCTTCTTTGTCTCCTGTAATAGTCTTTATTTTAAAGTCTATTTTGTCTGATATGAGAATTGGTACTCCAGCTTTCTTTTGATTTCCATTTGCATGGAATATCTTTTTCCATCCCCTCACTTTCAGTCTGTATGTGTCTCTAGGTCTAATGTGGGTCTCTTGTAGACAGCATATATATGGGTCTTGTTTTTGTATCCATTCAACCAGTCTGTGTCTTTTGGTGGGAGCATTTAATCCATTTACATTTAAGGTAATTATCGATATGTATGTTCCTATTCCTATTTTCTTAAATGTTTTGGGTTTGTTATTGTAGGTGTTTTCCTTCTCCTGTGTTTCTTGCCTAGAGAAGTTCCTTTAGCCTTTGTTGTAAAGCTGGTTTGGTGGTGCTGAACTCTCTCAGCTTTTGCTTGTCTGTAAAGGTTTTAATTTCTCCATCAAATCTGAATGAGATCCTTGCTGGGTAGAGTAATCTTGGTTGTAGGTTTTTCTCCTTCATCACTTTAAGTATATCCTGCCACTCCCTTCTGGCTTGCAGAGTTTCTGCTGAAAGATCAGCTGTTAACCTTATGGGGATTCCCTTGTGTGTTATTGGTTGTTTTTCCCTTGCTGCTTTTAATATGTTTTCTTTATATTTAATTTTTGATAGTTTGATTAATATGTGTCTTGGTGTGTTTCTCCTTGGATTTATCCTGTATGGGACTCTCTGTGCTTCCAGGACTTGATTAACTATTTCCTTTCCCATATAAGGGAAGTTTTCAACTATAATCTCTTCAAATATTTTCTCAGTCCCTTTCTTTTTCTCTTCTTCTTCTGGGACCCCTATAATTCGAATGTTGGTGCGTTTAATGTTGTCCCAGAGGTCTCTGAGACTGTCCTCAGTTCTTTTCATTCTTTTTTCTTTATTCTGATCTGCAGTAGTAATTTCCACTATTTTATCTTCCAGGTCACTTATCCGTTCTTCTGCCTCAGTTATTCTGCTATTGATCCCATCTAGAGTATTTTTAATTTCACTTATTGTGTTTTTCATCATTGCTTGGTTCCTCTTTAGTTCTTCTACGTCCTTGTTAAATGTTTCTTGCATTTTGTCTATTCTATTTCCAAGATTTTGGATCATCTTTACTATCATTATTCTGAATTCTTTTTCAGGTAGACTGCCTATTTCCTCTTCATTTGTTAGGTCTGGTGTGTTTTAACCCTGCTCCTTCACCTGCTGTGTGCTTTTTGTCTTCTCATTTTGCTTATCTTACTGTGTTTGGGGTCTCCTTTTCACAGGCTGCAGGTTCGTAGTTCCCATTGTTTTTGGTATCTGTCCCCAGTGGCTAAGGTTGGTTCAGTGGGTTGTGTAGGCTTCCTGATGGAGGGGACTAGTGCCTGTGTTCTGGTGGATGAGGCTGGATCTTGTCTTTCTGGTGGGCAGGTCCACGTCTGGTGGTGTGTTTTGGGGTGTCTGTGGCCTTATTATGATTTTAGTCAGCCTCTCTGCTAATGGATGGGGCTGTGTTCCTGTCTTGCTAGTTGTTTGGCATAGGGTGTCCAGCACTGTAGCTTGCTGGCCGTTGAGTGAAGCTGGGTCTTGATGTTGAGATGGAGATCTCTGAGAGATTTTTGCCGTTTGGTATTACGTGGATCTGTGAGGTCTCTTGTGGACCAGTGTTCTGAAGTTGGCTCTCCCACCTCAGAGGCACAGCCCTGATGCCTGGCTGGAGCACCAAGAGCCTTTAATTCACACGGCTCAGAATAAAAGGGAGAAAAAATAGAAAGAAAGAAAGAAAGAAAGAGCATAAAATAAAATAACATAAAGCTATTATAATAAAAAATAAGAAAGAATATTATTAAGAAAAAATTTAGTAAGAAAAATTTTTTTTTAATTTTTAAAATAAATAATATGAAAAAACTTATTAAAAAATTTTTTTTAATTTTTAAAAATAGAAAATAAGGAAAAAATTATTAAGAAAACATTTATTAGGAAAAAAAATTTTAAGTAAAAATACAACAACAACAAAAAAAAAGGACGTACCTAACCCTAGGACTAATGGTGAAAGCCAAGCTATACAGACAAAATCTCACCCAGAAGCATACACATATACACTCACAAAAAAAGAAAAAGGGGAAAAATTACTATATCCTGCTCCCAAAGTCCACCTCCTGAATTTGGGATGATTCATTGTCTATTCAGGTATTCAGCAGATGCAGGCACATCAAGTTGTTTGTGGAACTTTAATCCGCTGCTTCTGAGGCTGCTGGGAGAGATTTCCCTTTCTTTTCTTTGTTCGCACAGCTCCCGGGGTTCAGCTTTGTATTTGGACCCGCCTCTGCGTGTAGGTCGCCTGAGCGTGTCTGTTCTTCACTCAGACAGGACGGGGTTAAAGGAGCAGCTGCTTCGGGGGCTCTGGTTCACTCAGGCCGGGGGGAGGGAGGGGTACGGATGTGGGGCGAGCCTGCGGTGGCAGAGGCCAGCGGGAAGTTGCAACAGCCTGAGGCGCGCCGTGCGTTCTCCCAGGGAAGTTGTCCCCGGATCACGGGACCCTGGCCGTGGCGGGCTGCACTAGCTCCCAGGAGGGGCGGTGTGGAGAGTGACCTGTGCTCGCACACAGGCTTCTTGGTGGCGGCAGCAGCAGCCTTAGCATCTCATGCCCGTCTCTGGGGTCCGCGCTGATAGCTGCGGCTCGCGCCTGTCTCTGGAGCTCCTTTAAACAGTGCTCTTAATCTCCTCTCCTTGCGCACCAAGAAACAAAGAGGCAAGAAAAAGTCTCTTGCCTCTTCGGCAGCTGCAGACTTTTTCCTGGACTCCCTCCCGGCAGCTGTGGTGCGCTAACCCTTTCAGGCTGTGTTCACGCCGCCAACCCCAGTCCTCTCCCTGCGATCTGACCGAAGCCCGAGCCTCAGCTCCCAGCCCCCTCCCGCCCCAACAGGTGGGCAGACAAGCCTCTCGGGCTGCTGAGTGCTGCTCGGCACTGATCCTCTGTGCAGGAATCTCTCCGCTTTTCCCTCTGCGCCCCTGTTGCTGTGGGATCCGTGCTGATAGCCGCGGCTCGCGCCCGTCTCTGGAGCTCGTTTAGGTGGCGCTCTGAATCCCCTCTCCTCGCGCACCAAGAAACAAAGAGGCAAGAAAAAGTCTCTTGCCTCTTTGGCAGCTGCAGACTTTTTCCTGGACTCCCTCCTGGCTAGCTGTGGTGCGCTAACCCCTTCAGGCTGTGTTCACACCGCCAACCCCAGTCCTCTCCCTGGGATCCGACCGAAGCCCGAGCCTCAGCTCCCAGCCCCCGCCCGCCCTGGCGGGTGAGCAGACAAGCCTCTCGGGCTGGTGAGTGCTGGTCGGCACCACTCCTCCGTGCGGGAATCTCTCCACTTTGCCCTCCGTACCCCTGTGGCTGCGCTCTCCTCCATGGCTCCGAAGCTTCCCCCCTCCGCCACCCGCAGTCTCCGCCTGCAAAGGGGCTTCCTAGTGTGTGGAAACCTTTCCTCCTTCATAGCTCCCTCCCACTGGTGCAGGTCCCATCCCTATTCTTTTGTCTCTGTTGTTTCTTTTTTCTTTTGCCCTACCCAGGCACGTGGGGAGTTTCTTGCCTTTTGGGAGGTCTGACGTCTTCTGCCAGCGTTCAGTGGGTGTTCTGTAGGAGCAGTTCCACGTGTAGATGTATTTCTACTGTATCTGTGGGAAGGAAGGTGATCTCTGCGCCTTACTCTTCCGCCATCTTGCCCAGACCCCTGTATTTTGTTTTTGACAGTGTCCAGTGTGGGTTCCAGCGCCTCAGCCTGCACAGTGAGCTCCTTCTCTTGCCGGGTACAAGGCAGGTGTGCTGGTAGTTTGTGTTCTGGGTTACAAGGGCATCATCTGTCCCTTATAAAAATCAGCTTTGGTGGCTCCCAGCAACCACCCAGGGTCGCAGCCTCATCAGAAGTGCACTTTCAGAAAGCTAGAGCCAATGGTCAGATTTTAGCCCCCTAAAGGCTCCTTCTCCAGGCCTTTGTTGCTGACTTGGGATTATTCAGAAGTTCTGAGTGGCGAACCTCTCTACTTTTGGATGTCCTTCCCTGTTAATTTTGGGTTTATGAGTTCCTTAGGCCTATTAAGTTTGCCATCAATTGCTTCCCTTCTGCTTTATCTCTAAATTTATCACTATCTGTTCTTCTGGTGGCACTGCTCTCTGGTTTACAGGAATTGCTGTGGATTTATTTTAATAATTTATATTTATTTTATTATTTCAGTGGGGGTTTTACAGAGAGAAAAGGTAAATATTTGTATTCAGTTGGGTATTTTGAATGGCAAGTCTCATTCTATTTTTATAGAATCTGTATCTATCTATAGATATAGATAGAACAATATAGAATATATAGAACAATGAGAAGAAAAGCAAGAATTATTTTAAAAAATTGTGTAAGGTTTTGAATTTTTATGCGTGCTCCTCCATTTATTAATCATGCTTCTGACCCTTTATCTTAAATACATTTACTAAATTGTTACCAGTATCTTTATTTTTTCAGGTGACATTATTTTTCTCTTTTAAAAAATTATTTTATTATTTTTTCAGCTTTATTGAGTCATAATTGACAAATAAAATTGTAAGATATTTATTTATTTATTTTTAATATCTTTATTGGAGTATAATTATTGTAAGATATTTAAAGTGTACCAGATGATGGTTTGAGAGACGTATGCCTTGTGAAACGCTTCTACCCACTGAGTTCATTAACACATTCCAGTGACTTATTAAGGAGGTCCGTTGGCACTTGATGACACAAGGCTGGAAAAAAGTGCTTGGGGGGCAGAAAGGTGGGTTGGGAGGTTGGTCAAATTTGGACTGAGAATTTGCTACATCTGTTTCTTAATCACCCTGGGTTGACTGTGATAATTTTAAAGTTGTTTGGGGGACTCTAGGAACTGTCATTTTCAGACCTCGGGATCTGGGCTGGATGCTTTCTTTGCCCGTCCGCATCTACTCTCCCCGGCTCTCTTCCTAATGGTAATGAACCTGACAGAACAAATGGGCTTCCTTGCCCTCCAGCTCCCTCTTGGATTCAGCTGATGGAGTTGGAGGGAGGAGAGTGAGGGGATATTTGTTCTCCTGGATCCCTGCTCCTGTGGGCTGGCCTTGGATGGCTGTGCCCTTTGACAGAAGATTGCAGCTCCTCTCAAGATGGCATCCTCTACAGGATTTTTACCTTCTGGTTGGTAATCATGCCTTCCTCTCTTCCCTTGAGTCCCGAGTGTCTAGTTACAGTGACAGTAGTTCCAGGGGACTGCATTATTCCTTGTGGTTTTCCTGCAAAATTTTAAATAGTTCTTTGATTTAATATTTCTTGAATTATCCTAATTTAAGCATGTCATGTCTTTCCTACTGGAACCTTGACTGTTACACATCTATGAAAAATTGTCGTTAATTAAGCATGCTATTAATGACCTAGTTCTAAGAGGACTAAGGGAAATATATGACACATTTTCACATTTCAATGTGTGCAGTCTTGATATTACCCGCGCTTTGATTTTTTTACAAAACTTGTGATCCTGGACAAGCAAGCGAAGCCTCAACTACAGCTGCAGAAGAGACAGATCAGCATTGAACTTTCCAATTTGGGGTAGGAATTCCTTCCTTTCATTACTCCTCAATCATCCATAATGTATAATACATGTAAAGGTACTTCTAGGATACTTAAAAAACCCTCTTTCCTCCCATGCTGGCTGGCTTACAGAGAGCCAAGGGATCTTCTCAGGGAAGGCATAGATTCCTGGTGTTCAGTGATTTAGGCTAAATTACAGCTGCACTTATATTGGCAGGTGAGTCTGAGAGATGCTCAGATCAGCAGGAATTTAGCTTAAGGGAGTGACTTCCCCTCACCTGGTGGACAAAAAGAGTTCTCACAGGATTGTACAAACCGTATTCCACTGGCAGGTCATGGGCTCCTTAGGGCAAGGATTTTAGTTGATTCACTCTGTACTCCTAATCTCACAAGTATCTGGCAAATAGAGATGCCCAATCAATGCCTGTTGAATGAGTAGGGTGGACTCAGGGCTCCAGGGAGCTCGGGAAGCCATCTCTTCATTCCCCTGCCTCCAGTGAGCTGCCAATAAAGCAAAAAAGCTCTCCAGTGTGAGTGAGGATGGCCTTCCAAAGCTTATTTATCCACACATTTAAGATCTTTCTCTAACTGAAAGCTACATAATTGCAGGTTAAGCTAATTTTATTGGACATAAATAAAAATGAATGGTAAGACCCTTGTAACAGCTGTTTTTATATCTCAAGGCATTCAAATCTTCTCCGGCTTCTTTCTCTTTTTCTTGGTGGACTAAATTATCCCAATTTCTTAAAAATTTCCCAGGACTCAAACTCAGAAGAGTATGATGAAATTGGCTAAAGCCATTTGAATTTATACTGTACCTGGCTTGGAGACTATGTTTCCTAGAATTATTCTGTTTTACGACAGGTCAGCATGTTTTAAGAATCAAAATGATTCACAAGCTAGTCATTGAGATTGGGTTGCCCCCTGTAGCCTCCTCACTTCCCTTCAGTAGTGTTAGGGCAGATGGATGGCAAGAAAGGGATTCATTGAAGGTAAATCTTTTAATCCAATCTGGTATTATGGGTTTTAGAAAGTAATCCAGAGAAGTGGCGGCATCAAACTATGCATGTAGGTAAAGGGGTTTGGGTCACTTTATATCCTCAAATCATAGGCAGGTTCATTCAATTTCCCACAAAGGGAAAGAGAGGAGTCAGACCTGGAAAGAGTAAAATATGATTATTTTTTTCTTCAAATGTGTATCAGCCAATCTCTTAAGGAAACTGGAACAGAAAAAACAGAGGAAAAATAAGTGAGGCTTCCCTTTTAATCAACTGAGCTGAATGAAGGGCTCTGAGCAACCATCAGCAAAACCAGCTTAGATTCCTAAGAGAAGGGGCGAAGAAAGCACGCACTGATTTTCTGGCCCCTGTCTAAGTGGAGGGCTTGGAAACAATCTGAGTGGGTGTGGCAACTACTCACCTCCAAAGTGTTCATGGTCTTAATGGTGGAACCAGAGAGCCTCAGGCCAGGAGTCTTCAGCAGCTGCCTTAGGATCCCATTCACTCAGTGCACAGAATTTAATTAAAAGATAGACTGAATTATGACCTGCCTCTAGATTGAGGTGGAAAATAATTTATTTTATAAACAGTAGGCTCTGGATTTACATCGTAGTTTTGGATAGAGCTTGGGATAGAAGGAGAAGCTCTAAAAGTCTAGGTGTCTGCTGAAACCAGGGCTTTTGCTCTGCAAAAGAAGGGGGTGATTCTTTGGAGGGGACAGGCACTCTTAGACAGGAGGGCCAGAGAGAAAGGAGAAGGGGAAAGAGGCAAAGAGGCTGGCAAGGTAGGATCAGGGTCCAAGGGCCTGGAGCTGTCAACAGATATTTTAGCAATGATGATGCCCAGAGCCTGGGTACAGGTTGTGTATGGACCACATCACACATCTAAGGAGAGCAATTCACTTTGCAGGTATGAATATTTGAACTTGAATATTTATTATGATGATTATCCACCAGATGTCAGTAAAGCATCTAATTCTAACAACATAGGAGGGTAAAGGCAACTTTCCAACAGACGAAATTGTCTCAAGGAAGGGGTGCTTTAAAAAAATTTGCACAAAGGAATAGTATGTGCTAGCAGAGCCCTGATTCTTGGCCTTCTTCCACTTACTAGTTAAAATATCTCCCTCTTACACTTCTCCCAAAAGATAAAGACAAGAAAAAAGAAAGAAAACACTCCCAAGTTTCCTACCCTCCAAGAAGCCATCATATCCAAAACCTGCAAAACAGCCTAACCAAATGGAACATAACTTTTACTGTACTCAGTTGCATTAGATCCACTTTAAGAGCTTTTCCTATGTTTCACTCATAACACATCATGCGTCACTTTGGGTGTTTACCGTATGTATTCTATAATTATCTGTGTTCATGTCTCCTTCTCCTCGAAAGTTGTAAACCTCTTTTAAATCAGTAATTTATATTTTTATTTAAAGTATGCATATTTGTAGTTAAATTTAAGTGTTATCAATAGTATTTGGCTTATAATAAAAACCAGCAGTCACCTACCCTACCCCACCCTAGTCCTACTAGGATTACTCCTTGGATGTACCACTTTCACCTCTTTTTCCTGTTTCTTTGGCTATCTACAGCCATACGTCTAAATACTTTGCTTCAATGTCTATTTCTTGATTAATCAGATTTTTCACTGCCTTCTTATTACAGTGGTTGAATATATGAGTCAGGCTAAGAACGCTAACTGATATAATAACCTCTCCATCATGCTAGCTTAACACAATAAAAGTTTCTTTCCAAAGTAGGTCATTAAAAGAGATGAGAAGATGTTCTCCACATCTTCAGGAACTCAGGGTCCTTTCATCCTTTGATGCCACCATCTTCAATATGTGGCCTCCAAGTTCCCCTGGAACAGGAAGAGAGAACAAAGGATTAAATATGAGGGATGTGGGGCAGTCGGGAAAGAGTGGTGTTTGGAGAAGCAAAGGGAAGAAAGTGTATCAAGTTGGAGGAGTGATAAATTGTGCCAAGTAAGGAAAGAGAGAACTGACTATTGGATTTAGCAAGAAGGATGTCATTGGTAACCACGCTAAGATTGTGGGATGAAAACGTGAGTGGAGTGAGCCTACAAAAGGGAGAGGAGTTGGGATAAATGCAGAAGCATTGTAAAATGGTTTTGCAGCCCTTTCATGTGGAGAAATAAGGAGGGAGCTGAAGGAGCAAGGAGAGTTCAGCTAGTTTGTATGCTGAAGGGGGATGACCCTGTAGAGAGGATAAATGATAGGGTAGGATGGGGGGAGAATTCTGGAGTGGTTCTCTGAACTAGCTCACAGCATGGGGAGCTTTACAGCTGGAAGGCAGCCTTCAGTCACAGGAAGGAAGGGCACATGGTGTGAACGCTGCGGCAGGTGAAGGGGGAGACGTGGTGATGGGAGTTTGGGAGAGTTTTTCTTGGAACATGAGGCGAGGTCATTAGCTGAGAGTAAGGATGGGGGTCAGCTGAGAGGGTGGTTTTAAACTTTATTTCTTCTTTTTGAAAAATTAGTTTTCAGTCATTGTAGAGCGATCTGGGGAGGGAACACAGGTGTTCAACCTGCCATATTTAATAGGAAGCCCAATTATAAACTACTTAAAATTCCAATCCTACTCCTTTGCGTCTGTCAGGGTCTGAACCAGTAAACTCTCAATAAATGTTTGTGCAGCTGAAGAGAATTTTCTTCGTGGTCACAGTCAGCTTTTCCATTAAAAAAAAAAAAGTTTCTTCCTTATCACTTCCACAGACTTGAGAAAATTAAAGATTAACCTGTTAAAGACAGCTTCTCCACCCTTTCTTGCTGGGTGTTTTTGTGTTTGGGTTGCCCGTGTTTGCAGGTGTGCACGCTGTTGATACACATCTTTGCAGAACATGGAGGGTCTGAAGCGACCCGGTAGCCAGCGGTTTGGGAACCTTGTTAGTTGCAGGTTGTCTCAGGGTGTGGCCACCAGCATCCTGCCTGAGGGTCAGAGCCAGGCCTCTGTGCTTCTGGAATGGGATGCCAGATATGGGCGCTTGTTCTATGATCTGGAGAAAGGAGATTGAAGTGCCACTCATGTTACTGTTTTTGAATTGAGATTTAAAGCATTTATAGGACAGCAAATTCAGAGGGTGAGGGAGCTGGTTATTGCCATGAGAGAGGACAAGTCTCCACTCTGTGAGCTTCAGACATTTACTTAAAAACAAGAAGAACCTACATTTATGGAGGCTTATTTAATCCTGATGACTTCTGTTTGAGTATTATTATCCCTATTTTACACATAAAGACACTGAAGCAGGGAAGCTCAGTGACTTGCTGACGTCAGACAGTTCGAAGTGAGAGGTGGGTTTTAAACCAAGGTGCATTGGCTCTGGAGCCCAAGTTCCTCTTAACCTCTGTGCTGACTCCCAGAGCCTCTATTTTCCTACCTTTCAAATGGGAATATGAGCATGTACCTTGCAGGGTCATGCTGAGAATTAAATGAGATAATGTATATAAAGTATCCAGCATATCACGGGAACTCTATAAGAGTTTTGTTAGTACTTAAAGTTGTTTTTCTTTTCTTTCTTCTTTTTTTTTTAACAAGAAATATATACAAAGATGTTAATATTATTTGGTAAGAAATACACAGAAAAGCCCACTGATCTGCATAGTGATTGTTCTTATAGTTCTTTCCATTGTGTATAGTTTCAGGAATTGGTTTTTGGAGAATAAATTATAACTACAATTTATCTTGTATATTTTATTATTCCAATAAAAGCTCACAGTTCAATGTTTTTTTTTTAAAGGAAAGAAACCTAATAATATTCAGAATAAAGTACTCCCTGATATTTTTCTCAGTTTTCATAAAGCATTTATTTTTCCACTACAAGTTCCTCATTTTTTCATTAGTAATCTGGAGTATTGGCAAGACCAGAACCATTTTCAGCTGAAAAGTCATAAAATAAGATCACCAAACAAGGGGAACATATTTTAAATGAGGACTTGTAGGTTTCTTCTTTACTCAGCTCTTTTATTATTAATAGTAAAGTGAGTGAGAGAAAAGTTGTCAGGTAAAGACCATGAATGTGGGTCAGAAGACCGGCACCTATCCCAGCTCTGCCTCTTACTGGTTGTGAAATCTTGGGTAGGGAACCCAACTTCTCCATGGTCAATTTCCTTTTTTGGAGTTGGAGATAAGCTTTCCTAAGTACAGTCCCAGGAACATTGGTTCCATGAGATATTAGTAGGTGACAAAGAAGAAAGGGTTTCATGGTCAAATACATTTGGGAAATTCTACATTAGGCAATCCTAGATTAGACAAAGTATCTTTATCATGGGCCTTCTCAGGGCCTTTGGTATGTTAATAATACTTAATTTCCAAGAAAAGGATGTGGTATTGTCTAAACTTAATTCATCACAGAATTGCTTTGTCAAAGAATATCTCTCACGCTAGGATTATACATACATATATATATAATACATCTAATATACATAACAAGTATATATATAAATGTAAATATATGTAGATATAATGTAAAACTTTTTACAAATGTTAGTAAATGATAATCATTAACTATTCAGCCATTCATGTAATAAAGAACCAAGTAAATATCTCTTAACTAGGAGACTTTTCCCCATAATTTCTCTATACATTGTACTGCTGGGAAACACTACTGTTAAGTTACTGGTACAATTCTTATTGATCACTAAGCTTCACTCATAATCCCTTCTAAGTTTAAATGTTCTTACTATGGAATATAGGACTCATATATTAGCATAACTCACTATATGCACACCTATATGTGTATATATATGTGTGTGTATATATATATATGATAATGATCACAGAATTGCTTTCCTTTGTCTCAAATCTGAGATGCTTATATCAAGAAAGATTTGTGACTATAGAAGACATGAGCAGACACAAGTAAAGGCCCCTAAAGTCTAAGGTAGGTATGAGGAAGATGACCTATTGTGCTTTTATTGTTCTTGAGAGATTGAGAGTCTATCAGGTAAAGGAATGGCTCATTATGTATCAAAATGTTGCCTAACTTAATCATCCAGTAGTTTAGGACTAGGATATGGTCTGCCCTTCTGCTCTCTTGTAAGATTGCCAGAAGAATCACGAGGTGACAGATAAACTACTGGCCAGGATCATTTTTTATTACTTCTTTCCCTCACCTTCTTTTTAGTAAGGGAAGTTTTGAGTTAAAATGTGAATAAAAAAATAAAACCATAGACATTAATTTGCTGAATTCTGAACCAAATCAATGCACAAGATGATCTATTTTGGGTGTAAAACAAGGATTTCAAACTTTGATCCTTTAAAAATTATATTTTTGTGTGTATGTTTCTCTTTGTATATAAATATATATGGTAAGATAACATTAATCTATGAAAATAAATATTTGCTGTGCAATCAAAAGAATTTTAAAACTCTTTGGTCTGACTTTTGTAACTTTGTTCATTTCCATGAAATTTTATAACTTGAAGGTTTTTAATAGAAGAGTGCTGCATGTAAAAGTATTTAATGTCTTGAATCACATTCTGGATATGGATATAGATTGTTTTAATTTACTGTTGCCCTCAGGTCTATAGGTTCCCATGCCCTGACACTAAACACACATTATTATATGCCTATTATTATTATTTTTCTCTCTTCTCCCTCACTTTTACATTAATCCTTATGTCTCTTGACAATTGCATTCCTCTGCCTGCCTCCATCAGTATTTCTAATTTATTTTGGGCAAGGAAACTAGATGAGCAGGTGTAATAGAACTGCATTTAAATGAGCCCAATAGGCTCTAAGTAACAGGCCATCCTTCAATTATGTGAGTACAAGAGCTGAGAAGCAGGGCCTGAGGCACCTTCTGTGTTTCTTTCTAGAATAAGAATTTTGTTTTGGTGTGGATGTTTGCTCTTTGGATAAGTACATGTGACTGCAGTGATTAAAAAATGACTTTCTAAGAGTTACAGAACACATAGTACTCGTTTTAGAGAATTTGGAAAATACAGAAAGGTACAAAAAAGAAAATTAAAAACATAATTTCAGTTTGGAATAACCAGTATAGACATTTACATGTATTTCTTCCTTTCTTATTTGTATATATATGTCATATATTTATTTTGTGCATGTTTTACAAAATTTGGTTTATACTGCATTGTGAGTTTTGTATTACAGTTTTTCATGTGACATGTTAATAAGCATCTCCTATGTCATCACAGTTTTTTCAAAATCCACATCCATGTTAGTGTCTAAGTTCCTCAAGTGAATGCACAATACAGTAACTTATCTAACTATCCCCAGTTATTGGAAGTGTTTGATATTTTACAAAACACTATGATAAAAAAAACTTGTAAATAAATATCTGTCTACATCGTAAATCATTTTTTAGGCTAAATTCTCAAATGAAAATACTGGATAAGAGATATGAAATGTGATGAGCATTCTTACAGCTAAATTGTTGTGCACGTCCTTAATTATTTCTGTACACAAATTCTGTGAAGTGGAATTGCTGTTTAAAGAATATGCAGGTTTTGTTTAAGTATGTGTGTTTTTAAAATGGGACTAGGTCTTTCTGTCTTTTTTTTTCTCATTGTGAAAGAAACACATGCTCACTGTAAAAAATATTCAGACACAGAAAAGCATGAAGAAGAAAGTAAAAGTCACCTGTCTTTCCATAATTCCTGTTGACATTTGGATTCTGTGCCGACATACAGAAATATGTGCACCAATGTGAGAAGTCACGTATACCTCCATCATTACAAAAATGGGACCCATACTCTGCAAACTCTGTTATATACTGATATTTTAAGAAAACACATTAAAGCATGGCACACTTAGAAAAATATGCACAAAACAGAAGTGTACAGCTGGATGAATGTTCACAAATAAACACCTAGATTAAGAAAAAGAAAAAAATGTGGAACACTTCACCAGGTTGTATGGTATCCTTACCCAGGTGCCATGATAACTCTGTATGAGTCTAGTCTTAGTTTATGTGCTCCTGAAAGGAACACTTAAAATGTATCAGGGATACATTTTCTTGTTAACATTTGACTATAAGACATCATTGATTGTTAGTGTCCCATTGTTTTAGGTACTACAGAGAAAGAAAGAGAGAGAGAGAGAGAGAGAGAGAGAGAGTGAAAGGAAGGAAGGAAGAAAGGAAGGAAGGGAGGGAGAAAGAAGGAAGAAGAGGGAGTAAGAAAAAGGAAGAAAGCAAGCAACAGCTGCCACCTAAACTATAGCATAACACTTTGTTGATAGGACAGTCCTGTGTCATACGCAGCTTCTTTTTTTAAAAATTGAGATATAATTGACATAAACATTATATTAGTTTTAGGTGTACAACGTAATGATTCAGTATTTGTATATTGCAAAATGATCACCACAATAAGTCTAGTTAGTATCCATCACCACACATAGCACATTTTTTTCTTGTGATGAGAACTTTTAAGATCTACTCTCTCAGCAACTTTCAAGTGTACAATACGATATTATTAACTATAGTCACCATGCTGTGCATTACATCCCAGGACTTACTCATCTTATACCTGGAAGTTCATACCTTTGGGTCCCCTTCCCCCATTTTGCCCACCCTCCATCCCCATCTCTGGCAACCATCAATTTGTTTTCTGAATCCATGAGTCTGTTTTTTGTTTGTTTGTTTGTTTGTTTTAGATTCCACCTATAAATGAGATCATATATTATTTGTCTTTGTCTGTCTGATACAACCAGCTTCTTGATGCTTTGAAATTTCCTTCATCTATTCTGAAGTTTGCCAGTTTCTCCACCCTTCAAGCTGGATTGTACGGTGTGTGAAGGCAATCTCTGCATTTTCTTATCTTTAGTCACTTTGGGTATCTTCTTTCTTGGGTCCCATCAAGCACTGGTTGTTTCTTCCCCAGAAAATATGAAATTATGGTCATTCTTCTCATGAAGATTATTTGCTTCAGTAATATTACATTTGTACTCTGCTTTTCTGTTTCCATATCTTTCTGCATACATTATATGATTTTGTTTCAATGCTGGTTATGCTGAAATCTTTTTTTTTTTTTTTTTACTGCAGGTTCTTATTAGGCATCAATTTTATACATATCAGTGTATACATGTCAATCCCAATCGCCCAATTCAGCACACCACCATCCCCACCTCACCGCAGTTTTCCCCCCTTGGTGTCCATATGTCCATTCTCTACATCTGTGTCTCAACTTCTGCCCTGCAAACTGGCTCATCTGTACCATTTTTCTAGGTTCCACATACATGCATTAATATACGATATTTGTTTTTCTCTTTCTGACTTACTTCACTCTGTATGACAGTCTCTAGATCCATCCACGTCTCAACAAATGACTCAATTTCGTTCCTTTTTATGGCTGAGTAATATTCCATTGTATATATGTACCACATCTTCTTTATCCATTCGTCTGTTGATGGGCATTTAGGTTGCTTCCACGACCTGGCTACTGTAAATAGTGCTGCAATGAACATTCGGGTGCATGTGTCTTTTTGAATTACGGTTTTCTCTGGGTATATGCCCAGTAGTGGGATTGCTGGGTCATATGGTAATTCTATTTTTAGTTTTTTAAGGAACCTCCATATTGTTCTCCATAGTGGCTGTATCAATTTACATTCCCACCAACAGTGCAAGAGGGTTCCCTTTTCTCCACACCCTCTCCAGCATTTGTCGTTTGTAGATTTTCTGATGATGCCCATTCTAACAGGAGTGAGGTGATACCTCATTGTAGTTTTGATTTGCATTTCTCTAATAATTAGTGATGTTGAGCAGCTTTTCATGTGCTTCGTGGCCGTCTGTATGTCTTCTCTGGAGAAATGTCTATTTAGGTCTTCTGCCCATTTTTGGATTGGGGTGTTTGTTTCTTTGATATTGAGCTGAATGAGCTGTTTATATATTTTGGAGATTAATCCTTTGTCTGTTGATTCATTTGCAAATATTTTCTCCCATTCTGAGGGTTGTCTTTTCGTCTTGTTTATGGTTTCCTTTGCTGTGCAAAAGCTTTGAAGTTTCATTAGGTCCCACTTGTTTATTTTTGTTTTTATTTCCATTACTCTAGGAGGTGGATCAAAAAAGATCTTGCTGTGATTTATGTCAAAGAGTGTTCTTCCTATGTTTTCCTCTAAGAGTTTTATAGTGTCCAGTCTTATATTTAGGTCTCTAATCCATTTTGAGTTTATTTTTGTGTATGGTGTTAGGGAGTATTCTAATTTCATTCTTTTACATGTAGCTGTCCAGTTTTCCCAGCACCACTTATTGAAGAGACTGTCTTTTCTCCATTGTATATCTTTGCCTCCTTTGTCATAGATTAGTTGACCATAGGTGCGTGGGTTAATCTCTGGGCTTTCTATCTTGTTCCATTGATCTATGTTTCTGTTTTTGTGCCAGTACCATATTGTCTTGATTACTGTAGCTTTGTAGTATAGTCTGAAGTCAGGGAGTCTGATTCCTCCAGCTCCATTTTTTTGCCTCAAGACTGCTTTGCCTATTCGGGGTCTTTTGTGTCTCCATACAAATTTTAAGATGATTTGTTCTAGCTCCGTAAAAAATGCCATTGGTAATTTGATAGGGATTGCATTGAATTTCTAGATTGCTTTGGGTAGTATACTCATTTTCACAATGTTGATTCTTCCAATCCAAGAACATGGTATATCTCTCCATCTGTTGGTATCATCTTTAATTTCTTTCATCAGTGTCTTATAGTTTTCTGCATACAGGTCTTTTGTCTCCCTAGGTAGGTTTATTCCTAGGTATTTTATTCTTTTTGTTGCAATGGTAAATGGGAGTGTTTCCATAATTTCTCTTTCAGATTTTTCATCATTAGTGTATAGGAATGCAAGAGATTTCTGTGCATTAATTTTGTATCCTGCAACTTTACCATATTCATTAATTAGCTCTAGCAGTTTTCTGGTGGCAGTTTTAGGATTCTCTATGTATAGTATCATGTCATCCGCAAACAGTGACAGTTTTACTTCCTCTTTTCCAATTTGTATTCCTTTTATTTCTTTTTCTTCTCTGATTGCCGTGGCTAGGACTTCCAGAACTATGTTGAATAATAGTGGTGAAAGTGGACATCCTTGTCTCGTTCCTGATCTTAGAGGAAATGCTTTCAGTTTTTCACCATTGAGAATGATGTTTGCTGTGGGTTTGTCATATATGGCCTTTATTATGTTGAGGTAGGTTCCCTCTATGCCCACTTTCTGGAGAGTTTTTATCATAAATGGGTGTTGAATTTTGTCAAAAGCTTTTTCTGCATCTATTGAGATGATCATATGGTTTTTATTCTTCAATTTGTTAATATGGTGTATCACATTGATAGATTTGCGTATATTGAAGAATCCTTGCATCCCTGGGATAAATCCCACTTGATCGTGGTGTATGATCCTTTTAATGTGTTGTTGGATTCTGTTTGCTAGTATTTTGTTGAGGATTTTTGCATCTATATTCATCAGTGATATTGGTCTGTAATTTTCTTTTTTTGTAGTGTCTTTCTCTGGTTTTGGTATCAGGGTGATGGTGGCCTCATAGAATGAGTTTGGGAGTGTTCCTTCCTCTGCAATTTTTTGGAAGAGTTTGAGAAGGATGGGTGTTAGCTCTTCTCTAAATGTTTGATAGAATTCACCTGTGAAGCCATCTGGTCCTGGACTTTTGTTTGTTGGAAGATTTTTAATCACAGTTTCAATTTCATTACTTGTGATTGGTCTGTTCATATTTTCTGTTTCTTCCTGATTCAGTCTTGGAAGGTTATACCTTTCTAAGAATTTGTCCATTTCTTCCAGGTTGTCCATTTTATTGGCATAAAGTTGCTTATAGTAGTCTCTTAGGATGTTTTGTATTTCTGCAGTGTCTGTTGTAACTTCTCCTTTTTCATTTCTGATTTTATTGATTTGAGTCCTCTCCCTCTTTTTCTTGATGAGTCTGGCTAATGGCTTATCAATTTTGTTTATCTTCTCAAAGAACCAACTTTTAGTTTTATTGATCTTTGCTATTGTTTTCTTTGTTTCTATCTCATTTATTTCTGCTCTGATCTTTATGATTTCTTTCCTTCTGCTAACTTTGAGTTTTGTTTGTTCTTCTTTCTCTAGTTTCTTTAGGTGTAAGGTTAAATTGTTTACTTGAGATTTTTCTTGTTTCTTTAGGTAGGCTTGTATAGCTATAAACTTCCCTCTTAGAACCGCTTTTGCTGCATCCCATAGGTTTTGGGTCGTCGTGTTTTCATTGTCATTTGTCTCTAGGTATTTTTTTATTTCCTCTTTGATTTCTTCAGTGATCTCTTGGTTATTTAGTAACGTATTGTTTAGCCTCCATGTGTTTGTCTTTTTTACGTTGTTTTCCCTGTAATTCATTTCTAATCTCATAGCGTTGTGGTCAGAAAAGATGCTTGGTATGATTTCAATTTTCTTAAATTTACTGAGGCTTGATTTGTGACCCAAGATGTGATCTATCCTGGAGAATGTTCCATGCGCACTTGAGAAGAACGTGTAATCTGCTGTTTTTGGATGGAATGTCCTATATATATCAATTAAATCTATCTGGTCTATTGTGTCAATTAAAGCTTCTGTTTCCTTATTTATTTTCATTTTGGATGATCTGTCCATTGGTGTAAGTGAAGTGTTAAAGTCCCCCACTATTATTGTGTTACTGTCGATTTCCTCTTTTATAGCTGTTAGCAGTTGCCTTATGTATTGAGGTGCTCCAATGTTGGGATTATATATATTTATAATTGTTATATCTTCTTCTTGGATTGATCCCTGGATCATTATGTAGTGTCCTTCCTTGTCTCTTGTAACATTCTTTATTTTAAAGTCTATTTTATCTGATATGAGTATAGCTACTCCAGCTTTCTTTTGATTTCCATTTGCATGGAATATCTTTTTCCATCCCCTCACTTTCAGTCTGTATGTGTCCCTAGGTCTAAAGTGGGTCTCTTGTAGACAGCATATATATGGGTCCTGTTTTTGTATCCATTCAGCCAGTCTATGTCTTTTGGTTGGGGCGTTTAATCCATTCACGTTTAAGGTAATTATCGATATGTATGTTCCTATGACCATTTTCATAATTGTTTTGGGTTTGTTTTTGTAGGTCCTTTTCTTCTCTTGTGTTTCCCACTTAGAGAAGTTCCTTTAGCATTTGTTGTAGAGCTGGTTTGGTGGTGCTGGATTCTCTTAGCTTTTGCTTGTCTGTAAAGCTTTTGATTTCTCCATCAAATCTAAATGAGATCCTTGCCGGGTAGAGTAATCTTGGTTGTAGGTTCTTCCCTTTCATCACTTTAAGTATATCATGCCACTCCCTTCTGGCTTGCAGAGTTTCTGCTGAGAAATCAGCTGTTAACCTTATGGGAGTTCCCTTGTATGTTATTTGTCGTTTTTCCCTTGCTGCTTTCAATAATTTTTCTTTGTCTTTAATTTTTGCCACTTTGATTACTATGTGTCTCGGCGTGTTTCTCCTTGGGTTTATTCTGTATGGGACTCTCTGCGCTTCCTGGACTTGGGTGGCTATTTCCTTTCCCATGTTAGGGAAGTTTTCGACTATAATCTCTTCAAATATTTTCTCTGGTCCTTTCTCTCTCTCTTCTCCTTCTGGGACCCCTATAATGCGAATGTTGTTGCGTTTAATGTTGTCCCAGAGGTCTCTTAGGCTGTCTTCATTTCTTTTCATTCTTTTTTCTTTAGTCTGTTCCGCAGAAGTGAATTCCACCATTCTGTCTTCCAGGTCACTTATCCGTTCTTCTGCCTCAGTTATTCTGCTATTGATTCCTTCTAGTGTAGTTTTCATTTCAGTTATTGTATTGGTCATCTCTGTTTGTTTGTTCTTTAATTCTTCTAGGTCTTTGTTAATCATTTCTTGCATCTTCTCAATCTTTGCCTCCATTCTTATTCCGAGGTCCTGGATCATCTTCACTATCATTATTCTGAATTCTTTCTCTGGAAGGTTGCCTATCTCCACTTCATTTAGTTGTTTTTCTGGGGTTTTTTCTTGTTCCTTCATCTGGTACATAGCCCTCTGCCTTTTCATCTTGTCTGTCTTTCTGTAAATGTGGTTTTTGGTCCACAGGCTGCAGGATTGTAGTTTTTCTTGCTTCTGCTCTCTGCCCTCTGATGGTTGAGGCTATCTAAGAGGCTTGATGGTAGGCTCTGGTGGTGGGTAGAGCTCATGCTGAAATCTTTTGAAAGACATTTTAAATAACAATTAAACTCAACATGCGTGGTACCAATGAAGTGCATAACTCAATTTGAAATGACAACTATATAAAATCTTTGCTGGCGTTCATGCATGACCAAGCAGTTAGGAGGATAGCAGAACCTATGTGAAAAATGTAGGTCTAAGAGTCAATGAAATATAATATATACACACCATCACTTTTCTTATAATTGAGATTTTATTGGTTTAGCGTCTGGTCTGTTCACAGATGATGTAAATAATCTATACACAATTTTTATGCAAGTCCTAACAAATCTAAAAAAATGTGGTTGCAGTCCTATTCTAACAAGTTACCCAGTCACTTCAGTTAAAATTTGGAGGCAAATTGTCCTTTGGAAGAGGATATCAAGTACTCATATGATAAAATATTGATAAATTGTTAGGTTAAAATCCCACTAATTCATGACTTAATAACATACTTACAACATGCTAAAAAATGTCCAATCTTTCACAGTGTATGATTAAAGCTGCAGGATAAACTGGGCTACTGCTACCAAAGATGTCACAGATGGCACTCAAGTCTGACCAAGAGCACCAAGATCAGGGAGCAGTTTGCTTAGAAAACTATTCTACCAAAGAGCAGCATGAAGTATAGAAGATCAGCAATGAAATGTTTGAGACATGCTAAATGCATGATTATGACTGTGAATTGCATTTAATTATGCTTCATGTTAAAGGATATAATCCTCCCTACCCCCAGCCTATGGAATGGTAAGTTGGAGCACAAGATGTCAAAGATTTCCTTAATTCAATATTCTTTGAATTCCAGGTTGTGCAGAAAAATAAACAACAGCACCTGATTTTACCTTTTAAGGAGAAGCATTTACACTTATCTAAATAGATAAAAAAATTCGTAATTATTTTTAGGGTGTCTAAAAAGCATGCCTTTACAAGACAGTTGAACAGTAAGGGGAGAATGGAGACCACGGACAAGAGTTGGAATAGGATATTCATCGTCAGACTTGGCTTCTTTTGCTACTGCTTCGCCACAGGGTGGACTCTCCTCTTTGTTCTGTTTTCTGCAGTTACATCTTCTTTAGTGTCTTCCTGACCCACTTCGGCCTGTTCCTTTTGCTCCTCTTTCGTTTTTTTTTGGTTTCCACTCTGAAGATCGATTCTTCCCTGTTGCCTTTTTGTAGCTTAGTTTCAACGTTTGCAGAAACAGTTTGGTGGACCATTTCGCTCATCCCTCGGGGTTTCTTTGCTGCCCCTTGGGCTGAATTGCTCTGCCTCCTGGGCATCTTGGAGGACTGCTGCCACTCCTGTTGCTGCATTGCTGGAAACTGCATCATCGTTTTTCATGGCTGCACAATAGTCCATCTCATGGGAGTGCCGTACTTTATTTATTAATCCTAAAAATGATGGAAATTCAAGTCTTCTCTAATTTTTCACTGTTTGTAAAAGTCAAGACAGTAATTCTTTTGCTCGGATCATTATACTTTTTTGTATAACTATTACCTTGTACTACATTGGTCCCAAAAGTCCACTGGTCCTGAAAGAAGGACCAATAACCCAAATGTTATTGCGCATTTTATGGATTTTATGTGTACTTTTAAAAAGTTATTCAGATTGACAGCTACTGATGGTGTCTGAGAATGTGTAATTCCTGAATCCTCGAGAATACTTTCCTGGGTAATACTTCATGTTTTACTGGCCTTATTTTATTGATTAAAAACACCTCTTCTAATATATCAACTTTTTTTCTGATTTGTATGTTGTAAATTTATTTTAGATTATCATTTACCTTTTCACTTAAAAAATTTTTTTCATAGCCTTTTTTTTTGCCATTCAGAAATTCTAAATTTTTCTGAGTTCATTCTATTGATATTTCCCTAGACGGTTTTTGGATTTTATTCTCTTCTTCTGGGGCCTTCTTCTCTATGAGATAATATAAGTACTTTATTAGTCTATTTATATGTATTGTTTCAAATTTAAAAATCCAATTGTGAATTTGATTAGAGTTTCATTCCATTAGATGTTAATTTGTGGATAATTGTCATATTTACAATACAAAATCTTTTAATCTGGGCTACAGTATATCTCTCTACTTTTTGTACCTTTCAGGTACCTCAGTAAAGTTTTGTAATTCTTTTCATATGAATCCTGTGCATTTGGTTTTGATTTTACTTTCAGTTATTTTGTCTTGGTTGCTGTGTGAAAGGAAAATCTTTCCTTAATATTTCTAACAAATTAATGCTGATATGTAGAAAAAATGTAAATGTGGTGAAGAATATTCTAGCGTCTCAGCAGTTGATATTAACTTTTGTTTGTATGAAGAGCTTGGTTTTACTGCAAAAAGACCGTAATAGTTGTGAAGGATAGAAATGATCATGTGGCTGACATTTAGGTTTCATGAAATGAAAAAGAAGCTTTAAAAAAAAAGAGAGTAGGTGAGGGACAAAAGAAAAGTTCTAGAATGTGGGCTCTGGAGAGCACAGCTCCTTGACCCCACTGACCCCAAATCATAGGTGTGTATTCAGCTGGAAGAAGTCAGAATTGGGCCTTTTAATTCTGGGGCCAAGAGCTGGGGTTCTGACTGCCCATGTTGGTACTGTTGGCAAGAGCCACTTAGGGAGGAATTGTCTGATGGAAATAACGTGTGCTATTTGGTGTCAACTTTTCAATTTGGCTACATGGTTAGCAAATTCTGTTCTCTTAATTAATAAAATTTAGTTTTAGGATCACAGTAAAATTGAGTGCAAAGTACAGAGAGTTCCCATATTCCCCCGTCCTTCAACTTCTCCCAATGTTAACATCCTAGCAAATTCTAGTTTTTTTCAATATTTGTGGTGCTAGAGGATTATTTGTTGGGAAGTGGGATTTGTAGCGGTTTGAATTTTACATCAAGCTTGGCATGAAGCAAAAGCAGAATCTGCAAATGGGTATAATTGGATATCAAGGTTTTATTTATAATGGTGTTAGAATACATATGCATTTGATGTACATGAATTCAGATGTCTGCTCTGACAGGAAAGAAAAAATGAGGAAGAGAGAAAAGCAAAGAGATAATGATGTGAATGTTAGAAAATTCCATCCCCTATTCCATTTAATAAAGTTATATACAAGAGTGAACATCACAAAGGGGATAGTGGACAAATTGTCTTTGCTGTACACATGGACAAGTGGTATGTATATCTGTCTCCTTTCTGTTGAAATTTTTCGATGGTAATTTTACAATACTAGATTTTTAGTCTTTTGTTATCTAGGTGAAAAATCATCTCCAAATCATATCATCTCCAAATAATTTTTCTCCTTTCTAATTTTTGTCTCTTTTATAATATTTATAACTCACTTTCTCTTTCTTAATACATAGATTAGAAATTCCAGTTTGAATAATGGATGTGAAAGCAAGTAATCTATTCTTGTTCCTAATTTAGTTACTGAGGCTATTTTTCATCATGTTAAGAATCTATTTTTCTAGTGTTGATTCATAAGGGGTTTTTTTAAAAAGAAAAATAGATTCTGAATATTATCAAGTATCTTTTCAATACTGATTGAGATGATCATATACTTTCATGCTTTGACTAATTTTATAAATTATATTCATTTTTTTTCTTAACATTTAATCATGCTTGCATTCATGGAGTAAAGTCAACTTGGTAATGATATATTACTACTTTGGACTTTTAGATTTGAATTGCTTATATTTTATTTATAATTTTCACATCTATATTCCTAAATGAGATTGGTCTGTGTTTTTTTTTTTCTCTATCTTTGTCAGATTTTGGATTAAGTGATTTTTATCTCATCTTTTCTGTCCTGTTTCAAGTCTGTGATTTCAATATCTAAGAAGTTCGTTTTAATACTATTATTATTTTTTTAAAATATAATTTTCATAAAGTTGAACATAAACATACCCTATAATTCAGTAATTCTTCTATTAGGTAGAAACTCTGTTTCAAGTCTAAGCCTATTCCAATTCAGGTCGCTATATTCCCAAACAGTGTACATGTGTATTAGGAGACATATAAAGAATGTTCATGGTACTATTGTTTATAATGGAAAAATATTGGGAAATAGTGTGATTAGTTGTAAAATGAAAAAATATATTGTACAGGCAATATTACACATCATCATGAATTACTTTCAAAAACAAAATACTGTGTAAAAAACACATAAAGAACAATATGTAAAGTATAACTCAATTTACATAAAAGCTCAAAAGAAGCAAAACTAAACAATATATTGTTTGGGGATTTATCCATATGTATGTATAAAGAAATTACAAATAAAAGGAACAAAAGCTTAATATAAAATCCAGATAGCAGAGACAAGGAGTGGGGGCTGTGAGTTGGGAGGGGCGCTCTAGGGGTTTCAAAATTACCAGTAACGTTTCTTTCTTAAGTTAGATTGTGGATAAATGGGTGTTTATTTTATTGTTATTGATTATGAACTGTCCATTTACATATATATACACCCTTTTGTATATCTCACAGTATTAGTTTCCCAGGGTTACTATAACAAATTGTCACAAAGGAGGCATCTTAAAACAACAGAAATTTATTCTCTGTTGTCTGAAATTTAGTTCTGGCAACTAAATCAAGGTGTCAACAGGGCCAGGTTTCTTCTGATGGCTCTAGGGAAGAAGGCTTCCTTGCCTCGTCTTAGCTTCTAGTGGCTCCCAGCTATCCTTGGCTTGTAGGTGCATCCTTCCAATCTCTGCCCTCATCTTCACATGGCCTTCTTCCCTGTGTGGGTCTCTGTGTGTCTCTTTTTCCTTTAAGGACACCACCCTATAAGACCTTCCTATAAGGCACACCCTAATCCAGTATGACTTCATCTTAATTTAACTAATTACATCTGCCAAGATCCTATTTCCAAGGTGACCAGTTCTGAGGTCCTGGGTGGACATGAGTTTTGGGGGAACACTATTTAACATACTACCCTTCTGTATTTCATTTTTTAAGGAAATAAAAAAATTTTTTAAAAGCAGAGTAGTATAGGGCTACGAGTTTTGGGAATAACTTTGCAGCTTAAGTTGAGTGTTTCTCATTCTTTTTTAAAAATAAATATAATGGATTTTAGCTCTTAAAAAAAGTGTGTTTTTCCTCTGCAACCTGAGTTTACTGTTTCCATTTTCTCCAGTCACGTTACGTTGCTTCCTAGGCTCCGTGTTGCTTTTTCCTATTTATTGACATTGAAGCAGTGGAGGGCTAGTCAGGCTTGGTTCACCTGGCTAGGGACAGGGGTTGGCCTCAGTCCCCCTCATTGTCACCAGAATGCTGTCAGTGTCCTCTCAGATCTTAAGGGATGAGGGTGAGTGCTTGTGCATCACACCTGGCTAACTGTGCAGGCATTTTCTCTCCTTGTAAGGACTGTTGAATAACTGGATGCAAATGTAGTTCTTTTGAAACAATCTATCATTGTTTCTGCATCAGAAACAGTCAAGAAAAAATTGCAGTCTCTTCAGGACACTACTCCAGTGGCCATTCCTGACTCCGTCCCTCTCTCCTCCAAACCTCACACCTTGGAAGAGATCATTTTCTGCCTTGTCTAATTCAGCTCCTAGCCAGATTGCTTTCCATGTAGTTACAACCTCAGAATGGTTCAGGAAGCCAACTGACAATGCAGTTTAGGGAAGGGATGCCAGGGCCTAGTATGAAAAAAATAGTCTGATATTTTTCCTTCTTGTTTATTAAATTTTAAAAAATATTAAAAGAAAAGTTATAAAAACACTTGCCTTGATCATTTGAAATTTTCTTGGCCTCAGTTTTCAGAAAGCTTCACGGTTAAAGCTGGAACATAATGCAATTCTAAAACTGCTAGAAATGTGTCCTAAGGATGTAAAATTGTCCCTTTGCATTTATTTTTGTCATTGTTTACTTTATATACATATTCAAATACACACATGTACATTTTAAGCTATTGGATAACAAAAATTTTAAATCTGTGTTACTGTACAGCAGTAGTTTCTTCATTTTCATTGTTATATATTATTACATTATATAGAATATATCCAATTTATCCATTTTACTCTTAAAATTTTGTTCATATTTATATATATTTTTTCTTGTGGGATTGCTTTCTTTCTCCCTTCCTTCTTTCTTTCCTTCCTTTCTTCTTCCCTTCCCTCCCCCCTCCCTCCCTCTCTCTCTCTTTCTTTCTTTCTTTCTTTCTTTCTTTCTTTCTTTCTTTCTTTCTTTCTTTCTTTCTTTCTTTCTTCTTTTCAGTTTTACTGAGCTATAATTGACATACAGCACTGTTTGTTTAAGGTGCACAGCATAAGGATTTGACTTACATCATGAAATGATTATCACAGTAAGTTCGGTGAACATCCATCATCTTGTACACACACAAAATTAAAGAAATAGAAAAAAATTTTTTTCTTGTGAACAGAACTCTTAGTGTTTACTCTCTTTCATATATAACATACAGTGGTGTTAAATATATTTATCATGTTGTATATTACATCTTTAATACTTATTTATCTGATAACAGGAAGTTTGTACCTTTGACCGCCTTCATCCACTTCCCCTTCCCCCACCTCCCGCCTCTGGTAACCACAAAGCTGATCTCTTTTTCTATGAGTTTGTTTGTTTTTGAAGTATAATTGACCTACAACACTATGTTAGTTCCTGTTACACAACATAGTAGTTGGATATTTCTATATATTTCAAAACGATCACCATGATAAGTCTAGCTACAGTATGTCTCCATACTAGGATATTACTTAGTTATTGACTATATTTTCAACATTTCATACCCATGACCCATTTATTTTGCAACTGGAACTTTGTACCTCTTAGTCTCCCACAACTATTTCTTTCCTCCCCTCACCCCTCTCCCCTCTGACACCACCTGTTTGTTCTCTGTATCTGTAACTCTGTTTCTGTTTTTTTACCTTTGTTCATTTGTTTTTTAGATTCCGCATATAAGTGAAATCATACAGTATTTGTTTTTCTCTGTCTGACTTATTTAGCATAATATCCTCTAGGTCCATCCATGTTATCACAAATGGCAAGATTGCATTCTTTTTTTTTATAACTGAGTAATATTCCATTGTATACATATACCACATCTTCTTTAGCCATTCACCTATTGATGGGCACTTAAGTAGCTTCCATACCTTGGCTATTGTAAATAATGCTGCAATGAACTTAGGGGTGCACGTATCTTTTCTAATTCATGTTTTTGTTTTCTTTGGAGAAATACCTAGAAGTGGAATTGCTGGATCATATAGTAGTTATATTTTTAATTATTTGAGCCATCTCCATACTGTTTTCCTTAGTGGCTGTACCAATTTAATTTCCACCAACAGTGCACGATGTTTCCTTTTTCTCTACATCCTTGCCAACATTTGTTATTTGTTGTCTTTTTGTTGATAGCCATTCTGACAGGTGTGAGATGATATCTCATTGTGGTTTTGATTTGCATTTCCCTGATGATTAGTGATGTTGAGCATCTTTTCATGTGCCTGTTAGCCATCTGTATGTCTTCTTTGAAAAAATGTCTATTCAGATCCACTGCCCATTTTTAATTGGGTTGTTTGTTTTTTTGATGTTGAGCTGAATGAGTTCTTTGTATATTTTGGATATTAACCCTTTATTGGATATATCGTTTGCAAATATCTTCTCCCATTCAGTAGGGGGCCTTGTTGTTTTGTTGATAGCTTCCTTCACTGTGCAAGAGCATTTTAGTTTGATGTAGTCCCATTTGTTTACTTTGCTTTTGTTTTCCTTGACTGAGGAGGCATAGTCAAAAAAATATTACTAAGACTGATGTCAAAGACCATACTCCCTATGGTTTCTTCTAGAAGTTTTATGGTTCAGGTCTTACAGTTAAGTCTTTGATCCATTTTGAATTTATTTTTGGGTATGGTGTGAGAGAGTAATCCAGTTTGATTCTTTTGCATGTAGCTGTTCAGTTTTCCCAACACCATTTATTGAAGAGGCTATCTTTCACTCTATGAATATATCACAATTTATCCATTTTACTCTTAAAATTTTTTATTGTGGTAAAATATACATAACATAAAATTTACCATTTTAATCATTTTAAAGTGTACAGTTCAGTGGCATTAAGTACATTTATACTGTTGTGCAACCATCACCACCATCTATCTCCAGAAATTTTCATCATCCCAAACTGAAACTTCATACCCATTAAACAATAATTCCCCATTTCCCCTTTCCCCAACCCCTGCCAACCACTGTTCTACTTTCTGCCTCTGTGAGTTTGACTACTATAGGGACTTCATATAAGTGGAATCGTATAATATTTGTCCTTTTGTGTCTGGCTTATTTCACTGAGCATAATGTTTTCAAGGTTCATATATGTTGTAGTATGTATCAGACTTCCCTTCCTTTTAAGGCTGAATAATATTCTATTGTATAGATATACAGCATCTTGTTTATCCATTCATCCATTAATGGACACTTGGCTTGCTTCCACACTTTGGCTATTGTGAATATTGTTCATGGGAACATGGGTGTACCGATATCCACTCAAATTTCTGCTTTCTATTCTTTTGAGTATATATCCAGAAGTGGAATTGCTGGACCTTGAGATAATTCTATGTTTAATTTTTTGAGGAATCACCATACCATTTTCCACAGTGGCTGCATCATTTCACATTTCTACCCCTCCATTCTACTCTTGATGGACATTTGGGGGTTGTTTCTAGTTTGGGCTACTATGAATGATACCAAAAGCATGTTTATACATGTCTGTTGGTACACTTATGTACACGTTTTCATCAAGTATATGCCAGGAATATGTATGTATGCATATGTTCACCTCTCACAGAGAATCCCAGACTTTTTCCAAAGCACCAGTACCAACTGACACTACTGCCAGCACTGTGAGAGTTCCATTTGTTTCCATTCTTGCCAACTTAGCATTGTCAGTTGTTAAAATGATAGCCATTCTGATGAGTACGTAGTGCATCTCATCGGGACTAATGATGCTGAGTATCTTTCATATGCTTATTGATTTGGGATAGCCTCTTTCATGAAGTGTCTGGTTTAAATCTTTTGCTTAAAAAAAAACTGGATTGTCTGTCTTTTTCTTATTGATTTGAAAGAATTTTTTATATATTCTGGATATAAGGGTTTTTTGTTGGATATTTGCTTTGCAAATAGCTTTTCCTACTTGGTGGCTTGCCTTTTCACTTACGTACTATAGCTTAAAGAAACATACTTGTTCCTGGAACTTCCCTGGTGGTGCAGTGATTAAGAATCCGCCTGCCAATGCAGGTGACAAGGGTTCGAGCCCTGGTCTGGGAAGATCCCACATGCTGTGGAGCAACTAAGCCTGTGCACCACAACTACTGAGCCCATGTGCCACAACTACAGAAGCCCACGTGCCACAACTACTGAAGCCCATGCGCCTAGAGCCCAGGCTCCGCAACAAGAGAAGCCACCTCAATGAGAAGCTCGCACACCACAACAAAGAGTAGCCACCACTCATCTCAGCTAGAGAAAGCCCGCATGCAGCAACAAAGACCCAACACAGCCAAAAATAAATAACTAAATAAATTTATATTTGAAAAACCATACTTCTTCCTATATATTATACAGTTTTGATCACACCTTAGAATTTTTTTCACTTACATTTCTGATTGGTTATCGTGAATCTGGATAAAAGATGTTAATTTATATATATTTATTTTGTAATTAGCCTCTTTACCAAATTAATTCTGTGTTTTCTTAAATCTTAAGTTGTCTAGGAATTTAATAATGTCATCTATAAGGAAAGAAAGATATTTATCTTCTTTTTTATATTCTGTTTATTTTGCTTTTGTGCGTTAGCTAAATGTTTCTAAACATTATTGAGAAGTAGTGGTCATAGTATACATTCCTATCTTGGTCCTGATTTTAATGGAAATGACTTCAGTAATTCACTGTTTAGCATATAATTTGCTGTGGTCTTTTCCATTTTTAAATAATGTCTTTCTATTTTACATTATGTGTAGTTATGGTCTCAGAATGATGCAGAAAGTAAAGTGCTAATTACAATTTGTAGAAGGGTCCAGTATTGAACTAGAGCCAAATATTTGATTCCTCTGTTTCTATTAAAATAAACTTCCTTTAAGGCAGTGGCTCTCAAAAATTTTTAATAATTTCTTTTTTTTTAACATCTTTATTGGAGTATAATTCCTCTACAATGGTGTGTTAGTTTCTGCTTTATAACAAAGTTAATCAGCCATACATATACAATTTTTAATAATTTCGACATCACATTTCAGTCTCTGTTTTTCCCATATATATTTGTGACACAATGTTTACCTTTTTATGTATGAGACAATCTGATGTTTTCTATTCTATTTTTCATTTAAAATATATTGGTTGAGACCTACTTAATTGATTTTGTGATCCATTAATGGCTTGCAATCCATTGTTGGAAACATTCCTTCCTAAGTTAATAGGTGTCTCTTTTCTAGCCCTTGGGCTGAGAAAAGGTCCTAGGGGTAATAATTCAGTGAAACACAGGGAATAGTTGAGGACGCATTTGTTAGTACTTCAAAATGCTATCCTTTCATGTGTTTGTTGGCAATCTGTATATCTTCTTTGGAGAAATGTCTATTTAGTTCTTCTGCCCATTTTTAGATTGGGTTGTTTGTTTTTTTGATATTGAGATGCATGAGCTCCTTGTATATTTTGGAGATTAATCCTTTGTCAGTTTCATTGCAGCACTATTTACAATAGCCAGGACATAGAAGCAACCTAAGTGCCCATCGACAGATGAATGGATAAAGAAGATGTGGCACATATATATAATAGAATATTACTCAACCATAAAAAGAAACGAAATTGAGTTATTTGTAGTGAGGTGGATGGACCTAGAGTCTGTCATACAGAGTGAAGTCAGTCAGAAAGAGAAAAACAAATACCGTATGCTAATACATATATACATATGGAATCTAAAAAAAAAAAAAAGGTTCTGACAAACCTAGAGGCAGGACAGGAATAAAGACGCAGATGTAGAGAATGGAGTTGAGGACACGGGGAGTGGGAAGGGTAAGCTGGGATGAAGTGAGAGAGTGGCATGGACTTATATATACTACCAAACATAAAATAGATAGCTAGTGGGAAGCAGTCGCATAGCACAGGGAGATCAGCTAGGTGCTTTGTGACCACCTAGAGGGGTGGGATAGGGAGGGTGGGAGGGAGATGCAAGAGGGAGGAGATATGGGGATATATGTATATGTATAGCTGATTCACTTTGTTATACAGTAGAAACTAACACACCATTGTAAAGCAATTATACTCCAATAAAGATGTTAAAAAGAAAAAATACTGTCTTGCTGCACTATTTAAAAATTAGAAAAGTTCAGAGGTTTTTGAAAATGGTTATGTGAAATTATTAGGCTTAATCACACTTGATGGCTCAGTTTCTTGAGTGAGTTGAAACATTTTTACTGAACTAATGACTATTTATTTACAAATTATAATTTTTCATATGGCATTGTGAAAACATTTTTTGGATTAAGTAATAAAAAATGGTCAATAATAGCTGTATTAGTCAGCTATTGATGTGATAATATTGCATAACGAACAACTCCAGAATCTCAATGGTGTACAACAACAAACATTAATTTCCTCACCCACAGATCTGCAGGTTAGTTGGAATGGTTCAACTTTAGGCTAAGAGTTGGATTCAAGTCTGTTCCTTGTTTTTGGACATCACAGAGAGCAGCTGCAAATCACCTGTTTTCCTCATGGAAGATGGCAGAAGTACAAGACGGGGAAGCAAACTTATGAGAGGTCATTAAAGGCCTCTGCTCTGAAATGCCACACTGTTGTTTTGTCGACATTCCATTGGCCAAAGCAAGTCACATGGCTGAGCCCACCATCAATGGGATGGAGAGGTAAACTGTGGAGTCTGTTGACAGGATGAGGGAGAAAGAAAGAACTCTGAGCCAGTAATTCACCCTCCTACAATAGGCAACAGTTCCAGAACCATGTCTATTCTGTTCACTTATATCTGTAGTCATAGCAGTCACTGCTCAAAATAAGAAATAAATTGGCCCTTTATTTCATTATGAGAAAATTTAATTCCTTGATATGAGAAATTGCTTTTTGAAAACAGGGTTACATCTGCATTGTACAAGCAATTGTTTTCCAGTATATTTATTGAACATTTAAAAAAGAAGTTTTAAATATTTATGAAAGGTAGCCAGGGAAATGTGTCTTTTGGATAGTTTGTATATTGCATTTTTGTAGCCTCAGTGCATGCTGCATTTCTAGTAATAAATATCCAACCATGGATGAAATCAGAAAAATTTAATGACTCTCACATAGGAAAAAAGGCCTCTTTCCTAATTCCCTTTATGATGAAGTTCTCACTTTAACTATACATTTCTTTCCCTGTGGGGCCACACAGTTATTTAATTAATAGAAACTCTAAAATTGTGAAAATTAACTTCTCCTGCTTTGATTCCTGTCCTGAATGCAGTTGTAGAAAGATTTCTCAGTGTAATGAACAATGTGTAAATCAATAAATGGAGCTGAATGATGGGAGAAGCCAGTATAAAGTCGATTCTGTTCCCTCTTCAATGCTCTCTACCAGGGGTTGGCAGAACCATGGCCTGTGGACCAAATGTGGCCACCATGTGATTTTGTAAGTGAAGTCTTATTGAAACACAACCATTGGCATTCACTTAAATGTTGTCTATGACTGCTTTTGTGAGACATTGGCAGGCTTGAGTACTTGTGACGAAGACCATATGGCCCACAAAGGCTAAGATATTTGCTATCTGGTCCTGTACAGAAAAATTTGCCAACTCCTGCTCTATATAGTTATTATAGTTAAAAGAGCAGTTTTTAAAATGTAAATATTACAAAATATAAATGCTTTTGATTTCTTAAAAAACAAAATGCATAGCTTTTTAACATCTTTATTGGATTATAATTGCTTTACAATGTTGTGTTAGTTTCTGCTGTATAACAAAGTGAATCAGCTATATGTATACATATATCCCCATATCCCCTCCTTCTTGAGCCTCCTTCCCACCCTCCCTATCCCACCCCTCTAGGTCATCACAAAGCATTGAGTTGATCTCCCTGTGCTATGCAGCAGCTTCCCACTAGCTATCTATTTTACATTTGGTAGTGTATATATGTCAATGCTAGTCTCTCATTTCGTCCCAGCTTCCCCTTCTACATCTGCGTCTTTATTCCTGCCCTGCCACTAGGTTCATCAGTACCATTTTTTTTAGATTCCATATATAAAATGCATAATTTTCACCCTTGCATCCACTGAGATTCTGATATTTGTAAGGAATATCTGACAACCCTTTTTTAGGGTAGATGAGTAGAAGTCAGCATGGTGAGGTCATGCTTCAGTAACAAACAACTGCATTAACACAGTACGTTTGTTTTCTACTCCTGCTGAGTACTCATCATGGGGCAGCAGGGCTCATCCAGGATCCAGACTGTTGGAGCAGCCACTATCTGGAGAGCTTCTGGTCACCTTCGCTGAGGCAAAAGGAGTGTGGTTACTTGTGCACTGGGTGTTAAAGTTTCCATCCAGAAGTGGCACACATCACTTTTCTCAGGCCAAAGTGACTCATATGGCTATATCTAATCTCAAGGGATTGGGGAAACGCAATCCTATCATATACCCAGGAAAGAGAGAGAAATACTTGGTAGGCAGCACCAGTGACTGCTACTGTATGAAACAAACAATGGTCATTTCAGAAACTGGTTTCTTTACGGTAGGAAAGTGGCTACTAGCTTCATGGGCAGCAAAGGCCTAATGTCTCTGAGGTGTAGGTTTGCAAGGAAATGACGGGGGCAGGGCGGGGGGGGCGAGTAACGTAAATTACTTTTTACTTCCTTTCTCTGCTCTTCTGTTCCAGGGCTTCACCTATGCTTTGGTTAGTGTAAATTTTGTCTGGAGAACATTGGATTATTAATTTCCTTTGTTTCCGGTTTTATAGCAACTTTGCATCTTTTAGCCGTCATAAGTTTTTTTTTTAATTAATTAATTAATTAATTAATTAATTTTTGGCTGCGTTGGGTTTTCGTCGCTGCACGCGGGCTTTCTCTAGTTGTGGTGAGCGGGGGCTACTCTTCGTTGCAGTGTGAGGGCTTCTCATTGCGGTGGCTTCTCTTGTTGCAGAGCACCAGCTCTAGGCGTGTGGGCTGCAGTAGTTGTGGCTCACGGGCTTAGTTGCTCCGTGGCATGTGGGATCTTCCTGGACCTGGGCTCGAACCCGTGTGCCCTGCATTGGCAGGCGGATTCCTAACCCCTGCGCCACCAGGTAAGCCCCGTCATAAGTATCTGATGTGCTGTTGGGACATTGAGATCTGGAGTCACTAGCTGGCCTGCACTTACCTTGAAAACTTTGTTGCTCTTTTTAAACTCTACATTGTGACAAACAAAAACATTTTAAAGTATATCAAAAAGCAAGCCAACGAAACCCACCACCTAGTGGCTAATTTTCAAACTGGTACTGGAAATGAAGCTATTTATTTTTTAACCTCAAAGTATTGTTCAGGGACAGAGATAAAACATCAAAATGGCCAGAAATTGAACACAAGTAAATTTGGTGTTTCAATTACTTGGAACTTCTGTTTTGAAGAAGGTACTTTGTTTTCTCTTCTTTAACCTTCTAAATGGTTCCAGAGAGAACAGCCCTGTGTGGCATAATGAACACATCCAAGACAGTTTTCGAGGGAAAGGGATCCAGTTCAGTGTCTCAGTCTAGAAGAGGATGTCAAAAGGATCTGAGGTTACCTTGACCATTTTCTGTTGAGAGTCCATGGAAGGAAGCTGACGGGAACTGAAATGCCTATGTTTTGGGGGTTTGTGTGCCAGTTATCTATAACTGGGTTTTATTGAACCTGGTTTCTAGAAAGTTCCATGTGACATTTATGTTCAATTTCTCCTTTTCTTGATGATGGAATTAACATCTGAGTCCCAAGGGGATAAACCATGCCAGGTCCAGACAAGTCAGAACCCAATAGAGGAAACAGATTCTAACATGAGGAATCAGGACTAAACTGGACTATGAGTCCCGGGAGGCCACAGGTTTTTTTTTTTTTTTCCTTTTTCTTTTTAAAATTTATTTATTTATTTATTTATTTATTTATTTATGGCTGTGTTGGGTCTTCGTTTCTGTGCCAGGGCTTTCTCTAGTTGTGGTAAGCAGGGACCACTCTTCATCACGGTGCGCGGGCCTCTCACTATCGCGGCCTCTGTTGTTGCGGAGCACAGGCTCCAGATGCGCAGGCTCAGTAGTTGTGGCTCACGGGCCCAGTTGCTCCGCGGCATGTGGGATCTTCCCAGACCAGGGCTCGAACCCGTGTTCCCTGCATTGGCAGGTGGATTCTCAACCACTGTGCCACCAGGGAAGCCCCACAGGTTTTTGATGGTTTTATTCAAGGTGAACAAACAGTGCCGGGCACATGGTAGGAACCCCAACATTCTGAATAAATAAGTCTCCAAGTCCAGAGGCAAGATTGAAGTTGGAATTAAAGAGCCAGGAGATCACTGACAGGCAGGGATGAGATTTGGAGGAGAGAAAGTAGGTGAAAGACAGAGAAGTTCAGAGTATTTCCTGTGGCTGAATGGGGTGTCGGCAGCTCACCTGAGTGTTGTGTGTCCTCGGCTCAAAGATGTGTCAGGTTGGTTTCACAGGCCAGAGGGAAGGCAGACAAAGCAGGTTTTCAAAAAACGGAAGTGAAATGGATTTTATTTTGAGAATTCATACATTAGGAGTAAGCAGCATTGATGTAACGGGGTTTTTAATATCATACCTTCATTTTTTTAAACAAAAAAGTACATGTTTAATTCATAAATGGAGATGGCTTGGCCCTTGCAGGAGCTCAGGGAAGGAGCTTCTCCAGGAAGAGAGTAAAGAAGACAGGAAATGGAGATCCTACTCTGGCCCCATTTCTGATGGCTGATCTGCAGTTTTTACTGACATTAGCAATTGTTATCGTCTCTTTGCATAATCTGCCTGTATGCATTTCTTCATTTCAACAGCTATGTCTTTAATCCCTGTGTTTACGCTGCCAGAGAATTCAGCACACTTCATTTTATCTGCAGTTAAAAACCTACAGTTTCAAAGGACTTTCATATACCAATATCTAATCCTTGAGGGAGGTATTATCCTTGTTTGGTGGTCAGCAAGGGTGAGAAAGTTTACGTGACTTTGGTTCTCATGGAAAGTCATGAAGCTGTGGCTTGAACCCTAAACTTTTACAGTTCAGTATTGTTTCCACGGTGCTAACCGCCATGACACCCCCCAGTGGAGGAAGACTCCTGGGTTAGCTCCTGAAGACCACGTTGCACAGCCTGGGCGAGACGTCCAGGACAGGGCTCAGTTCCTGGAGTGCACAGAGGTGAGTGCCTCACCGGTAACCTCTGCTTTTCTCTTGCTGCTCTGACAGGGAGGTGGCCATTGGGAGACTACTGTCCTGTGGCCTGAGGAACAGCAGCAAAGTTTGTCTAAAGGGAGCCACTGAGAGGAAAGTAGGGACAGTCTAGCAATAGCTATGAATATGGCTTCATGATGAATGCTTTGGTGACTGAATTGGTATGTTTAGTCTTTTTGTTTTTCTCACTCTTGAGAAAAGCTGAAGAAAAAATGATGGAAGATGAGATCCTAAGTGTACAGGAGATGCTGAGAACTTATCTAAAAATGATCCTGGGACTTCCCTGGTGGTGCAGTGGTTAAGAATCTGCCTGCCAATGCGGGGGACAGGGGTTCGAGCCCCGGTCCAGGAAAATCCCATGTGCCGTGGAGCAGCTAAGCCCGTACGCCACAGCTATTGAGCCTGTGCTCTAGAGCCCGCGAGCCACAACTACTGAGCCCACATGTCACAACTACTGAAGCCCGTGTGCCTAGAGCCCGTGCTCTGCAACAAAGAGAAGTCACTGCAATGAGAAGCCCACGCACAGCAACGAAGACACAATGAAGCCAAAAATAAATAAATAAATTTATAAAATAAATAAATAAAAATGATCCTGACCAGCGTGACCTCAGGGGTGCCCATTTAATGCAGTATATCGAGACAGTAGCTATGGGACAATCTTTCCTGGCAGGGGATACATTAAAAATTAAAAAAAAAATTTTTGTGGGTGTTTAATTTGACCTGCTTCTGGTGATTCTGGGCTGTTGAATGGTAAGGTGGAAATGCAGAAGATTCTTAGAGTACCTTCAGGGGCTTAAACATCCTGAGATGTGTAAGTGCTCAGGGACCACTTCCTCCTGGGTAGATGTAATTGTATTTGCGCTCACTTTTTAAGAAGCCTCCTTCCGGTGTCTGTTTTAAAATTTATGGTGGGGGACAAAATAATCTAGTCTGTCTGATGCCCCACTGATTTGGAGGTGTACCCTTTACTGGGCAAGGCCTGGAAGGGCTCACATGTCTGCCCTTTGGAGTTGTGGGCAGAGAGCCTATTTCTTCAGGGAAGAAGGAGGAAAAAAGGGGCACCTTGGGGCTCTGGAAACCTGGTGGGCAGAGCCATGTGAAAGAGTACTCAGTGACAACTGCTTTGTGGCTGTTTCCCAGAGAATTCTGACCTGTTGTGGAAATTGATCATTGGAAAATGACTGTTGCCATGGATACTTACTGGTTTAATCTATCCAGTAAGCTACCTGTTTACAGGAACCACCTTTCTCTCGTCCTGTCCACGTGGTTCAGCTGGCCCTGCCCACCTGGACATACCTGATTATCCCAGTGTCAACATCTGACTAAGCCGGACCAATGAATTTCTTCCTGGTGTTTCCTGACTCTGAACCAGAGGGAACATCTGGTCACTCTCTCTCTTAGGTTGCTGAAGCGGCCAAATGGAAAGCTCAGAAGCTGTTGGCAGCCCCATTATCCTCTCCATGGAAAGAGCAGGCCATCACCAAGAAAGATACACATGCTGAGAGAACGGGAGACTGCACGGCTTTGCAGGGCCTGGTCCTAGTCCTCCGGAGGTCCAGACACATTCTCCCGTCCTAGACATCGATGAGATCATCTATGATCTTTCTAGTAAGTCCCTGTTTTTGCTTAGACCAGTTGGGTTGGGTTTCTGGCTGTCGTCAACCATGGGCTTTGGGGTTGTAGTGGCTTCTCATGAGAAATGAAGAGGAGAACCACAGAAGAAGGTAAGCTCCTGAGTCTAGGAGTGTGGTTCGAACTACTCTTCCAGGCCTTTAATGTGGCCGTACATCCAGGAGCATGAGATGTGTTTGTTGGGTAACTTACCACAAGGGCCTCTGGTTAGCTCAGGCCTTCCAGAAACTTCCTGGCTCCATGTAGTTGAACCTGTAATTGAGGACAATTCCAAATGTGTCACCTGGCAAAAGTGATGTGGAAGCAGAGTCAAAGTGTAAAAGACATGGGTGCAGAGTGCTGGTTTTCCCTAAAATATACCTTTCCTGCTTCTAGAACCCCAGACTTTAAGCTGGGAACCTAGTGGCCCAGCATAAAGACTTCATTTTCCAGCCTCCCTTGTTGGTTATATGAGCAGAATTGTTGTATGGAAGCTCCTAGCAATCTTCTTTAAAAGGCAGGCAACTAGCACTCTCTGTCTCCCTATTCTTTGTCCCTTCTCCACCTAGCTCTGGGGAATGTGGTTGTGAGAGCCAGTGCTTTAGCTGCCCCGGTGGACCATGAGGTTGAGGCCAGGCCATGAAGATGGCAGAGTGGTGAGCTGGGTCTTTGAGGACACCATGAGCAGAGCCCCTGTACCAGCTTGTGCTGTCTACCTCTGGAGCTTTACTTGAGGCATAAATCCATTTTTATCTCACTTTAGCCATTGTTCATTTGGGATTCTATTACTTGAAATGTTACACAACCCTAACTGATGGTAGATACTGAGCAGTGGACACTCTTCTCCTATTTCCAGAATTGATGGGTGATCCATGGGAGTTATATGCAGTAGGGGAGCAATGTAAGAGTGATAGTTCTCCGCAAATATGTCTCTGGACTTCAAAGAATATGAATTCAGGACAGTGGCTGACTATGGTCATGAATTGAATAAAGCATTTTCCTCTATTATTCTCACCCATTTCCTGCTTTTAGAGGGCAATGGACGAACTCTTTAGAGTTTGAATAGCTTT